>NC_065537.1:15023121-15623121 GCF_932294415.1 Quercus robur
TATTGACAAGTGTCATCACATGAGCAATACATCTTTTATTTTAATGGATGTCTGGTTTTCACATAAAATGATACTCATGGAATTGAATGTTACATTCAAAACTCGGGGGGAGGGGTGGTGGTTGTGTGTTTCCCTCTAAATATATATGTGTGTGTGTGTGTGAGATAGCAGTCAAACAAATGAGAATTTTTTTGGCTACCCAAGTAACCCTTTTTTAATTAGAAGAGCTAATCTGTTATGGGTGTGCCCTCATGGTGCTTCCCATGTGCTGTTCTTTTATTTTAATGTGTGTGTGTGTTACAGCAGTCAAACAAATGAGATTTTTTTGCCACCCAAGTCAGCCTTTTTCTAATTAGAAGATCTAATCTGTCGTGGGTGTGCCCTCATGGTGCTCCCCATGTTCTGTTCCTTTATTTTAAAGGTTTTTGAGCATGTAGTGTCATACAAACATCATACCATCAAATTTAAGCATAAAAGATAAAGTATTTTGCTGCTTAAAATTTTGAGGAAATGTATCTTCATGCACCAATTTAAGTTGGTGGAATCTGTTGGTCAAACCAATACCTATGATGGATGTGTGAGCTTTAAAATTATTGAGTTTTGCATGAAAGTGGCCATAGAATCCTAAGGAGTAAGGCGAGGTCATGGAGACATCATAAGGAGGCCTTGTCATAATACCCTCTTAAATAAAAACTCATGTTTGAATCATCTATATGATGACCAAAAATGAAAAGATAAAATGTGTCAACTTTATAAATTCACATGGTAATATAAAATGGGAACTTTACTAGAACTCAATGTTCCAGTATTGAAATGGAGAAAGGAATTGAAAAAAAAAAGATTTGAAGAGATAAGTTCTTTGAGTGTGCACTCGCACACACTTGTGTTTTATAACTTAAAAGTTCCTCATGTGGTTTCTTAGATTTATATATTGATGGTTAATTTTATCTTCTCCTATGCTCATTTTCTCCTTGTACCACATTTCACTAGTACAAGTTTGGTTTTGTACAATGAACCATGAATTTTATACTATTGGAGTATACAAGCACAATTTGAGATGCATTTAGCGCAAACAAAAGAATAAAATCTAAATCCTTGCAAAGGATAATCAGATGGGACCTCAATATGTATTATTTTTGCAAAGTGCAGGTTAAGGGGATTTGAGTTTGACCCTCGGGTCTAAACCTATAAGAAGGGAGCAGAATGCCACTAGGGTATATGGCCATTAATTGGAAACTCACACCATTATATGTAAACATTGTGTTTGTAGAGAGCTTTTATGATATTAATTACTAATATTCTTGAGCAGTCATTCAATTTGCCACCTTTACTAAGCTTATAGTTTTAGCGATCCATGAATTAAATTCATATACAATATGATAATCCCCCCTTTTTTCATTTTTTTTTTTAAATTCATTGAAAGTTCTGCAAAATTAGGTATGTTACAGAAACTACACTTCAAAATATCTTGGGCATCTTCAGTAAATGAATCTTTTTTTTTATGATTGATGTTTCTTTTTTCCCTTTTACAGGAAGGCTTATGCCCTAAATGTAGTTGGCGTAATTCCAGATGAACTATGGACTTTGACTTTCCTCTTCAATCTGTACGATATCTTCTTGATATATTTGTTTACTTGTGTTTTGTATGAATATGGATTACCTTCTTTTTCATGTAAGCTAGGATTGAACATAGACCTTGAAAGTGTACTGCATCATGTAAACCAATTGAATTTTGTAGCAGATATGGTGTACTAGTTTTCAAGGATGGTTCATTTTCATTATATTTTGTTAAATGTGCTATGTTTCCAATATTTCTTACAGGAATTTGGGCCAAAATTACTTGACTGGTAACTTGTCTGCATCCATCGGCAAACTATATCGCATGCAATACCTGTAAGCCTGTCTCAATTTTGGTTTAAAACTCAAAGGATATTGTACGTTTAATGTCAGCTAACCTTTCTCTTTCCTTTGATGTTTAATAAATTAGGAGTTTTGGCATCAATGCATTATCAGGGACACTTCCAAAAGAACTTGGAAATCTTACAGATGTACTATCATTGTAAGTTACCCTCATTCAAAATTTGTAAGTCATCTATGTGGCATCTTGGTGGTGTTGTTTCAACCATTCTTTTATTGTAATTTATTTGAAGAAGGGTTTTGTGATAAGGTATATCTCAAATGGAATTTCCTCCTCCCTCAATAATAGGATGCATGTGTGACTTCCCATTAAAAATAATGAAGAATCACAAAAATATGAATTTAGTAGTCACCATGATGCAATTATACACCTACTTTGATGCTTTCTGCATTTCACGTCTTTTTTATTTTTATTTTTTGGGGCTGGAATTCCATATCTCACACACTTGATCTTGATGATCTGCACCCTAAGACAATCAAGTCCTTGTTTATAAATTATAATTCATATATTGTTATACTTGTTAATTTTGTAGGTCTTTTTCGACAAACAACTTCACTGGTTCTCTCCCATTTGAGCTTGGCAATTTAGTGAAATTACAACAGCTGTAAGTTCTAGTACCATAAAGCTTTCCATTTTCAGTGAACGTTCTGAAAATCAATTTGATTTTATTTTATAGCTAGGTGAGGCAGACTTTGGAAATGGTTCTAGTAAAGCTTCTAGTAATATCCTGTCTGTTGCCCAAGATTATAAGAACTTTGTGACAACAAATCTCATATGCCATATTGCAAGGTTTTGCAAATGCAAGATTATCTATTTTATCCCAGGACAGAAAACAATGTAATCATATTTTTTTTAATATATATTTTACATGATAAAGTCAAGTACTATTAGCTGCCAAAAATGATATGGTGAAAATGATATATTTTGTAGATACTTACCATGAGAAATTTTGAAAATTGTTCTATTAGTTGCCACAAATGGCTTGAGACCTTTCCTTTTGGTTGTTAAATTCATTAACTGTTACTACTAAATTTTAATTTGAGCTGAGGATAGGATATTAATATAATTTTATTCATGAAAATTCTTTACCTCGACAGCTACTTTGATAGTTCTGGAATAAGTGGTGCGATTCCTTGGACATTTGCTAATTTAAAAAGCCTTGCAACAGTGTAAGAACTAGCTTACTACTTCTTTTCTCACCTGCAAACTTTCTAAAATTTACATAATGATGAGTATTAAAACAAAAAATTGTGATTAGATTGTGTGAGAAGAGATTTCTTATGGTCTCAGGTGGGCTTCAGACACTAAACTAACAGGCAGGATACCTGACTTCATTGGAAATTGGTCAAAGCTTACTACCTTGTAAGACAATTGTTAGCCTTATCCTATTTGCTTCTCTCTAAATCATACTTGATAAGGCTCAATTTTTATTACAAAGTCAAAGTTATTATAGATAAAATTTTAGTGTGTACTTGTATATTCTACAGAAGTGATGCATTTGTGCACAATTTATGATTAACTACTCCAAAATGATTTTGGTAGGAAGCTTGAAGGAAACTCTTTAGAAGGTCCAATACCCTCAGTGTTTTCCAATTTGACTTCTCTGACAGAGTTGTGAGTGTCAACATCTCTTAGTTACTTTTATTTGTATTTTGTAGATCTTGTAAAGTTAACAATCTCATGTGTGATATTATTGTAGGAGAATAAGTGATTTGTCTAATGGGAGCTCTTCACTGGCTTTTATAAGGAATATGAAATCTCTAAGTACCTTGTAAGAAAATGCCCAAGCGTCTATGTTTCAGATTCCTAATTATGAATATCCATATTTTCTTTCTTCTTTGTTACTCTTCCAATATATAATATAACAGTTTAGTTGCATCTGTTGCAGAGTGCTGAGGAATAATAACATTTCTGATTCAATTCCATCAAATATAGGAGAATACTTAAAGTTGTCACAGCTGTAAGTAATTCCCATTGGTGGGTGACTATCTAGAATTTTAGATACACGCAGTGTTGGAATTTAGGTTGAATTTGATTATTGTTCAAAGCAATGGAACTGGGAACATCTATGCAATTTATTAGGTTGGGCAACCCCAACCTGAAGAAAGAAATTTATGTGGGATCCTGTATTAAAATTTATGTGGTAAATATTGATCAAATTAAGTGATATTGTTATCAGGTTTCTCTTGGCTTGCAAAATGAACTCACCCTGTTTGTAATTGGATTAGGGGAAATTCATTGTATTTCAAGTTCTTCCTATTTCTTTTCCACTCTTCTTATCTTTTCTCTATCCTTTTCTTTTTCCTTCTTTCTTGTTGGGATAGTGTGTAAGGGTTATAATTGTTAATTACTTGTCGATAACTAGTTTTATGAATCACAACCATGTGATAATAGTTTTGTTATCGATACATAATAATAATATTGTTTAACTTTTTTAGGGATCTGAGCTTCAACAATATAACAGGACAGATTCCAAATGCGCTTTTCAATTTGAGTTCGCTCTCTTTCTTGTAATATACCTCATTTTCTTAATTTCATATTATACATCCCAATATTATTCTTAATTTCTTGCCTTCATTATCAGGTTTCTTGGAAGTAATAAGTTAAACGGCATTATGCCTGCACAAAAAAGTGGGTCTCTTCTCTACATGTAAGTACATAAAGACATTATTTGCATTTAACTACATTATGATACATTTAAAATGGAGGTGTCTAACAATTAGCTTTTTGATTGAAATCCCTTATTTGTATAAGGATTTTTTGAATCTCCAATGCATATGTACAAGGAGTTATATTCAGTCTGATGTCAAGAGGGTAGTATGACTTCGATCTCATATTAGTACTAAGCTATTTACGATGGTATTTTGGTAGAAAAACGTTGAGTACCACATCCCAAAATCCTGTAGAGCTAAGCGAACATTTATATGTAGTGAGCTATAACAATCTTATGGAGCAAATGCTTTTACATTGGGAGGTTATAACACACTCAGGTTAATCAAAGATTTGATCTCCACGTAATAATTTAGCGATTACTCTAAAAGTGTTTCCTTTCTTTTTTTCTTTTTTTTTGGGGGGGGGGGGGGGGGGGGAGGAGGGGTGTGTGGGTGGGGGGGTGGGGAGGGTATTTTCTTTATATCTATAAGCAAGCAATTACAGAAAATAATAAATGCTGTATCACCAATGGATTAATTGTACTGGCCTAATCTTATAGCCTCATAAAAGAGTATACATGGATTTCCATGTGTAGCTAATAGCATAAACAAGCATGGCATTATTAGCAAACATAGAAAAATAGAGGTTCTAAATTTCGAATAATGTGGCTTCAAAATTTTGTTTCAGAGCATCAGTGTCAATTGACTAATGCATAATTTGGTACTGAACATGGGATTGTTTACCAGTTGAATGGATCATGTATCTAACATCCTTCTTATGTTATGATTGCAGTGATTTGTCTTACAATAATTTACAGGGAAGCTTTCCTTCTTGGGTTAGCGAACAAAATTTACAACTGTATGTATACTATTGTATTTGAAAATATCTTATATTATATTTATGTTTCTGATATTCTATAACTTGCTACTCTTGAATAAAAACTGACATTTAGATCTTATGCTGTATAATATGCAGTAATTTAGTTGCCAACAATTTCACTATAGAAGGTTCAAACAGCAGGTAAATTTCTCGATGCTATATTTTCTTATTTTAATGCTTGAGTTTTACTATAATGAAACCAGTTTCTAATCAAGTTTAAAATGTTATTTTCTTGTCAATTATGGTGATGAAGCTGTTAGAAGCTGATAGCATGTATATTACTTAGACATGTTCATTAAAAGGAGTGAATCAATAGGGTCTGATGCAGGACAAAAGCTTTGATACCAAACTAATTTGAGATTTGTTGAGTTTTGGGATTGGTAGGGCTAGTTTTTGTTGTGGAGAAGGCTGGGAAATATTTGGAAGTGAAAAAGAAAATTGTTGAAGAGAAAAAGGAAGAAGTAGAAAATATTCTCTTAAGCCTCACATGTGGAGATCCTGAGCATGGGAAATGGGGTTTCCAGCTCCAACAACTCAGGATTCATCAATTACCAAAATATGCACAAAAAGAATAATTATAATGGGTCAAGCCTGGTTATATCATCTTATTTACATGGTCAAATGACAACTAATCTATATGTTCTGCTGGTACAAAACATTGATAAAAATGAAGAGTAATTAGCTGATTTGATACCTAGGGGAGTAATGGGGACTATCAAAGCCCATTTGATTAAATTGCCCCTCCCCCCACCCCAAAAGAAAAACACCGCTTTTGCATAAATATTATATGTTTCTCTTCATGATCAATTTCATATATATATATATATATATTTACTTTTTTTGATTGCAAGTAATGCCTTACATTGGAAAACCACAAGTCGTAAATCATTTAAAGAAACCTCTTTCATCATGGGGCAATCATGGTTTAGTATTATTAAGAGAATGCTTATGAGCATATTGCTAAGAGATCATTTCTAATTACATGAGTGAAAACCTAATCCTAATAAGAATATTTGCATCAATCAGATATATCTGCTTTAATAACTAATGTTTTATGTCGTTAAGCTACATATTCCTTGCCTAAGTGCATTTCTGTTCTGCTTTAGTGTTTTGCCTTCAGGATTGACCTGTCTTCAACGGGGTTTTCCTTGCAATCAAGGCATTGGAAGATGTAAGTACAATTTAAAAAATCACACTTGATTGTAAGATTGGAAAGTATTAGTAGGTATTGAGGCCAAACCGCAAGAAGATTATACTCTAGGATTGGTGCTTCTAAGCAGAATACGAAATGACGAAACTTCAAATGCTTACAAAATATTGATATGGACACAGTAAAATCAAGATGCATTCCAAATTTTTAGAACACATGAATATTAGATATGTCTTTTTAAGGACTAAATTGGCAATGCATCACAGCTACATTCCAGTGTTAATTCAATATACAGTAATTTTAATTACCTTTTCTGAGCTTACACATCAAGGATTGTTTTTTTTTTTTTTTTTAATATATTGTTTACAGATTCTGAGTTTGCAATTAAGTGTGGTGGACCTCAGATTACCTCTTCTAATGGGATTGTGTATGAGAGAGATAATGAGACACTTGGTCCAGCCACATATTATGTGGTTGACACAGAAAGG
Organism: Quercus robur; assembly: GCF_932294415.1. Classification (NCBI taxonomy): domain Eukaryota; kingdom Viridiplantae; phylum Streptophyta; class Magnoliopsida; order Fagales; family Fagaceae; genus Quercus; species Quercus robur. The sequence continues at coordinate 15,030,209 of NC_065537.1, forward strand.
TGGGCAGTTAGTAATGTTGGATATTTTAGTGGGTCCAATAATGCTCAGTATACAAGTTCTTCGTTATCACAATTCACAAATACTTTAGACTCAGAGCTGTTCCAAACAGCTCGGCTCTCTGCTTCATCATTACGATACTATGGCCTAGGGCTTGAGAATGGAAACTACACTGTGAGCCTCCAGTTTGCAGAAATAGCTTTTGTAAACTCTAACACATGGCAAAGTCTTGGGAGGCGTGTCTTCGATATTTATATCCAGGTTTGCATCATATTATTGAATTTTTTTAGAACTTTAGCGTTTTCTTTTAAAATGAAGTTTGCATTTCCTAAAAAGTTTATTCACTCTAGTATATAAGTGTAAGTTTCTTTGCTAACCGTTAATTGTGTAGTTTAATAATTTCGCACATGATCATGACTAGGGATTATGAGGCCAATCTAAGTGTATATTTCTTTACATAAAAAGAGTATAAGATACAAATATATTGACCGTCTTATTCATCAATATAGATTTTTGTTGAATATGATGCATATTTACAATTGAAATTATCTTATCAATTCTAAATTTGCCACTAGCAGTTCTCTATTTTGGCCCCTCCACATGTTTTCTTTAACTATCTATTTTGATCTTATTTTTCTCAGAATTTTTGTCAAGTACGGTACAACCATTACCTCCGTGATTTCTTCACTTTTTTTGCAATTTATTTCCAAAACTCAAAATAGTTTTGAAATCCAAAATATGTCTATAATCATGATAAGGATTTTGAATTAAACCTTTGATGTATTCCCTCTCCAATTTTCCTATAAAATGACCTCTTTCCTCTTATCCTCATTCTTTTTTTCTTTTTTTTTTTGGAGCTAATTTTTGAATTTGTTTACTCCAGGGGAATCTTGTTTTAAAGGATTTTGACATACAAAAGGAAGCTGGTGGTGCCTCTTTTGTAGCTGTTCAGAAGGAATATAATAATGTTCAGGTATCACAAAACTTCCTTGAAATCCATCTCTTTTGGGCTGGAAAGGGGACTTGCTGTGTACCTGCTCAAGGTACTTATGGGCCTTCTATTTCAGCCATCAGTGCTACACCAGGTAAAAAAGTGCAGAAACTATAGATGCCATTTAGAAAGATTAGGTATCAGTTTCCTCACAATTTAGTAACATATTATTGACTATCTTACTTTGTTATAGAATTTACACCCACTGTTAGTAACAGTCCTCCAAGCAGCAACAAGAATAGGACTGGTCTGATTGTGGGCCTTGTTGTTGGTGTTGGGGTTGTGAGCTTTCTGGCTGTTTTCATTGTTTTCTATGTTGTTCGAAGAAGAAAACTGCCAACCAATGATGATGAAGGTAAGCCAAATATCATGTTGCACATGCATGATGATAGTTGTCAAGCTTTATTCAGTTTTCTCTACATGTTAGAAACTCTTTCCTTATGTGATGCTATGGTACTCGCTATTAGTGAGGTGGCCTCTGCATACTCCATAATAGGTTGAGTATAAAATGCAGTGTATCATTTCTTGTATACATAAGCATTTTTACTAAAACCTCTTTCTATACATGTCCTGGAATAATACGCATGCACACACAAACAGACATATGACCAAAAAGGAGTAGGGAGAAACATAATTTATGTGGCCAATGAAGCTATAGACAAAGGCTATAGACAAATTCCCATTTATTAAGCTTGCTACCCAATCTCCTGCTTCAGTCCAACAACATTCTGGACTAAAACACATTGATCATTGATATTTAAGAAAAGGATAGTTCCTCATTTAGTTTGCAAAAACGTGGCTGAGTTTTCTGCTTTAAACCTCTCAAGCAAATCGATTACTTGTTATTGGATTCAGTGTTACAACCTGTGTTTATGTTGACATTGCAGAGCTCCTTGGAATAGATGCTAAAACATTCACTTTCAGCTATGCTGAACTAAAGACAGCTACAGAAGATTTTAATCCTGATAATAAGCTCGGAGAGGGAGGATTTGGACCAGTTTATAAGGTAATTCCTTATTCTAATCAAGAACTTTAGTGGCTGAAACCAAGCCTTTGCCTTAAAGTTGACTGTCTGATATAAGTTTAGAGCTTCTATACATCTATTGATATTTCCAAGAAATAGCTATTGACAAATCAGAGAGTTAAACATCACCCTTTTTCTTTCCTTTTGTATTATCCTTTTATTTTCTTTTTCCTTTTGTTGTGAAATTACTTGGTTGTCTTTACCATGATATCTTGTTCCTATGATTGGCGAGAAGCTGCAGTTGCAATTGCTGTAGAATTAAATTGATCCAAAAATAAATGAAGATTCATAATCCCATATCCATATGCCCCTTTCTATTTCTTTTACTAGTTCTAATTCACATTCATCTTCTTTTATTGTTATCTTTCTACTTTACTTAGAAGTTGAAAGTTTTTTTTTCACCAATAATCAAGTGAATTTTATTAAGCAACAAGCGGAAACCAGCCACAACAGTTAAGGGCTACAACAGAGCAAACAGCTCCCAACTACAACTAGACAACAATATCTAAACTACGCAACCATGATTGACTACCCAAATACACAGATCAGGGACAAAATCCCAGAAACTAACAAACCAAATGACAAAATAATGCAAAACTAAAAAACCACATTTCCACTTAGCAAATTAGCAAGGAGAACTTTCAATTAACCAACCCCTTCTATCCCTATTTCCTTAATGCCATTTACTTACCTGAGTCCAAAAGGGTGCACTTTGGTAAGTCCAAAATAATGCCGTATTTCCTTTTTTTTATATTATTAGGTGTCAAATTTGTGTCATTAAGCTTTGTAAAACACAGTCGTATAGGCACATGTATTTGGTAAACGATTTTGGAAAAAATAGATGGAGGAGGTGAATTGAAACTTTTTAAGTTTAGGCTTCAATTGCAATCAACCCAAACTATATAGTTTAAAATGTAATTTGCCCCCAAAAAAAAAAAAAAAAAAAAAATTATTGGACACATTCTATGTAGTCTCACTCTAAACAAACTATGATGAAATCCTGCATTGTTGATTATGGAAAATTAATATCCTCATGGATGGTTTAAAGTTTGAGTAGTTGTTTAAGATTGTTAAAAATGGACTAGTCAAGAAAAAATCATCTCTGGCTGATGTTTGTTAGATTTGATAATCATGGGAACCAATAGATGGGTAATTACATTTTGTGGAGGGTATAGTAGTTTGAGTAATCACAGTTGGTACGAATGAAGAATTTCCAAAATCTTTTAGTATTAGGAGATTCTGACCAAATAATTGAAGTCCAAACAAGATTATATTTACTTGGAGCATAAAAGTTTTTTTTTTTTTTAATTCCTTCTTTTCTAGACATTAGTAAGGTTCGTTTCCTGATCTATGAAATGGGATCCATAAGATTACGTTTTTGGTAGTTTATAGCTTGCTAGATGTATTGCTTGTATCATTGGAAGGAAAAACACTCCAGAAAGCAAGTTTTTTTTTTTAGAAATCGAAGTTTTGGGCCATATGAAGGCAATCTAGTGCTTTGTAGAAAATTTATATTGGGCAACCTGTCATTCCTGCCTGATACTTTTCCTTGAATGGTATGAGGCATAAAATTGAAAATGATTAAAATGGACATGCAAGTTCATAGTGATGGTGACCATTAAGCAACTACAATTTTTTGAAATTTATCCTTATAAATTTTATGTATAATTGGGTATTGTGTGGTTTTGTTTTACATTGTTTGACTTTACTTAAGACATCAATCAGATAAGAGGTCTAAATTACATCTCTATTAAGCCATCCATCCTAATTATCCAAACTCTTCTTTTCTATTTACTATAATATATTAAAATTAAACGTAGATGGGTGATATTTTTTAAACAGATTCTTTACTATTTTGTTTGGTATTTTGTATTGAATAGGGGACACTTAATGATGGGAGAGTAATTGCTGTGAAGCAACTGTCTGTAACATCACACCAAGGAAAGAACCAATTCCTAACTGAGATTGCTACTATATCTGCTGTGCAACACCGTAACCTTGTGAAGTTGTATGGATGTTGCATTGAGGGAGATAAACGACTCCTTGTGTACGAGTATTTAGAGAATAAAAGTCTTGATCAAGCATTATTTGGTATGTGAACGCATCTTTGCTATTGCTAATTGTGTGTGTAAGTATTTATTTATACTATGTAGATTTAATTTATATGCTTGCATGAGACAGGAAAAAGAACCTTGAACCTCGATTGGTCAACACGCTTCAATACATGCTTGGGTGTGGCAAGAGGTTTAGTTTATCTTCATGAGGAGTCACGGCTTCGGATTGTGCACAGAGATGTGAAGGCTAGTAATATCCTGCTTGACTTTGATCCCATCCCCAAAATATCAGACTTTGGCTTGGCCAAGCTTTATGATGATAAAAAGACCCACATAAGCACACGCGTTGCAGGGACTATGTAAGATACTAGAGGCTTAGCTTGTCACCTTGTCTTTGTGAATTACATAATCCTTTTTTATTTATTTATTGATTTAGTTAGATTAGCACTAATTTGTGTATGTGATTTTTATTGATGCAGTGGGTATCTTGCACCGGAGTACGCCATGCGTGGGCACCTTACAGAGAAGGCTGATGTGTTTGCCTTTGGTGTTGTGGCTTTAGAGCTTGTTAGTGTCAGGCCAAATTCTGACTCAAGCTTGGAAGAAGAAAAGATATATCTTCTTGAATGGGTATGAACAATATTTTTGTGCACCATGACAGTCATTTTTCTTTAATTGGATGGATTTTTTCATTCAAAAAGTTTCAGTAGCATTTATTTTTGTCTGGATATGTGTTTTGGGTTCATGACAGTCATGATCCATCCACAAATATATATATATATATATATATTTTTTTTTTTTTGGTTCTGCCAAAAGTTGAAGTACCAGCAAAACTTGGATCATAACTTACCAATAAATAAAGAGGAAAGTTAGGATGTCTAATGGAAGCAAAATAATTTTATTTGCTTATTTAGAGTATTTGCAAAATGAGTCCACTTTGCAGCATAATGGGAAATCAAATGAGTCTCCATACCTAAATCTATGCGAGTAAGAGTCTACTTTTTGTGTGACCAAATACTATGTAATGGTCTCGTTCTAAGTTATTTTATGAAATTCATGATAACACACATGTTCTTGATTATTCATAATTTGTGATGTTCTTGATTTTGAAGTTTACACACTGTTATATAGAAATATATTTCAATCTTGACCTGTTAGTGTCACTCATCCATATGTCACAAAACATTCAAAATGAGTATTTAAAATGGAGTGACTGTTAGATTCACAAGATGAACATGTGGGTGACTTTAGGGAAAACAAGTAGATTTTATATAGATCCCTAATAAACTATAACATGGTTGTCTTGTTCATTCAAACAATTTGAATACTCACTAACAATACCTTTATACTATATTATGAACACTTGGACAGCTAGACTCATTGAAACAATTGTATTCTCACTTCCATTACTTCTATACTATATTCTAAACCACTAGAAAGTTATCTCATCGAATATTCTGAACCACTAGAAAGTTATCTCATTGAAACAAATGGATGACTCACTGCCACCACTTGTACACAATATTGTAAAGCTACTCTGATAAAATATATATCTTTCTCAGGCTTGGCAGTTGCATGAAAACAACCGTGAAGTTGATCTTGTGGACTCTAAATTATCAGAATTCAATGAGGAAGAAGTAAAACGACTAATAGGAGTATCTCTTTTGTGCACTCAAGCATCCCCAACGTTACGACCATCAATGTCGCGTGTGGTGGCAATGCTCTCTGGAGATATTGAAGTGAGCACTGTAACTTCAAGGCCAGGATATTTGACAGATTGGAAATATGATGATATAACCAACGTAATTGGTGAGGGTGCAACTGATATTAGCTATTTCAACTCATCAACAGCCAGTACAAGCATTGTGGGTGATGTAGGGAATTCACTAGCAAATGCTTCTAAACCTATGATTGGTGATGCTATCAAACAGGGTCGATGAGAATTCGTCATTATTTTCCTTCAAAATTTTTCCTGTGTAAACTAAAAAGCGTTTTGTACATTCTTCAAATCTTAATCATATGTATTTATATAATCATGGATGTAACTGTTTAGCATGGATTTTGCAATCTTCCTTTTGTGATTTTGACACCTTAATTCCTTACATTTTTTGGTAGAGGTGTAGTTTGTGTCATGTAGTGAGAGAAACACTATCAAATGTAAGGTGCTATTTAAGAAGCTATACAAATGTTTCATATGGAGATTTACCTTATTTATTTATTTAAAATTTCACTACTTTAGGTTTTTAATTGAAAAAGAATTAACTCTTTCACTTATCTGCTTACGATTCACCATGGTGAAAATATTGTGAGTATGACCAAGGCATCGAACCCTGATATCTAAGCTACGTTGGCCAGTGAGACATAGCTGACTAAGTTTGATAATCACAGAGTCCATTCAATTGAGACATATAAGGAAAAACAAGATTTAATCTCCAAAGAATCTCATCTATATTCAAGTTGCCCCAAGGAAAAATACTACTTGATTGGCAAACTATAGAATGGTTATGTTGTGTATCAACTCTTGGTGTCATTTATGCCAAGGCAAAGGTTCCTTAAACAAAGATTGCATGACAAGATTGTTGGGTCCTTTTTTTGGATTGCCACCTGCTTATGCTTGATCGGTTCTCTCTGTGGACTTTGAATTAGTTTGGGGAGTGGAATCCACCACCCTTGTCTGCACAATCGGCAAAGAAGGCTAGTGGAGTGCCTCAATACACTTAACAAGCCTCCAACAGAGGGAAAACACTGCAACAAGTGCTAAAATTGAAATGAATGGAATTGTTAGCATTAGGATGGGGATGATCGTGATCCATGTAATGGAGGAGAAGTAATAATTTTATGTTCAGACTGTTTAGTACCTTTAAGAATGCACAAAAAATATACTAAGCTATCTACTTAACTAATCATGATGTGTATGAAGGTGTAAGGATTTTTGTGTGAATAAGGGTGAGTTTTACTGCAATTTTGATATTCTATATTTCTCTAATTCAGTTTAGGACTCATGCCCTTCATTTCAGGTTATTCCCTATTTTAAATATATTTTTTGGCGCTCTTAAAAGACCTGCTCAATGTAGGGAAGGCTTGCTAAACTCACTAGTTTACCCCACACTTATTTCTCACACTATAAAAGGGATAAGCTGACTTTGAGGATTTAGGACAATCATCATTTAATGCTTGATTGAATTTGAATCCTTTTATTGGGTTTGAGAAATAAGTGTGGGGTTAACCGGAGTCAGAAATTTTTCTAGGGGGCAAACTAAACATTAAAAATAAAAATAAAAATTGATGACTAAAAAAAGTGGAAGTCCTAATTTCATAATTAGTGTAGGGACACGATTTGTAACAACCCATGAATGACGTTGGGCTCGTATGCAAAAGGCCCCAACAATATGATTTGTAGAGAGTGGGTTTGGAAAGGCTAGCCCTTAGTCGCCGGGCAGCGGTCTGGTCCTGCTTGTATGGGAACTCATACAAAGGTGGGTTTGGCCGAAATAGCTAGGCTTTACATCGATATAACTTGAAGGGTTTGGTTCCTCGGATTTAGTCCAAGGAGCATTATATTCTTCCCCCTTTTCCTCCCCCTTTTTTTTTGTCTCAGCTCTCTTTCCCTTTTATACTAGTATTCACTTCCCGTTCTTCATCTACGTGTCAGTTTTTCCTTGTTTGGGGTAATTGCTCGTCCTATCAATCCATACGTCAGAGTGGTTGGGAAAAGCTGGATAACATGGTATGGAGTATGGGCTTGTCAGGCGCTGGGCTCCACATCATGGTGCTAGCAGCTTTCTCCCTTGTACTGCTCTTGTACTGAATTTGTCCTTTTCTTCAGGCGCTTTATGAGATGTTGGACGTGAGGTCATCCTCGGCCATATCCTTGGGCTTTCTAGGAGCTTCATTGCGCGTCCTCGGCGGTTGGGCTTTATCGGCCAGGGCTTTGGGCCCTTAACACAAAGTGGGCTGGGACCTCAGATTTCGGGCCCCACAATAGCCCCTCAAAATCCTCCTGCCCGACTTTATTGTTGGGGAGTAGGGTTTTGGTAACGTCAGGCCCAAATCATGACTTGCCCAGCTTCGCATTTCATCAACATCGAGGTTGCTGTACTAGCCTGGGGAGCGCGCCAAGGCGTGAGACATCCCTCTAGATTTTCCTAGGCGGCGTCTTGGACGTTTCAGTGTTCAAGGCCCGCTATTAATGCGCTTCCTTCACGAGGTTATTCAAACCTCGTGGTTGCAGATGGCGTCGGAAATTGTGCCAGGACTATCTTGTCTGTAACACTTATTGGAAACTTGCGTGGATTGAATGCCATCGGTCTACTCCCTATTTAAATAGGGTAAGGGATTATTCCTTGTGCATATAAACCCTTCTGCTTCCTTCAGAATCATAACCCTTTATCCATAACCAGTTCCCACATCCAGTGTCATCTTCCCTTGGTGCAATATGTTTGAGGCTTGGGTGGAGGTGGAGGAACTTCACCCGCCACAGAGGCACCAGACCCTTCCAAGACTTAAGGTAGTGTGGTCTAGGCAGGGGAGGCACAGATTTAAGGTAACCTCTCGCTTTGATAAGGGGGAAATGGTATTTCTCCCTCTTTCAGTCAAAATCCGAAGCAGGTACTGGTCGCACCAAATTCTTGGTGCGTCAGAAGTAAGATTTTCCACCATCAGCGCCGTCTGCCTTATCGCAGGCATGATTTTGTGGAGGCTCCTCAACTTCCAGCTCTCGGCACCTTTTCTTCAACGGTGCGGGCCTCAAGTTGGGTTCCCTGCACCTTTTCTTCAGCTACGCTAGCCCGAAGCCAGGGCTCTCTACGCCTTTTCTTCAACGGTGCAGGCCCCACGTTGGGTTCTTTGGCTGCCTGAGTTATAGGCATGTAAAAGTATTGAGGAATGGCTTCCTTAGACGAAATTTTGAAGCGGCAGCGCGGCTCTTCTCTGCACCTCTTCTTCGGCTTTTCCTTCATTCCCTTGTATCTTTACTTTTTGCTTGTGTAGTTAGTTTTAGTATGAACTTATTTAAGCTCCTTCATTGTACGCTGTACTGTTCTTTTGTCTTAATAAGAAATGAATTTGCTTACTCTCAAATACTTTTCTTTTCTGCAACAACTATTTTGTTCACGAATATAAAACGTACACTTTCCTTTAATGGTACTTAGAGCAGGAAAAAACCTTAAAACAAATTCCTACTAGTTTGAACTTACTGACATTATCAAGTATAACAATGGTAAATCTCAATAAATTAAATTCCTGGAACTAACCGAGATAACGGCCGAGCGCTTCGTAATGCATGCAAGGCGACCGTCCGAGAACGATAAACTCTAGATAATTCATCACAAAGGGTAGCCGAGCAGTGAGGGACTTCGACTGTGTTTTTGGCAACATATTGCCTTATATTGCATCAATCCCCTTGGTATTGAGGATCCGAGAGTAAATTGGGGAATCCATGCAGTTTAGGAATTAGCCCAACTATCAATGAGGGAATTCTCCTCGGATAGATTCTAAGGTCCATGTAACGTCCAGGTCGTGTCCAAACCCCATGTTGTCTCTTCTAGGTAGTTGGTTTCCCCAGAGTCTTGAGTCCGAGGACCATACAAGGTTTTGGTTCTGTCCAAAACTTGTAGTTTTTCTTCTTAGTTGGTTTTCCCAGAGGCTTGAGTCCGAGGACCATACAAGACCTTGGTTCTGTCCAAAACTTGTAGTTTATCTTCTAAGTAGTTGGTTTCCCCAGAGGCTTGAGTCCGAGGACCATACTAGGCCTTGGTTCTGTCCAAAACTTATAGTTCTGCTTTTAAGTAGTTGGTTTCCCCATAGGCTTGAGTCCGAGGACCATACAAGGCCTTAGTTCTGTCCAAAACTTGTAGTTTTGCTTTTAAGTATTTGGTTTCCCCATAGGCTTGAGTCTGAGGACCATGCAAGACCTTGGTTCTGTCCAAAACTTGTAGTTTTGCTTTTAAGTAGTTGGTTTCCCCATAGGCTTAAGTCCGAGGACCATACAAGGCCTTGGTTCTGTCCAAAACTTGTAGTTTTGCTTTTAAGTAGTTGGTTTCCCCATAGGCTTGAGTCCGAGGACCATGCAAGGCCTTGGTTCTGTCCAAAACTTGTAGTTTTTCTTCTAAGTAGTTGGTTTCCCCAGAGGCTTGAGTTCGAGGACCATGCAAGGCCTTGATTCTATCCAAAACTTGTAGTTTTGCTTTTAAGTAGTTGGTTTCCCCATAGGCTTGAGTCTGAGGACCATACAAGGCCTTGGTTCTGTCCAAAACTTGTAGTTTTGCTTTTAAGTAGTTGGTTTCCCCATAGGCTTGAGTCGAGGACCATACAAGGCCTTGGTTCTGTCCAAAACTTGTAGTTTTGCTTTTATGTAGTTTGTTTTCCCATAGGCTTGAGTCCGAGGACCATGCAAGGCCTTGGTTCTGTCCAAAACTTGTAGTTTTACTTTTAAGTAGTTGGTTTCCCCATAGGCTTGAGTCCGAGGACCATGCAAGGCCTTGGTTCTGTCCAAAACTTGTAGTTTTGCTTTTAAGTAGTTGGTTTCCCCATAGGCTTGAGTCCGAGGACCATACAAGGCCTTGGTTCTGTCCAAAACTTGTAGTTTTGCTTTTAAGTAGTTGGTTTCCCCATAGGCTTGAGTCCGAGGACCATGCAAGGCCTTGGTTCTGTCCAAAACTTGTAGTTTTTCTTCTATGTTGTTGGTTTCCCTAGAGGCTTGAGTCCGAAGACCATACTAGGCCTTGGTTCTGTCCAAAACTTGTAGTTTTGCTTTTAAGTAGTTAGTTTCCCCATAGGCTTGAGTCCTAGGACCATGCAAAACCTTGGTTCTGTCCAAAACTTGTAGTTTTTCTTCTAAGTAATTGGTTTCCCCATAGGCTTGAGTCCGAGGACCAAACAAGGCCTTGGTTTTGTCCAAAACTTGTAGTTTTGCTTTTAAGTAGTTGGTTTCCCCATAGGCTTGAGTCCGAGGACCATGCAAGGCCTTGATTCTGTCCAAAACTTGTAGTTTTGCTTTTAAGTAGTTGGTTTCCCCATAGGCTTGAGTCCGAGGACCATACAAGGCCTTGGTTCTGTCCAAAACTTGTAGTTTTGCTTTTAAGTAGTTGGTTTCCCTATAGGCTTGAGTCTGAGGACCATACAAAGCCTTGGTTCTGTCCAAAACTTGTAGTTTTGCTTTTAAGTAGTTGGTTTCCCCATAGGCTTGAGTCCGAGGACCATGCAAGACCTTGATTCTGTCCAAAACTTGTAGTTTTTCTTCTAAGTAGTTGGTTTCCCCAGAGACTTGAGTCCGAGGACCATACAAGGCCTTGGTTCTGTCCAAAACTTGTAGTTTTGCTTTTAAGTAGTTGGTTTCCCCATAGGCTTGAGTCCGAGGACCATGCAAGGCCTTGGTTCTGTCCAAAACTTGTAGTTTTTCTTCTAAGTAGTTGGTTTCCCCAGAGGCTTGAGTTCGAGGACCATACAAGGTCTTGGTTCTGTCCAAAACTTGTATTTATTTATTTATTTTTTTTTTTGAGTAGTTGCTTTCTTTATTTATTTATTTTTTTTTTTGAAGGTTAGCCCCTAGACCAAGATGGGGAGAGCTAACTTGAGGCTGGAAGCCGTTAGTGCTACCCGTGCCATTGGCACTGCAAGGCGTAGCCCTTAGCGGAAGTTTATGTCAGAGCAACAACCTTATGTCGCCGGAGATGGAGGAAGCTTCGCGAACCTCTGCTTGATAGAGACTTGACTCCACCGCCATCTGCGCCAACGCGTAAGCCTTCCCACAGACGGCGCCAATTGTAGGGACACGATTTGTAATGACCCATGAATGACGTTGGGCTCGTATGCAAAGGGCCCCAACAATATGATTTGTAGAGAGTGGGTTTGGAGAGGCTAGCCCTTAGTCGCCGGGCAGCGGTCTGGTCCTGCTTGTATGGGAACTCATACAAAGGTGGGTTTGACCGGAATAGCTAGGCTTTACATCGATATAACTTGAAGGGTTTGGTTCCTCGGATTTAGTCCGAGGAGCATTATATTCTTCCCCCTTTTCCTCCCCCTTTTTTTTTGTCTCAGCTCTCTTTCCCTTTTATACTAGTATTCACTTCTCGTTCTTCATCTACGTGTCAGTTTTTCCTTGTTTGGGGTAATTGCTCGTCCTATCAATCCATACGTCAGAGTGGTTGGGAAAAGCTGGATAACATGGTATGGAGTATGGGCTTGTCAGGCGCTGGGCTCCACATCATGGTGTTAGCAGCTTTCTCCCTTGTACTGCTCTTGTACTGAATTTGTCCTTTTCTTCAGGCATTTTTATGAGATGTTGGACGTGAGGTCATCCTCGGCCATATCCTTGGGCTTTCTAGGAGCTTCATTGCGCGTCCTCAGCAGTTGGGCTTTATCGGCCAGGGCTTTGGGCCCTTAACACAAAGTGGGCTGGGACCTCAGATTTCGGGCCCCACAATTAGCATATTCTATTTTTAGGTATCTCACATATAGAAAATAAAACAGTTTGGTTAAAAGTTATGACACCACTTTTGCATGTATTTAAAATATTTAAAAAAAAAAAATATACCCCACCTTTCATATTACTAAAATAATTTATAACTAAACCAAACAATTAAAGTGAATTTGTATTTGTATCAATGCTTCAATAAATAAGTACACATAATAATATATCATAAACAACCATAATAAATTTTTATTAAATTTAACAATAATAATAACTTAATTCAATTACTTAAAACACTATCAAAATTAAATAAAAATTAAAATAATATAACAATTGAGAAAAATATAAACCACAAAACACATATGATATACAAATTAAACACAAAAGTTATCCATGGCTGTCAAAATAGTAGATAGTACTATCATTTATCAAAACTATAATATTATAATAGATGCAAGTGGTAAACAATTACAAAACCAATAAAAAGTTGTAGGAGATCCAAAAGGCAAAAGCATAAACTAGAGTATTTCTTTTAGAGCAAGGGAAATTATTATTTATCATCCTAAATTATGTTTAGATTACACTTTACGTCTTAAACTTTTTTAATGTACATTTTACACTCTAAACTATAACCATTAATATTACTTTTTACGGTTTACACCCTAAGGATAAATTCGTTGCTATGTTAGACGGAAAGTACAATCACATGCCTCCTATGTGACTTTTGCTTAAGTGGCACCAAGCCAAAAGACCTAAATACCCCTCTTCCTACTCTAGCAGCAAACACCTCTCTCTCTCTCTCTCTCTCTTTCAGTTTTTCTTTCTGTTGGGATGGAGCCAGCCACCGAGAGTAGAGGGAAGAGGGAGATCAGTTGGGATGGAGCCATCGTGAAAGTCTTTGAGAGTCATCGTGTTTCTACTCCCTTTCTTCTTCAACATTTTCCTCTCGTTTTCTTGGGGACTAACATGCATAAACAAAGAGAAAGAGATGCACCTGCTGTTTAGCCAAAAAATAAAAAGAGAGAGAAAAAGATACACCTGCACAGTGAGTAAGGTTGGAACTTAAAAGCCTAAATTGGAGTCCGGCTTCCACTCAGGCGGCAAATGGGAGTGGGTAACCGGCGAGTTGTGGAGGCAAACGAATAATTGCAGGTTAAAAACGGCAGCAGTGGCGGAAGGGATATTTTTTTTCCTAAATAGATTTGGGTTTTTTTTAGTAAGTCTCTTTGGATAAGCTGCAAAAAAAAAAAAATTGTATTTTTAGAAATTAGCCTTTTTTTTTTAAAACGTACATTTAACAACACAATTTTTAAAACCACATACAAGCATGGGGTAAAAAAAAAAAAAAAAAGAAAAAAAGAAAAGAAAGCATTTTGTCAATTGACCATTTGTGAAAAATTATTGCTTTTAGGGTAAATTATCAAAAAGGACCTAATTCTAATATCAAGGACTCAAGGTACACTCAGAGCATTAATTTTAGACAAGTTATAGTGAGTTTTTTAAATGTGAGAAATATTATGTCTTTATTATTTTCACAACATTACCATAACAAATTTTAAGTGGCGAGTTATTATTGATAAACGAAAAAAAAAAAAACAATATCAATAGTAGGTTCAAATTAGAATCAATAACAATTTACTATTTATGATTTATTGTGATAATATTATGAACGTAGCACTTCTCAATATAATATAATAAGTAATATTATAATTTCCCAAAAAATTTCCTAGTAAGACTGCCATTCTAAACAACCTTTTTTTTTTTTTTTTTTTGAAAAGTTGAAATCAAAACCACAAAGAACTTAATGAAAAATTATTGAGAGAAAAAGAAAGAAAAACCTTGCCTACAACAATGGCGTTCTGCAACTGGGGTAATTGAGCATGCAAATGGTGCAATTGAGGCTTCGCCAACGCATCTTCCTTCTATTTCCAGTTGTGTGCCATTTGGGTAAACCAGGTTTAGAAGCCTTTGCCTAGTGTTTCTTAACTACCATTAGAGCTTTTGCTGTGATGGTGTTCTACAGCTTGCATTGAGAATTTGAGAACAATGAGATGTAGTAGGTACAAGTTGTCATTAAGCAACTGATATTTTCGTCATTTAGAAAAGTTATGAGGATATTTTAGGTATTTACACCCTTCAAATCTGCGTTGTGATGGAAAAAGTATTTTACAAATGATACTACATCATTCATACCAAAATCTAATAAAAAAGAGACGTGTGTAAAAATAATTATCTACTAATACATGTCTTTCACTTGTTAATGGGTTAATTATTTTTTATTAACATTTCTCACAGTTATTGTATTTTGATACCGCTGACATGATATCATTTGATACTAAATATCTTCTAGTTGTGATGGGTTTTAAAATTGCGCTTTTAAAAAAGCTCATCAATACTTCGTTTCTAAAATGCCAAAATTTTGCATTTATAGAAAACACAATAGCCTATCCAAACTTTGAGAATTTTGTGTTTTGCGTGGTGCAAAAGGATTTTTCTTTTTGGTGGATAATATTGTTGATTTGGGATTTGTTGAAATTGTTGTTGTTGTTTGTATAAATTTGGATAGGCTATGGGCAATGAATGGGCTGGATTTTTTTTTTTTTTTTTTTTTTTTTTGGTTAAAATGTCTTTTTGAACTAATTTGAAATTTGAGGGAGGTCCAATGGATTTAAAGAGGAGTAATTTTGCAAACGAGGAACTAAAATCAATCCTTTTTTTCTTTCAAAATCCTAAGGGGGCCATTTAAGTAAAATTAGTGAGAATTTAAGGTAATTTTTAGATTTAATAGCATTATTAGTAGGAATTTCAAAAATTCAAGGGGGGCCATGTCCCCCCGACCCTCTCTAGCTCCATCACTAGTTTGATACTAATTACGGAGTTGCAGACATAATATGTAGATATTATGTTATCCGGATCTCTATTATTCGTGCTAGATTGAACATGTAGCAATCAAGATTTTGGGTTAGTTTTTTGTCATTTGTTTCTCTTTCCTCAAATATTCTATTATTAAAAGAATTTGGAATGCTTACAATGATCGAAAAAATTCAACAAAAATTATTTATTTATAACTATATTATTCAAGATTAAATTTACAATTAAATTCTCTCTCTCTCTCTCTCTCTCTCTCTCTCTCTCTCTCTCTCTCTCTCTCTCTCTATATATATATATATATATATATATATTTTTTTTTTTTGATTGGTTAAGACTTAAGACATCCTATAATTTTTAACATACCTTTTGTCAATGAGCATCAATCATTTTCACCAAGTCTTGTCATTGTTCAAAGCTTTCGAAGACTTGGAAAGTTGTAGTCTTAGAATTATGGACTATAATTTTTATGATGCAAATTGCAGAATTGCAAATTGAACGTGTGGTCATTGAATGTGTTACAATGATGTTATCTGGTTCCCTTTATTAAACCAAGCCAGAATGAATATGTAGAAATCATGTAATCTTGGTCAATTTTATGTCATTTATTTATTTTTCCTCAAAATAAATGAGAGAGAGAGAGATTTATTAGTTCATATCTCTAGGTGCAATGACCCTTTGCAATAATCAAGAAAAATCAATAAAAAGTTGTTTTTATACGTATTTATTCAAGTTTAAACTGCAAAATGCATAACTTTAATATATTTTCAAATTAGACATTTAACTTCATTTCCCCTCATTTTATTCTTTCAACTGTAATCAATTTAGTCAATTTTGTCCAATCTCATCATAAGTATTAAAATTTTCACTTTCTAAAATGAAGTTGTTTTAATGAATTCTATGAGGTAGATCAAACGGGAGAGCTAAATTGAAAATGAATGAAAATTAAGGGATTCAAATTAAAACAAAAAAAAAAAAAAAAAAAAAAAAAGAAGGTGAAAACAAAAGCACTGAGTTGAGAACAAAGCAAATTTTGAGTATAATGTGTAATTTAGCCTATATTATATGAGTTTAATCAATATATCAATTAGACAATTTATAGAAAAGGATGAACCTAATTCAATTAAAATTTATTTAGAGAAAATCAAACCTAAGTTAATACAAATTATATACTGTATGTTTTGTGTATTGTTGCATTATCTTAAAAGAAAAACTATGAATTATAATTTGTTCAAATTAACATAATTTTCACACTAGTTAAAACTCCAAAAAGTTTTCAGGCCTTATACTTTCTTAGAAGAGAGGTGAATTATAATTTGTTCAAATTAACATAATTTTCACACTAGTTAAAACTCCAAAAAGTTGTCAGTCCTTATACTTTCTTAGAAGCGAGGAGAGTATCACTAATCTTTGCAATAATGATGGTGTTGATGGATGTAATAAATCCTAAAACTACCATATCAGTGATGGCCCAAGTGGGTTCCATTTCCTGTCTTTATAGTTCTACTTTGGTTTCCTTAATGTTAAGGATTATTAATCCCCCAAGTTAAAAAAATAAAAAAAAAAGACCATTTAATTTTTTTTGTTATAGTTAACTCAACTATAAAATCTTTGATCGTCAAATTATAGATGTGGAATTCGAATCTATTTACACCAAAAACAGATTGATGTCTTAGCATGATGATGGGAACAATTACAATAGAGTCAACGACATAAGTTCAAATTCTATTCCATTTAAAAATAAAAACTCTAGGTTGCAATTAAATATGGAAAATAGTTAATTTGATGTCGTTAACTAATTTTAAGGTATTACACAGATGAGAAAAGAAAAAAAAATTTCTTGACTCGTTCAACCCACTGGGTTTGGCCCGATTTATGTAGTTCATTTAGTATCCCATTTTCTACTTCGCTGTTCACGGTCTTTCTGGTTCCCTCTCAATTCCTGCCTCCAAATGGACAAAATTGAGTGAATGTTTCGGGAAAGTTCACGGATGAAGAAGAATAAGTTGAAGAACGAGAAGCAAAAGACGCAAGAGTATCAGCTAAAACCCAATTGTATGTAGTTGTTTCAGTACTCTAAGAAGCATTCCTCTGCCACTGCAATCCCCGTTTTTCTTCAATTCCTTCGCATATGTAGATGAAATGAACCCATATGGGACACATTGAGATTGAACCTTTTTTTTTTCCTTCTTACTGTACATAGAGATTAAAATAGAGGAAGATTAATAAAGAAAAACAAAGCAAAGATACATTACAAATTAAAATTAAAGCTTCATTTCATAGAGAAATTCTGGCTATCCCAATAGAAGTAAATCAAATACAAACACAAATTATCGTAGAAATAAACATAACCAAGGACAAAGTAACAACTTCCTAAAATATATTCAAAATTATTCCAATTTGGTTAAATGTAGCAATGGAAATGTATAAGGTGCACAATAGAGGACTCAAAATTAGCTTTGGCTTATAAGGGGGTGAGTCAAGATGGAAGTTTCTGCTGGAAATAATTTCTAGAAATACAAAGCATAAATACTATATTCTCTCTCACGTTTTTACACTGTTATATATGATGACCATGCTTCAAATCATAGCTGTCTTCTTCACAAATTATGTTTGTCTGAAGTTTTTTTGAGTCCATTTGAAGATGACAACTGAGATAAGCATGCTATTATAACATTTTAGATTACTCTCTTAGCTGATTTCATCTTAAACAACCATTCCATATAGGCAAACGAACACATTTTTACAAATGACAACACCGCATTCTTTTTACCCTTTAAATTCACACATCATGTTGTGATATGGTCATATGGTTTACAACCCAAACACAAGATAATGTTGCATATCTCACCTGTAGTCAGCAAGGGTATGATCAGATAACAACTCAGCTGCAATTGTTCCCTCCTTTCTCTCTTTCCTCGTTAGTCTAACTGTGAAGAAGTATGATGTTGACACTATCATCATCCCCAATCTAATTGTCAAAAGACAAAAAGGGGTATGAATTAGCCAAGCCTAAATGACAAAATGTATACCACCCAAAGGAGAATATACACACAGTCCTAGTTAGAGCTCCAAGATATCACATACTATACTATTAGTCTAGAAATTACAAATAGACTTGCCAGGAAATACTTGAGCAATGTTTTGGATTTTGAATCACCCTTCTTGTAGTTTCTTTTCAGATCAATGGCACTTCTCAACTGAAATTGTGAATGCAGGAAAGAATTCAGAAATCAATAATAACTTGCCTAAGTTATAGAATCTAAAATCCTAGCAAGCAAATGAACTATCAAAGTCAAATAAAAAGAAAGTGTCCTATTATCTTGATAAACCCATAACCAATATATAGCAAGCTTCACAATAACTTATCCCCACATAAAGAAGGAAGCTTCACATTAAGTTTTTATATATGATTATTTAATTGTAATTATTTAGTACACAGGGACCAATTTATTTTCCTGACACATCATAATAGGTCCCGCTAATTAAATTCAGGCCCCATCATTCATGTGAGAGGAGAGAGCATTGTTCAAGGAGTATTGAATAACTTCCCATTATATATATATATATATAATGACTTAAATTCCTTTTTATTTTTTCTTTTATAGGAAAGAAAAAAAAATGACTTAAAATCAAGATGAGTTCCAGCACAATTCAAAAATAAATGGGAGATTGTTTAAGAAAGACTTGTTCAACTCAAGAGAAATACTGAGATGAATTAGGTCTAGTCCTATATTTGGAATATGTTATGATAATAGAATGCTCACTTTGGTCAAAGTAAGAGCACATAATAATTTTAAAGCACATCTTAAATTATGATGTGTTTTGATGGGTTCTTAACGTGAATTTCATGTAAACAAATAGAATCATGTGCATTAAGGTAAATAACAAAATTTTGAGTGAAATTGAGTTGCAGAATCAACTTTTTGAAATTGAAACTATAAACATCCCAAATAGTGCAATAAATCAAAGATTCCAGAACACTACCATCATAATTACTTCAAGACCAGACCAAGTTTTATACTTTACCGTGCCAATGCCATTTTACAAGAAAACTAACTGGCAATGTATGACTAAAAGATATCATTAATATCCCTAGAAAATCATCTTTGTATGGTGCAGGGTAAATCCTTCTCACCAAGGATGTTGCACACAAGTTACAGGAGGCATGAAAAAGATCAGCAACCCTGTCAGCATCATAGGTAGAAAAACAACTACTAGTGCCATATTGTTGTTTTAAGTGTGTAACTATTATCAATTCTACTTCAACTTGTGGAAAATTAACCAGCTTTCAGTTTCAAGTTGTTATTTTACCCA
Organism: Quercus robur; assembly: GCF_932294415.1. Lineage (NCBI taxonomy): Eukaryota > Viridiplantae > Streptophyta > Magnoliopsida > Fagales > Fagaceae > Quercus > Quercus robur. Next base: position 15,049,870 of record NC_065537.1, read on the forward strand.
TCTAGACTCAAGCTTTACAGAAACTATTTTTTGTAAGTAAAACTTTTACATTCCATACACAAGAATGAATTTTCGAATGCTAAACATGGACCCAGCCAAAGGCTAATGTCTACACATACATTATAGAACATATTAAATGCATTAATAGGAAGTACCCTACCTTCCACGTCATTTCTATTTTTTCAATTTGTGAATTATCTAAAGCCGAACAATCTCTTAAGTAGAAGAATAAGATCTAATTACACTTTAAGCTATAACATTAATTTACAAAGACACAGGCATTTCAATAATTTCCCTAGTTCCATAGTTGCATGACCGTGACCCAGGTTACATAATGGCACATTCCCTAAAGCACATAAGGTTGAAAGTTAAAACACTAAGCAAATTCAAAATAATTAAAACAATTTTTTATTTTTTATTTTATCTATAAAAAAAGATTAAACAATTAAATGTTACCAAGAGAATAATTTGAGCATAATTGAAAAGTAGTGCTGCAGAATTAAATTACATAGACAAAAAATAGAGTTCAACACACCTCCAGTAAACACATATCTTTCTCAATCTCAGGGGTGATGGATTGTGGAGGCAAGTCAAACCTATGTATATTTTACCAACAAAAAAAAAAGAAATGTAATCATTGTTAGCAAATTTAACAACACTTCTAAATGAACAAATCTTATAAGTTGAGAACCCAAATAAAAACTAAATTCCTCCACCCCTATACGCCAAAAGAAATGAGAAGAGTTAGTGGTTAACTTGAAACCAAAAGCATCAAAGATTAAGAAATTCAAAGCTTTCCACTCTTTCTCTTTCTCAGCCAACCAATCAGACAGAAGAAAATATAATGAAAAGTTAAAATAGAAACTCTCATTGAAACACAGACATACCAAGCTTTTCCAGCAGTATTTTTGAGATGCTTTCTCTTAAATTTGTTTAAACTTTCTGGAGAGGAAAAAAGCCCATCAACAAGCTCTGAATTGGGTCTCCGAAGTGCACTGGTTTCACTCTGATTTTGAGATTCGCTCTCATGCCCATTATGGGTTCTTGTTGAAAAATTTAGGTTCCCATGAAAGACTAGTCGCTTACTTACTCTCTAGCATTCTATCCCCCCCACACCCCAAAAAAGGGAAAAAAATAAAACTCAAACAGCTCCTTTGTAAAACTAAAAAAATTAAACAGTGCACAGGGAATGAAACACAAGCAAAACCCAAATGAGTTATTACTGAGTTATTATGGTTTGAGTGTTCTGACTTCTGAGTTATTAAGGTTTTCTTATTGTTTTTTTTCAGCCATGCAAGAAGAAAGGGTTCATTGGGTTTAGAAGCTAAGGTTACTACACTAGTCATATTGACATTGATTCATATTGACATTGATAAGGCCCAACGTAGAGACCACAGAACTAGAAGGCCCCAAATGATGAGCTCATATCGACTAGGACCAAGTTTATTTATTTATTCACCCTATGTAACACTACTATTTTCATAAGGTTTGCTTCTTTTTTATGAGAAACAAACATACACGCACAAGGGAGAGGGAATGAGGTTTTAACACAAAGGCACCACAAACTCAACGTATGTCTAAAGAATTCTGTCCTTAATATTAATTTGGATTTTGCAGCATACATTATGATCTCCCCAAATATTTGTTAACTTTTGGTAAGAATCAAAACATTAAAATTAAAATTCTATATGCCAAAAGAAATCAACAGCCAAAACACATTAATATGCAGTTTTTCTTTGTCAGGTTCATCACTGTGACTAATATCTACTCTATGCCATTGCCTTTATATATAGACTCAAAAATTCGCACATGCAAGAAATGTAGAAGTCACAACATCTACAATCAAATATAGAACATAAGGAAAACTTACATGAAAGAAAAAAGATCTCAAGAGTTCATTATGGTCAGATTGTCACTTAGGAACTGACCAAAGCCAAGGAGCAATTTCTTTGGACCTAAGCTTGAGATCTAGTCAGAACATTAAGACCTGACATCTTCATCATTGCCCAAGCAAAGTCCATTAGAAAGGTTGATCCATTGAAGCATAAACCCTTACCAATCTTGCGGTCTTCTCATTAGCTATCAATTTCTGATCGGCAAAAAGGAGCCCTCTCCCCTTTAACAAGCTCTGATAGTCGTGAGTGTCAAAACCTGCCCCAGATGATATCGAAGGTGACAATTCCTGCAAATATGACATCCCACTGCAGACTCACTCATTTCCAATGATTCCATGGGTGAAGAAGGCTGAGTGGTGGTCCTATTACTGTCTTGGCATCTCATTCTCGTCTCAATGAGAAAATCAGGAGCTATAGTTGGGTTTGGCTGCCCTGTTCCATTGAGGTAAGGGAGGCATTTCTGTATGAATTCACTGCTAATCTTCCCAATGTCTTGTGCACCTTCAGATGATTAAGAAACTGATATAAACCAAGCAACTTTTAAACCTTTTTCAACTCCACAAAATAAGGGGGGAAATAAGAAAGAGCGAAGAGATAGCAGTTCCTAAAAGACTAACTGTTTATCTTTCATCAATACCACTAAGGGTAAAAAGGTGAAGTGTCTGTGTCATATTGTCATTTGGTCGTGGAATGATAGCCAGTGCTTCGTTAAATTTGAATGAATGTTGTCCTTCCATACTGTTAATACTAGATAGAAAGGGCCACAAGCCTGTGATGTCAAGTATAGTAGTTTAAATCAGAGCACCAATAAAACGAGTTACTAAGAGCTGTTCTTTAGTGTCGGTTTAGCTGAATTTGGAATGAGAAAAGTATTTCATTTTTAAAATTTTTTTGACATTTTAGACTGAATAATTATAATAAAAAAGTGCTAGAAACAACTAGTTGGCTAAGTAAAGGTGATTGTAACAATTTGTGAAAATCAAAACAGCAAAATCACTAGTAATGTATTATCTCACTAATTTTCTAAGTTTTCCACATAACCAATATGTACTTTAGAATCTTATTGATAGACTCCTCAACATATAAAAATGTAAAGAGAGACAGAATATAGGAAGATTCAGGGTCAAGAACAGACCAGCATAATGCCATCTCTAGTGGCAATAGAAACAATATCAGCACATCAATTTACTCTCTTGTATAGCTATACTTTAATCACAGAAGCATTTTTTTTGAAAGGAAACATAGAAGCTTATGCACCTAGTAATAAGACTCACATTAACACAAGTACAGCCATTCTTGACTAGCATAAAGGAAATTAAAAATGAACAATCATCTTAACAATTTAAAGACACAGTTTTAAGAACCAAAAATTAGCGAAATAGATTATTTTCAAATATATTATTAGTATAAGAATATACCTAGAATCAGTATTTGCATCCACCAAAATTTTCTTCAATGAGTTCATCCCTGAGCATTCTTCTTGGATCTTCATACCTTGTTATCTTGTTCTCCATAAACAATATTCACAAGCCATTTCGGTTTCCCACTTGAGAACACAAGATAACCCAAACCCAATCCAAACATGAATCCACAACAGTACCCGAACAATACAACTTTCCAATTAAACCCATTTTCAAATTTGAAATCATCATCTTGAGTGGTTGATGATGGCAATAATTGTTGTCCCTCATCATTGCCACAAACTTTTGTCATTGGAAATCCACATAACCCCAGGTTCCCATTGTAAGAATCATTCGTAAAGGTATTGAACTGTTTACCTTGAGGTATTTGTCCAAAAAGATGGTTTTCTGATAGGTTCAAAATTGCCAGTGATGTGAGATTTGCCAATTGTATAGGAATTTCACCTATGAGCTTGTTTGAGGAGAGATCTAACCATTCAAGATTGGTTAATTTTCCCAACGATGGCGGCATACGACCTGTAAGATTATTGTGTGAAAAATTAAGCCCCTTAAGTGATTGAAGCTCTCCAATTGCCTTTGGAATTTCTCCTTTGAAATCATTGTTAGAGAAATCAATGGTTGTGAATAGATTTTGGATTTTTACCAATTCAATGAAAAACCCTTTCATCGTCACTGTCACAGAATCTTGATAATAATCATCACCCATATATTTCAATTCACCTTTGCCCACACTTGCATTCATCATGGCTTTTAAATACTTAAAAAGGTTTGTCGGCAAATGCCCATGGAACTCATTGTGAGAGAGGTCAATGATTCGCAAATTAGGGAATGGGAATTTGTACTTGGGATTGCCTATAGCACCATGAAAGTTGTTTGACCGCAAGATTAGAACCTGCAACTTCGGAAGATTTTCCAACCAATGAGGAAAGGTTCCATTAATCTTGTTGTTACCAAAATCTAGAACTTCCAACTTTCTACAATGGACCAATGATTGTGGCAATGAACCTTCCAATTGGTTGCCATTGAGTTTAACACTTCTCAAGTAACAGCCCTTTGCAAATGTTGAAGGGATAGTACCATGAAGATTGTTACTTTGCAAATCCAAATCTATGAGATGATTACTTAAGTTTCCCAAACAGGGAGGAATCATGTTACTCAAGTGATTATAAGACAAATCAAGGTATTGGAGGGAACTGAGATTGCAAATCAAGAGAGGGATCTCTCCAGTTAAATTATTCCTTGAGACTGAAAAGAAATAAGTGTCTAGTGGAGGTACTGGAAGTGGTCCTTCAAGCAAGTTAGAATGAAGATCAAGGAATTGCAAGTTCTCCCATGGAAGGTTTCCTATTCTTGCCAAGGAGTTGTATGAAAGATTCAGGTAACTCAATAAATCCATCTTCACCTCCAACAACCATGTTGGAATACTGCCACTGATTTGGTTGTTGGAAAGGTCTAATGAATTTAAATTTTCTGTGGATTTTAAGAAATACGGGAACTCACTTATGTTGCAAGATGACAAAGATAATGATTGAAGTTCGGGCAAGGTATAGTCTACAATGTTATAGCTATACGTGTGGAATGATAAGAGAGGATTATGTGAAAGATCAACCTCGGATAGACTTTCGAGCTTTGTGAAGATGTTTTGCTCCACACTACCACTTAAATTATTGAAGGAGATATCTAGACGGATAAGGCTCACAAGTTTAGAGATTGAAATTGGAAGGTGGCCCTGTAGGTTGTTATGTGAAAGATCAACTTCTTCTAGACTTTTGAGCTTTGTGAAGATGTTTGGCTCCACACTACCACTTAAATTATTGAAGGAGATATCAAGATACTTTAAAGAATTATGATGGAATTCATCAATCTGTCCAGTGAGTTGGTTATTGTCTAGAAATAAGTACTGCAAAGATGGTATGTCATACAACCAAGATGGTATAGTGCCGTTCAATAAGTTATAAGATAAAATGAGAGATACCAAATTGGAAGAACTGTTTGAAGAAGAAACTTGTGTCCGGTTTGTAGAAAGATCTGGAAGTTGACCTGTGAAATTGTTGTGTGAGAGATCTAAATAAGTAAGTCCTGCATTGTTTAGGAGGGAACTTGGACACTGACCACCAAAGTTGTTATATGAGAGGTCCAAAGAAGTTATTTGGGTGTGGTTTGAAGGAAATGTTGGATTCGATGAACCTATGAAATTGCAATTACTGAGGGACAATTCTTTTAAGGACTTGAGATTGCTGATTAAATTAGGTAAGTCAATTGAGAATCCAGTTTCAGAGAGAGACAAGGATTTGAGAGGAGTACTCCAGTTATACGTTGGAAGGGAACCGGTGAGATTGTAGTTGGAACTTACATCGAGCAACTGGAGGTTTGGAAGGTGGAATATATTATCTGGGAATCTACCTTTCAATCCACATTCAGAAAGACGAAGAGATGTCAAAGAGGATGACAAATTCATGAAAGAATTAGGTGAAACAGAAGACATGTTAACATAATCCAAAACAAGTTCAGTTAGATGGGTTAGGTTTTGAACAAGCCTTTTCAAACTAGGAGTTTTCATTATTATGCCACCATTCATAAAGAGATCAAGTGAAACCAGTTTGGATAAGTGGGAGATTTCGGATGGGAAATTACCAGCAATGGAGGAGATAGTGAGGTTGAGATGCGTCATGTTTGCAAAGCCACCAAACTTAGATGAAATTGTGGAGCCATGGAAATCGTTGTAAGCGAGGTTGAGTCTCTGGAGATGGCGAAGAGAGAAAAGGGTGCTATTGGGATGGATGGGACCATGAAGCCCACTGCAACTGAGGTCGACAGCAATGACATGACCTGTCATCGTATCACAGGTGACCCCATCCCACCCACAACAATCTGTACCCATTTTCCACGAATTCTTCGGAGGATGAGAATAATAATCACAAATACTATTCGAATCGCCAACAGAAAAAGAGTTTCTGAAATGGAGCAAAGCAGAGGATTGGTGTGAATGGCAAAGAGGCGTTGATGAATTAAAAGAGAGAGAAGAGGAACAATTATTAGGTTGAGAAAGCAAGAGGAAGCAAATGAGTAAGAGTAATACCCGCTCCATATTTGCTCTGCTCTGGCCTCTGGCTGGTTTTAGAAATCAGAAGGAAAGGAGTGATATGAATTATTTTGGGTGTTCTTTTAGGAAATGAGATGACATAGACACATTAATCAGAAGGAATGATACATTTATTTATAGGCGAGAGACCATAACTACGATTATCAGGCGCATGTAGACAATTCTAATCCCTCGTCTTATTAGCTTATTTTATGGGTTGGGCCAATGACTTGGAAAATTAAGGTCTTGTGGCTCACTTTTTTTATTTTTTTTATTTTTTATGGAAATCTTGTGGGTCACTTAGTTTATACCAGCGTGGCCCTGGAAATCTTATTTTAATGAACTTTTAATGACATTATTTTAATAAACTAGCGTTGACTGTGGACATTATGTATAGAATTTAAGGGTCTGTTTGGGAGTTTATAAAGGAATGGAATGGAATGGAATGGAATGATCATTAAAGGAATGGAATGGAATGGATTTAGTAGGGAAAGGAATGGAATGGAATGGAATTTAAAAATCTTGTTTGGATGTTATAAAATAAAGGAATGGAATGGAATGGAAAGTAAGTAACACCGTTTGGAAGTGACATTAGAAGGAATGGAATGGAATCATTTTATAATAACATTACTATTATACCCTCATTTTAAAAAACATAAAAAATAATCAATGAAAACTTATAATTGCTAAAAAATTAGTTCTGTATATTTCTATGTGTAAAGCAATTCACGCATCACATATTTATTCTTAACAAAATAAATATTGTCTAACAATGCAAACAAATATCTTTAAAAAAAAATTTCTGGTAATGAGTTTTGCTAAAACAAAACAAAATAACATAATCTATTCCAAAACTAAGGTTCGCCAAAAAAATCCCACACTTTTTTAATTTTTAGGCCTAGACATCAGTGTCAGTAAGACACATTTGTGTTCATGATCTGGGCAACCAAAGAACATCTCCTTATATGTTGGATTTTCCATCAAAAATATGTAGGCCTCAATCTTTGATATTGGATCTAAGTCCAATACGCCCAAAGCTGCGTGAACTTCTGCTCCATATGACTTTGAAAAGCACTTTGCCATAACCTCAGTCGCCCTATCAATTGCCTTTGATACATTATCAAATGATTGAGAAATTACATTCCCGAGTTCATCATCTTCTGCCAGTCGTCTTTTCTTGCTTCTAGAAGACATTGTATCTTGTGATGACACTCGAGAACGTGCAACATTAATTTCTGGTGACCTCTGATCATCTTCCACTTCAAAGTTTTCCAAAGAAACTTCATTTTGAGATATCAAATTATCAATCTCATCAATAGTGGTCGATGCAGCATACCTAGCACGTTTCTCCTTTGTAGTTTCAGCATGATCACCTTTTGCTCTATCTTTAGCCCAAAGTTGTGCCATCTTAGAGCAAGGTTTTCAGACCTGGACCGTTCATTGAACCGTAAAAGAGAGAGGTTCAAGGTTTTTGAGATCGAACCAAGGTCGAACCGGGATCGAACCGTAATGACGTCATAATTATTTTAATAATTATTTTAAATATAAATAAAAATATTAAATTAGTAAAAATTGAAAATTTGACTAAAATAATCTAAATAAATACTTTTTTTAATGCATTTTAATATCACTAATTTTATTATAATGTTTCAAAATCCAACTTAATAGTAAAAAAATAATAATAATATTAATATTCATGTTGGGAGGAGCAATGAGTCAGAAACTTTCACACTCATCCACTTCTCCATCATGTCTCATGTCACCCGTGCTAGGCTCATCCACTTTCAAACTCATTTTTGTCCTCATCCACTTCTCCATCATGTCTCATGTCACCTGTGCTTCTCCATCATGTCTCATGTCACCTGTGCTAGGCTCATCCACTTTCAAACTCATTTTTGTCCACATCCACTTCTCCATCATGTCTCATGTCACCTGTGCTAGGCTCATCCACTTTCAAACTCATTTTTGTCCATCATGTCTCATGTCACCCGTGCTAGGCTCATCCACTTTCAAACTCACTTTTGTCCATCATGTCTCATTTTTGTCCATCATGTCTCATGAGTTTTTGTAGTTCATGTTATGCTTTGTTTTGAAACCGGTAGAACTTGTTTAATTAGCAGAGAGTGAGTGAGAGAGAGAGAGAGAGAGATACTCTATTAATGGAAGTTTGGTAGTATAATTATTTACTACATGCCACCACACGTCAAATTATGGAAATATTCAATAGTGCTTTATATTAGAAGGCATCCAAGCTTGCTTCTGGAAGGTTATGGTCACATGCTTTAATAAGCTGCATGTGCCTCTGTCTGCAAGGAAAGTACTAAATTACTATTATTTTAATTAACATACTTTTCATTTTACTTTCTTTTCATTTTAAAATTTTTTTTTTCTTGTTTTTTTCTTAACCGCACACTTGTCTGTTGTCTAAACTTGTACACTAACTTTTGTAGATATTTCCTCCTAACCATACACGTGGTGAAGCTTTGGAGATATTATTAGCATTGGATGGTTGAATTAAAACTGGAAGTTCAACACACCACTTGCTTAACAGAGGAAGCAGAGATAGTAAATAACAGATGAAGCAGAGAGTCACTCCGTTAACTAGCGTACGCTGTATACTATGTAGCATAATTCTTTGATGCAGATTCATTGATTAATAAAAACTAACTTTTACATGGAAAAAAAAAAAAAAAAAAAAAAACTTTGAAAGTCAAAAAATCAGGTAATCCGAGTATCATAATAATCCTTTATACTTTACATTTATATTAGCTCATATTGGTACCTGTTGCTAGTGAATATATTATTATTATTTATGTTTTACCACTGGCTATTTTGGAGTATCAGTACTCTATGAACTGATGACTTTTATTCTAGACACTGCAAAATAAGAAAAAAGGCATCCTCCTAGGCCCTGGCATAATTGTTTAACTAAATTATTTTAATTTATATGGTCAAAAAAAAAAATTCTTTTAATTTAGGCACATGCCAAATGCACAAGTAAAAAAAGGACCAATCAAGATCTTAGAGGGTTTGGGAATTTCTAATCATTGCTCAGTTCTCATTTATAATGATTATGGTTTTGAAATTCCTAATCATTGCTTATATATGGTGCAGCTGATGAAGGATGTTCTTGACCTCCTGGTTTCCCACATTTTTATTTTACTATGATTTAATTTGGCCTGGAAGGGGTTTCCAATCCATTGTCCGAAATATAAGCACTTCTAAAAATATCCTTAAGGAATACTTTATTGATCTTAATTCTTGTAAGGTACACTCATGACCAACATTGTGAAATCGTGAAAATTCTTATTTTACAATTTAACTAAATGATTTTTTTTATAATTAAAATTTCATTTCATGTGGTAGAATGTGTAAGATAAGTGTGTATTACAGATTATATGATATTGTGATATCATTACTCAGTTCTAATTTGATGTTATAAAATTCCAATTCTTGCATATAGTAGTGGAGCCAACATCATAATTGGTTTCTTTTTGGGAAAAAAGTAAGGGGATTTAATTAATGACTGATTATTTACAATTTGATTTAATTAAAAATACTTTAAAATAAAAGATATATATATATATATATATATAAAATAATAATAGGTAAAGCAGAGAGAAAATTCAATTAAATTTCAAATTGGAATTTAATTAGAGTCTAATTTTGCACCACGTGTCCCATCTAATTTAAATTTTAAAATTTTTGTGCCAAATTAGTTAATTTAGTATAGAAAACAAGAAATCCAATATAATAAACCATAAAAAACATAATCATATAACTAAAAAAAATTCAAATTTATAAGTCATATATATATATATATATATATATTAATAGGTAAATATATATTAATAGGTAAAACTTAGAGAAAATAGAATTAGAATTTGAAATTATAATCCAATTTTGTGCCATGTGTCTAAATTTATGTGGGAGTCATCACAATTATCCACTTAAGCTTGTGTCAAGTGAGTTAATAAGTGCAAAATACTAAAAATCTAATATTAATGAACTATAAAATTAAAAAAAAAATTCACATATACTCAATAAAAATCACTATATTGTTTCTGAAAAAATAAATAAAATAAAAATCACCACACATTCTATTTTATTAAAAATTAGAAGAAAAAAAAAGATCATAAGTAGTATTAAATTTAGGTAAGAATTTTAATATGTGACTAATTATGTTTACTTTTAAAAAATAATTTGACTAATTATCTATATTTTATGATAAAAATTGTGTTTAATTTTAAATGTATCTATATGTATGCAAGCCACAGATCTGAGGAAGAAAGCTGCCTGAAGAAGGAAACGGATCAGCCAAAATACTCTATAGTGTTCAAAAGTATGAGCTGTAATCTAAAGAGAATAGAAGTTAGTAGAAGGTAGGGAATTTCTGGACTGGTGCGGTTTGTTGCATCTGCATTTAAATGGTAGATACCAGCTTTATTAGTTGCATTAATGAAAAAGTGACTTGAACAGTGTAAGAGATAGCTAAGTGGATTCTTTCCACCACCTTCTTAAGATACAAAAGGCACCAAGTGTCAAGAAAGGAGGGAAGTTAGGTAAGAATGGGCGGTGGAGATGTGAGGGAGGTAAAGGTATATAAGGAAGGAGAGGAGCATTGGAAAGAGGATCGGAAAAAGAGACGAAGAAGAACACTAAGAGATAAAGAGAGAATAATGTCATTTGTATGTAAACCTAATCTCCTCGAGAGAACTTGAATAGAACTTGGTCCATAGCATTTTTTCATATAAACTTGTATCCAAGCAGTAATTGTCCTCGGGTAGTGATTCTTGTTGTTGTTTATTCCCATCTCTCACAAATTCTATTGATTTGGGCCAGAATCTGAGCTGGACAACTCACTGTTCTAAGTGGGCTTGGGCCATTTATTTTTTGGGTCCCTACACATGTGTTACATGCTTTAAAAAAAAAAAAAAAAATTTGACTAATTATTTATGATGAACACAAAGGAATTCGGTAGGCTGAATGTCTTGGGCGTTGATGATCTCAATGTGACTTGGAATGTCCTGAAAAGATAAACACAAAAATTAGAGGAGACCGGGGAAGACCGGCCAAGGATCCTCCAATGGTAAAGTTAGTATTTTCAGAATTCCAATTTGTATGGAAGTGAATGAATGCCTTTTCCTCTGGAGAAGAGTCCTTATATAGTGCTTGTCTGAGGCAGTTATTTCTCCTACCATTGTGGAGTTTGGAAGATTTGGAGGTAACTTTCATAACCGCCATGGAAGTTACATTATTTGGGCTCTGTTTTCCTCAACCATTTACTGGGGGAATGGTTTTGCAGCCTGACAAGAAAATAGAGGTTGCTAACATATTCAGGACGCAAGGTGCTCGTCCAACTGACTATACGGACAGACCAACTTATCCATGGACGAACACACCCCTAAGTCACTCAACTCTTCCTTAGGACGAGACATATGGATGAGTTTAGGAGTTGTCTTTTTATAACACCATCAATTTATATTTTTATAATAAAATTTTTGTTTAATTTTAAATGCATTCATGCGTTTGCATGGAGTTACATGCTAGTATATATTAATAGATCAAGTTGAGAGAAAATCTAATTAGATTTCAAATTGGAATTCAATTAAAGTCTAATTTTATGCCATGTGTCTCATCTAATTTAATTTTTAAAATTTTTGTGTCAAGTGAGTTAATTTAATGTAAAAATTGGATTTCAATTAGAGTTTAATTTTGTACCACATATTCCATCTAATCTAAAAATTAAAAAATTAAATTTTTGTGCCAAAGAGTTAATATAGTGTAGAAAACGATGAGTTCAATATAAATAAACCCAGGTAATATATATATATATATATATATATATATATATATGAAAAACCAAATCTTAGAGAAAATTTGATTAGAATCAAAATTAGATTCTGCTTTTGTTAGCTTTTCATACAAATTAAATTATATATATATATATATATTTTTGAACTAATGAATATATTCTTTATATTATTTCTATTTAGATATTTTATATGTGAAGATCTTGAACATAACAAACTATAATTGAGCTAAACGATCACATGCACCTATCCCCATTCAATTTAGGAGATACAGATATTATTGAACCAATTTATTCTTTTATTTTGTGTTGCATTTAGTAGAATTTTACAGACAATGATAATAAATTGATATTGTATATGTAGTGTCCAATAGTGATTTTCAGAATTATGTACATAACAATAGTGTAATTAAAAACTTGGAGTAACCAACATCATTAAAATTGCAAGAAAAAATCATTTTAGTACATCCTAATATCTTGGTCGAAATAATGTCCTATATATTTAATAACTCAAAACAACATCAATAGTACCACTACAATTCATCATTCATGTGTATAAGTACGGTTTACATACTAGTTAGAATAATAATAGATGATTTTTTTTCTTTCTTTCCTTTTGTAATGGAAACAAATTTCATAATTGTCTGGTTTAGTAGAGCCATAAACTTACATTCTTTTGTGAGTATCCAAAAAACAGAACTTAGATTCAATTTTGAAGATATTTTCCATTCTTTTTTCTAAGGAAACTATATATATACCAATAAAATTCTTGTGTATTCCAGTTGCATTCACATCCCTTGTCAATGACACACTTCTGAAGCCTTTGTAGTGAGTTGAATTTAGATCAGCTATTAACAAAAATTGAATTGTTGTCGCTTTTATTTTGCTTCATGCTAAATCACAAAAGCTACTTAGTACTCCATCTTTTATATCTAATCAGGCTGAAAAGCCAATTCTATAACCAGCATATAATCTTTTTTAGGCTGTAGCAAAATTGTTCAACGCTTGATGCGTTAGGCATATGCTCGTTGCCTACTCCTTGCATCTTTGATGTGAGCAAGAAAGCAAGGAGGGGATCTTGAAAATGCTCAAAATCTTCTTTTCTTTTTCTTTTTTTCATTATCTAAACTCATATTTCTTGTTATTTGGTGAGAGTGCAAATAATTTATGTAGGGGTAAAATTTACAAGTCAACAGTGGGCCTTGGGCCCCGCGCGGAGTCTAGCCATGACAAGAAGGGAAAACGGGGCCAGAAGACTTCCAGCCCAATCCTGTTGGGCCGAACTTATTTAAAGGGCGTCCGAGGAGGAGTGCCTCCTCGGACACACCAAATGGGAGTCCAACGTATGCCCTGCACACAATGAGGAACCATCCCAAGCAAAAGGAAAATGTTAGACGTCCAGGGTGCAACCACAGCTGCCGCATTAAATACAAGGAAGCTACTTTTTCAGCCGCATTAATGTAGAGAAGACAGGTGAATAGTATTATCTTGGCCAGTGCAACTCACAGAAAGATAAGGTGGATGTCCGATGGGACAGGCACTCAAGTGAAAGTCCAAATGGTTAATAAGTGTAAGACCCTTATCAATTTAAGGGTGCTATATAAGAGAAGGAAATCCCCATGAAGAGGTGATCGGAGGATTGAGGAAAAAGAGAGGGAGAGAGGTAAAAGAATTCCGTAGTCTGTAACCAGAGCAAGAGGTGCACTTATACGTCTCCTCGGACCGATATCCTGTGAACTTGAATGGAATATTCTCATGTTTAGTCTGTTTCATGGCATACATCTAACTAACGTTCACTTCGTCCAGTCCTAGTTCTGTAACCCACTCTCTACAAATTCATTGTCTAGGAACTTTTGGGCCAGAACCACTTACTTGCTGGGCCTGGGCCCCAAAGACCGCCCCTACAATTTACTTTCATAATTACCCTTAAGGTATTATTATTTGTTATATAATGGACGGCCTTTTTCTAAATATGTATATATTCATATGTAATATTTTAATTACAACTTATTTGGGGGGAGGGGGGGGGAGTTGGCTTAGAGGTAACAACTAAGATAAGTTTAATTAGTAGCTTTATCTCTTAAAGTTTTTATGAGAGAAAATGATATCATTCATTTTTTAAGTCATTGATATGCCAGATTCCTTCAACTTTGAAAATGTGTACACTATTAAGAGTCTTTTATTTTTATTTTTGAGAAAACACCATTAGAAGACTTTAATCATATTAGTGTTTTAACAAGTCTTTGATCATTGTTTGGAACTTCCAAAGACTTCGAAAATTCAAGTCTCAATTTTTTTTCTTTGTTCACTATAGTTTTCGAATTTTGGACTATATAAGAATTGTTTGATGCAAATTGCAAAGTTATAGACAAAATATGTGGAAACTAATTAACATGTAATAATCATTTTATTTAAATAAGTTTTATGTCATTCATATGTCAGATTCCTTCAACCTTGAAAACGTGTGACACTACAAGTCCTTTTTTGTTGTTAAGGGAAACACCATTAGAAGACATTAAAAGACTTTAATTATGTTAGCGTTTCAAGTTTCGACAAGTCTTTGATAATTTTTTGGAACATCCAAAGACTTTGAAAATTCAAGTCTTGATTTTTTTTTTCTTTGTTTTCTGTAGTCTTGGAATTTTGGACTAAAGAAGAATTGTTTGGTGCAAATTGTAGATTTATAAACAAATTTTGTAGAAACCAATTAACATGTAGCAATCACGTTATCTGAATAAGTTTTATATCATTCATATGCTAGATTCCTTTAACCTTGAAAACGTGTGACATCATTAGAAGTCCCTTTTTTTTAAGGGAAACACTAGAAAGTCAGAAAATCAGGTTGTCCAGATTAGGTATATATAAAAAACTCCTTATAATTAATCAAGTATCATAATAATCCTATCTACTATTTTTCAAAAATAATAATAATCCCATAAAAAGAAAATTAGATTTCAATTCACTCAGTTCTTTTTTTCTTTTCATTTTTAGGAAATGTCTCTGTCCCATTTAGGACCATCAGTTTATGGAAATAATTAACTTATTATTATGACATTTTTTTTTTTGATAGGATATTATTATGACATTTATGCTACACATTTAGCATACTGTTAAGGACCCAGCAAATAAGACAAAGGCATCCTCTTGGCATAATTATTAATTAAATCATTATAATTTAGGCACATGCCAAATGACAAATAAGAATAGCTAGTTACCCATTGGTTTAAAGGGAAGTTTACACCCTTAGGAATATTGCATCTAAGATCATTGTAATAGCAAAAAATTTCTTAATAATCTCAGCAAAAAAAAAAAAAAAAAAAAAAAAAAACTTAATAAAAGTTGAAGATATCTTAAATATGTTTTCAGTTTAGTCATTCCGTCAATATTGTCCAATCTTGCTATTAGTTTAATATCGTCCAATGTTGATTGGATGGATGGAATACAATGAAAACAAATGAAAGTTAAAGGACTAAAATGATAAAGAGTAAAACTTAAAAAAACCGAATTAAAAATTAAGTCAAAGTTAGAGGTGCAATTTGTAATTTAACCTTCATTTAATAAGTATTAATAAATAAAAAGTCAATTAGAGACCTTTTAGAATAGAATATACATATTAATTAAAATTTTCTCAAGAAAATTTAATCAAACCTAAATTAAAATTTATTTAGTGTTAGGTTGCTTTATTTGAAAAGATAGTGTATTCTAATTAGATATAACTATCAATGGAGACATTATGGATTCCAATCTTCCTTCGTCCATTATAACTATCAAATTGAAAAAACAAACAAACTTCAAAATGTGTGGTACTATTAGAGAAGACTTTAATCCTAATAATGTTGCAATGAGTCTTTGGTTAGTGTTCGTAAAATAAATTTAGACTTGGAAAGTATTGGCCACATGGTACCATTATCGACTAGCGTGACATTTGAGCTATATAATTGTTTGATGATATACAACTAGTCATTGATTCTATGTGTTCCAAAAAAAAAAAAAAATCATTGATTCTCTAAATTCATTCAAACTTGAAAACCTGTGTTACAGACTTACAAGGGAAAATACTTCAAAACTTGTACCAAGATTTTTGTAGCTCAATTAGTTGACACCTCCTGGTATCTCCCTGATTCAAAGCCTCCCTCCTTTGTTATAACTATTGAATTATCCAAAAGACTTCAAAACATATAGTTCTGTTAGAAGACTTTAATCCTAATTACATTGAATGAGTCTTCGGTTAAAGTTCAGAAATTCAATATAGACTTGCAAAGTATTGGCACCATGGTTCAGCTGTTTACTAGCATCCCTTTTAGACTATATAACTATTTGCTAAAGATTCATGCTAGATTGAATTAGGAGAAATTGTGTTAATTATCTTGGTAAGTTTCAAATTAGTGTTTTAATAAGATATTTATGGTGAGCCAAACACAATACTTTCTTTGAAGGGAGGAAACTAACATTAATCTTTTTTTTTTTTTTTTCAGATGAAAAACTAACACTAATCTTCTTTTTTTTAGAAGAGAAACTAACACTAATCTCACTCCTCTTGGCTATAACAACAGACCTGTGGATGAATGGAATGGAATCATTGGATATGCATAGCTTCTTCGCCGCGTAAATATGCAATTTTGTTTTAAAAAAAATATACAGCACTATCTACGGCAGGTCAAAATTTGAAGTAAACCTTCCCTAGATACATATCTTCCTTTAGACCCTTGGGAACCTATAAATTGGCTTCATCTTTTTGCATTAGTTTAGCTGTTCTTACTTCTTATTTGTTAATATAATTTTGGATTGGTTCGAGTATTATTGCACATATCACATTCACACATTAACTAATTCAGGATTCAGAGTCAAGATTAGGAATCTGTACGGAGCCAGCAAATCAATTTTTTTCTTTAAAATACGGAAAACTACATTGGTGTTAGTCCTAGGAAAACAGAAATTTTTCTTCACCCATAGGGATAAAATTTGAATCAGTCGGTACTTGAAATTTATCATTTCCGCATATTAGTAAAACTTCAAAATCTCTTTTTCTAGATCAATAAGTCTACTTAAATATAATAAATATTTTTTCTTTTAATCCTTGAAATTGACAAGTTATAATTCTATAATAAAAAATTATAGGTAGTTAGTCCATGCTATACTAATCATAATTAATAATCTCTATTCCCCCTCAAAAAAAAAAAATTAATAATCTCTAAAAAAATTTAATAATTATAAAATTTTATTATGTCAATAACATTATCATGGATTTTTTTAATAGAGAAAATAACTAATACGCGGAAAACAGAAGAAAAAAAACACATATGACGAGAGTGTATATGTGTTTTTGCGAGTATATGTTTCACATGTTATTTCTTGTTGGCAAAAACATTTATCGAAACATTTAACAACCAACCAAATGGGTATCAATTCTCACACACTCTTTACAAAGTGTAAAGTAGAATTACCACTATCAAATTGCATGTGTATTGTACTCTCTTAATTTGGTTCTCTCTCTAGTCTTTATTGACTAAAATCTTGGCTTTGACACTGAATTTGTTGAAGTCTTTTTTTAAATACCAGTGATAAATGACCTATGGTTGTCTATAGAATAGCTAAAATGATTCTTGCACTGGCGTTTCTGTTATGGAATCAGTTGAATTAGTTACAGTTGTTAGGGCAGTTAATTAATGTTTTGTTTTGAAAAAGGTAACAATGGCTAGTAGAGCAGTTAAGCCTAACTCTTATATATAACTAATATATTTGTACTGAGATGAATTAATTCAATTGATTCCCCATTTTTTATCTAAATATCTCTTCCTTCTTAGTTTCCTTTTCTCTTCACTTCCCAAACTCTTTTATTTCTTTTTTCATAACCCAGAACTCTTTTACCCTCAATTTCTTGTTTGTTGCTTTCGACTCAATCATTCATCAACCTTGAAAACGCACACTGGTTAATAGAAAAGACTATAACTTCCCAAGTCTTGTGGAAGTTCCTAGCAAAAACCAAAAGACTTGGTGAAACACACGGTGGTTGAATGAAACATATCTCCCATTAATTTGTATGGGAGAAAACAAAATACTGACTATTCTAACTAAAAGATTCAATGAACCTTGAAAACATGTGGTTTAGATTAGTAGACTTGCTGTTAATGTTTCACAAGTCTTTGGTCATTGTTTAGAACTCCCAAAGACTTTGGAAAGTTGAAGTCTTGGGATTTTGGACTATATAATAATTGCTTGATGCTGACTGTAGAGTTGCAATTTGGACGTGTGGGCGTAGCAATCAGGCTATTCTTATCTAGTCCCTCTATTAACTATGCTGGTTGAATGAAAGATACTTGTCATCAATTTCTATGCCAAAAAAAAAAAAAATACAATTATTAATTCTTGTTCTTTTTTTTTTTTAAGAAGCAATTCTTGTTCTTAGATCAGTGTAAAAGTAGAAAATTTCTTAATTAGTGTAAGGTATATGGGTGCTTATTACCTACAACTTGGGAATGCTTCAAGCAATAAAAGTTGAACATAAAGTGATAGCATCATCAGGAGGGTACAATTTGTAGTATTTCCAATTTCATGTGTGCATTGGTGAAGCCAACATTACACTTGGTTACAATTAGATTCAATGAAATAAAATTGAAAAAAGAAAAAGAAAGATAAAATAGAATAATAATCGATGAACATTTTTATTGTCTCTTTTTTTTCTTTTTTTGTTATGAAAAAAATGCATAACGGTTTGGTTTAATATGACTGTAAAGTAACTTACCTCTTTTTAAGATTATCACGTTACTTTCTTTTTATTTCTTTTCTAATTTTTCCTGTAAAACTCATATTTCTTGTCAGTCAATAAAGATTAAAGACTTGCAGAGATAAACTAGCGTTGTTTTAATCTATTTATTGGCACAAGTTTAAAAATACAATTTCAGCTATTTTAGTTGCTATGACTATTTTAAGAGCAATACTAGGGAGTAGGGATACTACAAATTTTTTACATCACATTTAAAATAATTCTGACATCCATTCATCATTTTTACTAATTTAAGTATATGTCACTATTGTTTTCTCATTTTATTGAGACTCTATACGGTGCTAGCTCATGCCAACTCACCCGTACATAATTTTTCTTCCTAAATAATTAAACGTGTGTAATATTATTTTAGTAGTTAAGTGGGGGAACAGGGCTTAGGGGGAGGCAAATAATTTTTTAAATTTATCAGCTAAAAGAATTTAATTAATAGCTTTATCTCTAAAAATTTGTATCCAAAAGTTGAATTTCTATAGTATCTAAAAGAAAGAAGGAGCCGGGCTTAAGGGGATTTTCTATTATCAGCTAAGAGAAGTTTAATTAGTTTCTTAAAATTTGGGTGAGAGAAAACAATAGCACTACAATTAGTCATTGATATGTCAGATTGGCAAATTCCTTCAACGTTCAAAATGTTTGACAAAATTAGAAGACTTTAGTCCTATTAACATTTCATCAAGTCTTTGGTCATTATCCGGAACATCCAAAACTTGGAAAGTTATAGTCTTGGAAATTTGGAGACTTTTTCCAGTTGCAAACTGAACGTGTGGCAAACGTTAAGCGTGTAGCAATCATGTTATTCAGGTCCCTTTATATATCTAGAAAGTTTTATGTCATCCATTTCTTTTTCCTCAAATAAATTTTAAAAAGTTTGATTGATAATTAGATATCTACACATTAGGACCCCTTGCAATGATCAAGAAAATTCTAAAAAAAAATTAATTTTATATAGTGCATGTTAACTACAATTTTTATTTTATTATTTCTTAGAAGACCGACTTCCGTTAAGCAGAGTGGGTACCTAACGTAACTTCTGAACTCAGGCTATTGGTTTTAGACCATTATTACCTATATAATTTTACATGTTATTAGAATTTAAATAGGAATCAGAGTCTGGTAAATTCTCTAGATTATAACCAACGCCTTGTAATTTTTATTTTATGTTCCATCTCAAAATAAAGAAAATATATATTTCAATAAAAGATCATATGCATTTCCTTGATTTTGGTCTTCTTATTCCATGTAAAACATTTTTTGATCTAGAAAGAACAATGTCATCAATAGAGGCAAGGTCGCAGTTTCTCACAAGCACAAGCTGATGAATCATGGATAACGGACAGAGGGGCAGCAGACCATTTGACTGCAAATCTTACCAATCTCACTATGCAGAATGCGTGTGGTGATTAAGAATACAGTTCTGTAGGTACAATGGAAAAGCTCTCCCAACTACACGTATAACTAATGGTTGATTGAAAAATCAATCATACAATTTCAAAGTTAGAAACATCTTAAGAGCGCACAGAATTTCTTCTAACCTTCTGTCAGTTCATATACTATACATGAATTTCCCTACGTTTCTCCAGCTGAAACGATTGTATCACTGGCGTTTTTGGTTGTTAGGGCTGTTAATAGTTTCTTATGTAAAGGTAAAAACTGCTAGTTGAGCAGTTAAGCATAGCTCTTATATATAAAATAATAAATATATATATATATATATATATTTGTACTGAGATGAATTAATTCAATGAAACTCAGATCGATTAATTGATTCTTAATTTTTTTAATCTAAATCTCTCTTCCTACTTAGTTTCCCAAACTCTCTTAATTCTCTTTTCATAACCCAAAACTATTTAATTGACCCTCAGTTAATTTCTAGTTCATTGCGTTGGACTCAATTATTCATCAACCTTGAAAACACACACCGTTAATAAACAAGACTATAACTTCCCAAGTCTTGTGAAAGCTCCTAGCAAAGACCAAAAGACTTTTTTTTGAGGGAAAAAGACCAAAAGACTTGAAAACGAAATACAACTATTCTTACTAAAAGATTTAATGACCCTTGAAAATGTGTGGTTTAGATTAGTTGACTAACTGTAAACGTTTCACAAGTAGTCTTTGGTCATTATTGCTTGGAACTCCAAAGACTTTTGGAAAGCTGTAGTCTTGGAATTTTGGACTGTATAATAATTGCTTGATGCTGATTGCAGAGTTGCAATCTGAACGCGTAGGAGTAGCAATCAGGCTATCCTTATCCGGGTCCCTCTATTAACCAATGCTGGACTGAACGTTTGACAATCACGTTTTCAGGTCAATTTTAATTTTATATCATTTGTTTCTTTTTCTTCAAATATATATATGGTTTACACCACAAAAAATATTTTAATTGGATGTAAGTTTTGAAAAATTCACCGTTTATTTATATAATATTATCTTTGTATAGTCTCCATGCTTGTAAAATTTCAAAGTAATCAAAGATTGCCAGTCATGTCATTAATCAATTTTTTAAATTCAAGTCTTTGTAATTTAAAATAATCATAAAATGATAAAAAAAATATATAAATAATGCATAAAATTTGAGTTTATGGATTGAATGATAAATAACATTTAATTAATATGAAAATTAGTATGTATGTTAAGAACATATAAAATTGTAAAACATGTAATTTAACGGTAAAATTTTCAAAATATAAATTTAATAACAATGATTGGTTTGAAAGACCAACAAAAAATTCATTTATTTATGACCATATTATTTAAAGTTAAATTACATGTTACATGAGTACCTTCTCTAAATTATTCATTCATTCAATCTGCATGGGTTTTCACCAAATTTTTAGTAATTGTTAGAAACGTGCAAAGACTTGGAGAGTTATAATCTATAGAATTTTGGACTAAGGAGGACTCGGCTGAAGGCCCGACAGTTGGAGAATTGTTGGGGATTAGTTACATTAGGGTGTAATAGGACTACTTAAGTCCATTTGGATCTAATCAGTCAATTCGATCCAATTTAGTCTATTTTAGTCTAGTCGTCCCATTCGGTCTACTTCGGTCCTAAGACCTAGGATCAAAATTAAATAACATATGGTTGTTTGTGAAGAAGAAAGGATGATGCATCCTGAATTAGAATGGAGGAATCTGATTTGGTTCCCTTATTCTTTTATGTGTTGGCTTACAGTAGATCTTTTTTAATTTACGAACGAGCAATAACTTCATTAACCAAGAACAAACCACACAAACAGCATCAAACGGGTTGCTAAAGCACCTAAGAAATCAGTACACAACAACATACAACAAAAAGCAAAACGGAACTAAGATTATTGATATGCGCGTGGCTTGAAACAAATGGAGTGCAGCAACAACATATCATACCAATTTCCTAACGGCACCTTAATCAGAAGAGCGAAATGACCTAACTACAAAATTTCACTATTGCTATAATGTTGATACCTGTTTTCGATATTAAAAAAAAAAAAAAAAAAAAAAAAAAAAAAGGCCCAACAACGAGCAAAGAGAGATGAAGAAAAGAGACTAGTAAGCAATGAAGGGGCCATAAAAGCTCGAAAATAAAGAGAGAAAGAAATAAGGCCTAATGGGCCATCCCAACAATAAATGACAGCAGGCAAGCCCACAGGTCCAAGAAGAGGCAAGAGTGGAGCAAGGCAAAAACAAAGGGCCATGAAAGCCCGATAAAGAAGAAAAAAAGAAATAAGGCCCAATGGGCCAGCCTGGCAGGAGATGACAACAAGCAAGCCCACAGGCCCAAGAAGAGGCAAGAGTGGGGCAAGGCAGGAACAAAGGGCCATGAAAGCTTGAAAAGAAAGAAAAAAGGCCCTCCATAAAGGATAAGCACAGACAGAAAATATGCAGGACCAGAATGAAATAAAGTTAAGCAGCAACAATAGAAACAACGTGGAAAAGAAAGAAAACAAAAACAGAGAGTGGTGAAACAACCACACTATGGCCAGAGCATCACTAACCTGTACCCAGCTAATGCAAGGGAGGTGGGCCCATGGTCAAGAGATTCACAGAGAGTGTGGTTCGGTGGAGGAGGGAATAGGGCCTATTTCCGGTTTCCAACCAAGGTCTCTTTTGGGAGATGTTTTGCTGGGATGGCATCGTTACCCAAAATAGGTAGTAAATGGCTAGGATCACTTGATGCATGCTAGAGAGGTAGGTAGAGAGAGACCCACGGCCTTATCTGTCCAAGGGAGAAGGAAAGGCTCACGATAGAACCAAATGAATTGGAGATTGTTATGGAGTGAGTAGTGGAAGGGAGAGAAGGTACTGGGCATGCCCAGATGTAGTGGTGGCTGAGCAACCAAACAAAAATGGTTGGTGAGCCATAGAGGTAAAAGAGGGAAATCCCATAGGGTTAGCCCAATATAAATAGGAACAATAGCCATAAATGGAAGAATGATAGCAACCAAGGCAGGAAAAGAGAGAGAACTAAAATTGAAATAACAGAGAGAAGGGAAAGAGTAAAGTAAAAAGAAAAGAGAGTAAACATGGTAGAAAGACATGCATCAATAGGCTATCTTTTCCCTTCTTCTTTAGCAAACCCAATCTTTGAAATCCTAAAAGCAACAACAAGTAGCCATCCAGACCCATTCTCCAGAATGCATAACTTTGATGGCATAGTCCAATAGCAAGGTTGTTCAAGTTGGGGTTCAGGTTTTCTTCGGTTCACTTCTTGCAGAAAGACTTGTCATTTTATATTCTACCGCATCACTCTTACATGCCACTATATCATTTAACATTCTACTATATTGACCGTATTAATTACTTTGTAGACTAAACCTTTCTGTTGTAACTAACTTATCTGCTACAGCTAACTTTTCTGCTACAAGACATTCACTTTTTAATTTGTAAAATGTGTATTGACACTTGCCGACAAATATACATGTATTTGTTAATATTTGTTGTCTTTATTTTAGGATGCTGGACTTGTGCACAAACAGGCCCTTAGCAAGGTCCTGCTAAAATAGTGGGCCAAGCCCAACTCTCTGACCCACAGCAAAACGGGCCTGAGTACAGCAGAACAAGCTGCAACTCGTTAACATAAAAAGCACCTACACCCACTAAATGAATATTCTTGCAATTCTTTGGTCCCAAACATAGTAAACACTAAACTGTTACAGATAGTAGCTTTGATATTCCTTTTCTGTAACTCCCTTATGTCCCATTCAATCACTCTTATTTAACAAATGGAGCTGCATAACCCTTTCCAAGATTCTCTAAGTAAAAAAAAAAAATTGAAATTAAATATGATTTCTGCTTTCAATAGAGCTTCTGCTGAACATACAAAGATTGTCTCAAAGAAGCCAAAGCGTTTCTTGGAAACATTTAACTCTTTTTACAAGTGTAAAACGTTTTGCCACCAATTTGGTGTTAATTTTCGTTCACCACAGAAAATGTTTTCCACTGATTGACTTTTTTAGTCTCACCAAACATCAGAAAATATGGAACATATTTTACCCCAAACAAACAGGGCCCTAAATTTAAAATCACTAACCCCAGGCATTTTGTTTCTAAAAAATAAAAAACAGGCATATTTTTTAATAATCTTCATGGTTTCGCCAATAAGGTTTACCTCAAAAAGGCACCCTTTCCCTTTTAAGGCTTATATGGTGGTGGAGAACTCTGTGGGTCCAAAGATCACTAGTGTGTGTAGCTTATGAATATATATTTTTTCTTTTAAAAAACATATTACAACATACTATCAGATTAAATTAGAGCTGGGTAGTGCAATTGAGCCATAAGGCTCTTGGACTTTCATCGTTTTTGTGAACAACATACTATCATATAAAATTAGACCCCCTACCCCCACAAGGCTCTTGCAGGACTTCATAGACTTGTAGGCCTATGTTTAATAGCAGCTTGTTCAATTCTTGGTGCTCTTACTTTGTTTAGACTTATGTCTTTTTTTCTTTGTATATAATACTAGTTATTTTTCATTTTGTGATGCTAGCCATAAGGTGTGAAGGACATTTGTCTCTTATAACTTATGTTCCATTGGGTTTCTTGCATAAATTGATTTCTGAAATTTGTGTTAAGGAGTACAATAATAAGCTGACATTGGTTACAGCACCAGGCAAGCACCAATGTGTGTATCCGAAATGAGATCATATTTAGTCTATCAAATCAGCAGTCGACATCATCAAAAGGATGCTTTAGAAGTTGAGGGAGAAAAAGGTAGAGGCTCAGGAGTTTAATGCATGGCTTGCAAATGGTCAACATTACAAACTTGAAGTTCATTTTCTAATGAATATTTCTAGACGGTTTCTCATAATAATGGTTTATGGAATGACTTGATTTTGACTGTGTTAAGTTGCAGGATATCAGGAGATGCTTAATTGTCATACTGATGTTCCTGACATCTGGAACCTTCTAAGTATGTCCACATTTCAAATCAGCACAATCTAAAAGAAAGAACTCTGTTACATCTTATCTATAGTAGTTTTGTTGGGATTCATGATGCATTTGGGAATGCCTTTTTGGATTTGCATATATTAACCCGGCTCTTAGTTTCTTTTAGCTGAAGTTTACTACTCTATGCAGAGAAAAGATATGCCTTATCCACCTATTTCAAATTTTCATGTGATTAATCATACTAAATCTTTGTTCATTTTTGGTAAAGCATCCTTTATTCCTTTATGTCTTTTCCATCTTTTGTGTGGGTTTTGTTATTAGTAAGTTAGACATTAAACATTTCTCAAAATAAAATTTAGACATGAAACTAATGGATTTTGAAAATCATGTTATGCTTTTCTTCATTTTCCATGTTTGTGGTCATGTAGAGAAGTTTTTTTTTTTTTTTTTTTTTTTTTTTTTTTTTTTTTTTTCCTATTTAAAAAAAAAAAAGCTTTTCTACATGCTTGTTGTCTTTGCCTACAGCGATTTGTGCTAAAGTGCGCAACAACTTACCGAATTCATAATGAGCTTAACCTATTTTATGCTCAAAATAAATATTGAATTTGAAAAGAACATTGATGTTCAATAGTTTTAACAAGTGGATTTCTATAACAAATATAAGTGTATTGATCTTTGCAATAGTTTCATCATACCTTGGGATTAAAATATTTATTTATTTGGTTGAAGTGTGTTGTTTACTTTGTAAACCTTTCATTTTAAGAAAGAAAGCTCCTTCATGGAAGAGAAAAAAGAAAGGCCTAATTTTTCTAGACAAGATAATAAGAAATCTTCAAAGTGCTTTGGTAAGTGGTAAGGAGGTCATAATCTCTTCTCTCCCTTTGGTAAGTTAGTAAATGCTAATGAGTGTCCTTGAAAAGCCCCATAATAATTTGCTTCAGAACATACAATGGAGAGGATCTGTTCCATTAGGAGAGCTTAAACATAATTAAAAAAAAAAAAAAAAAAGGGACAACAAAATTGGCTAGGATGTTTGTTGCATCAAAATGATCAGATATGGTTCTATTTGTTCTTTAATTCTTTTGTGCTTTAAGCCAAGGAGATTTGGCTCAAATGGAACCTCTTCTCCCAATTCCCACCTAAGTGCAAAAGACATCCATTTTGGGGTGGGTTTTGAGTTTGATTCTTACTGTTGATAGAAAGGGACAATGCAAACTTTAATTTTATCATAATTTCTTTAGTAAGTAAATCAATGTCTATGATGTTAGTTTTTTACTTCCCTTTTTTTCCCACTTCTCGAAGTGATCATTGATTTCGATTGTTGACTTTGTTATAGGTTGCTTTAAAGATCATCTCTAGTGCATGGTCTGGAGAGCCGTTGAGGAAACCACCAAATGGGGTGTTATAGCCTTATAGGTGAAAAACTACACAAGACATGCAATATGCTAATCCCATTAACTAATATATCAAACCTTAATTGAGATAATACATCTAGAAGGTAAAACTGGTTGTCAATGACAACAATATGTTTACTAAAAAAATTATGAAAATAACTAATGGGAAGGAAACTTAAACAATGACATTGAGCTTCAGCCACGGCTTGATAAGATACAGGAGAATTTCGCTACTTCCATGGCTAGTACGTTTGTTGTCCAGTGGTATGTTCTCAAAAACCACAACCACCGCAAGTTTTGGTCTGTTCTCAAAGCAAAACTACCAAAGGGAATCATTCACAAAATGAAGACAACAGTTGCAAAATAGCATATAACACCAGAGGATTCCACAAAATTACCCAAATCAGTACCATCTCACCCTATAAAAGAATATTGCCAATACTATGGCCAAGTTCAACACCACGTATACACACCACACCACTTAGTTGCAACTTGCAAGACAATCCCTAGCTCCTATCTTCACTCAAGTAAATAATTTCGAAAGTAGAATAAGAAGAATAAAAGACACAACTCTTAGATACTAGCACCAAATATTTCATACACCATTAGAAAAGCCACTCGTGCAACATATATGTTGGGACAAAGTCACTAATTCTGGGTGGTATTTGCTTGAAGGAGGCCATCTCTAATCTGTGAAGCAATGTCTTTCACAGCACCTGGTCCGTGTCTAAATATTGAGTCACCAGAACCATGTCCAGGGCATCCTTTGATGAAGTCCCAGGTACATTCACAGAGAAAGCAAGCACACTGTCCCGCAGCCCAACTTCAATGGTCTGATGCTGGCATGCTTACCATGCTCAGTCTCCCTTGGCATGTTTTATTAGCAGGATTTTTTCTGCTTCAGCCTTCTCGTTAGCCACCACCTTCATTCTTGCAGCTGTTCATTGCATGTAAAAGGTCAATGACAGGTTAATTAGTATTCAAGGAAAAAGAAGTCAAACTTACTCTCAGAGAGAGAGAGAGAGAGAGGAGAAACAATGTTCAATTCAAAACGAACACTTACTGGCATTTATCTCACTCATAGTCCTCTTCACATGTTCATCAGGTTTAGTGGCCACAATAACCATTTGAACAATCTCAAATCCATAAGCTGACTTGGCCTATGCATGTAAAATTCAAAGATATTAAAAAGAAACAGATTTACCTTGTAACTTGACTAATACTAAACCAGATTAGTAGACAGAGAAATTCCTTTTTGAGTTCCTCTTCCACAGCTTTCGTGATCTAATTATTTTGTTCATAAACAGAATCCAGCACCAACTTAGGAACACTTGCTCTAATAACTAGAAGAATAGGGATATAAGCCTGTTAGTCTCTCCAAACGATATACAAATAGGTAAAATTGTCTCCAATGGAAACTATGACATAACAAGTATATGCATTGATATACATAGTTAATCACGATGCTTTAAGCAAATCACAAAGAATAATAAAACATTAAATGATTGTCCTATATAGCTGTTTCACTAAGAATAGAAATTTCAATTGATTTAGCATAAACTTCAAACAATCAATGTCAAGTTAGAAAAGAAGTCCATACTTCTCAGCTTAAACTTCAAAAGTCAATATCAAGTTAGAAAAACCCAGACTTCTCAGAATTTATTTATTTTTCTAACAAATACAGACCCATGGGACCTTATTTAATAGTAAAGGACATGACTCTTTTAATTTCATTATTAAGACTAACATGGTGACTTTCAACTTCAAGGTCCAGTTACACATGCATACCATCAAAGACATAGGATTGGATCTGTGCTCTGGTGTGGCTGACAAGGCCTGGTATTGAATAGAAGTAACAACAATAACAAACACATTATCCTGAAAAAATATATAAATACATAGATCAGAAGCCACCAAAGGATCATGCTTTTAAGCATATAAAATAGTTTAAAACAAAATGATAGTGCTTAGCCTAAAATATTCATGCTTTACTGCTTTTAACTCAAAAAATAAAAATAAAAAGTTCTAGATCAATTCTGCAGTCACTCATGACTTGACAACAATTAAGCAAAACACATCTTCAGACAAACATTTCTTGCAAATCAGTATGATACTAATTCTTTCCAATCAGTTTTGGGATCCCTTGCTTCAAACCCAGAAAAGAAGAAACGACATTTGTATAGAGACAAATTGATTGTTTTACTCTATCTGATTGCTACAGAACAGAAAAATTATTGTAAATTGCAAATTTAAAATGTTACCTTTGTCTTCCCATATAATTTCCAAATTATATGATTCTTTTTTTCACACTATTACTAATTCAAAAAAATTAAATCCATCTAAGACCCAATGATACTATGTGGCTATCATACGAACAATAGTTTACCAGCATTTTCCAGCTAAATTCCTAAGAAGAAAAAGAAATGAGAAATTAAGGCAAAAAAAAAAAAAAATGCAACAAACCTTTTGTCTTTGTTTCACATCAAACATCCAACGAAAGGTGGCCAGCTAACTGTTGTCCCAAAACCCAAGGCAAACAATGGCATCCGGGCTCAAGCAGATCATCAAACTTCCCAGGAGCAGTTCTTCATTGTCAGTTTAACAATATTTGGAAAAAGAAAAGTATTTCTCTTTTCTTTCATTCTTCTTTTCTTTTTCTTTTTTTGTTGAATTTTTTTGATAATTTAGACCTGAAAAAAACCATAATCAAAAAGTGCCTGAAACAAATAGTTCGCTAATTAAAGGTGACTAACAATTTGAGGAAACGAAAACAGCAAAAATGGAACGTATCTCAATTCCTTAACTTTCTAGATTTCCCCAAAAATATGTACTTTAGAATCTTATTGATAGACTCCTGTCGACATATAAAATTGTAAAGAGGTACTGACACTTTTAAAGTCTGTTTCTTACATTTTACCCAAGTTTCATTCAAGAATCATTATCCACAACCAATCATCAAATCCTAAGCTTGAAACTATTGCAAAAACCCTTAGGTGAAAGGACTCCTGATATTAACAAAAATATCTTAAAAGAGAGAGAGAGAGAGAGAGTAGGAAGATTAAGGATCAAGAAGCCATCTCTGGACAATATCAGCGCATGTAACTACCTGGGGACAAGCCTTTTCAAGCTCCTCCTTGATGAAATCAATTTTATCAAAATCCTTTAAGGTCTGAAATAGTTTTTTATTACCATTGCTGTTGTCCAGATCAAGAAAATCCCACAAAACATTGAGGCCAGCAAATTAATACTTAAAACTAAATGGCAGGATTAAATTGGAATAATGAACTGATACTCCCAAAAATCAGAACATAAGTTTTTATAATCTGGTTGTGGAATGTCAGCCAGTGCTCTGAAATATGAATGAATGCTCTCCCTCCGTCCTTTTAAAGAGATAGAAAGGGCCACCAGCCTGTGATGTTAAAGTATAGAAGTTTACATTAGAGCACTCCGATAAGTAAAGTATTTCATTTTTTGATACTTAACAGAGGATTGGTGTGAATGGCAAAGAGGCGTTGATGAATTAAAAGAGAGAGAAAGCAAGAGGAAGCAAATGAGTAAAGAGTCCATATTTGCTCTGGCTGGTTTTAGAAAACCGGATTCAGAAGCATAGATACATTTATTTATAGGCGAGAGACCATAACTGCGATTATCAGGCGCATGTAGGCAATGACTTGGAAAATTATGGTCTTCTAGGTCACTTTTTGTTTTTTGGTGGAAATCTTGTGCTTGTAGTCGCGCGTGCACATCGAGTATCATAAATATAAGTACTTCTGGAAACTTCCTTAAGGAATACTGTATTGATCTTAATTCCTATAAGGTACACTCATGAGTCATGACCAACATTGTGAAGTCGTGTTTTAAAATCCCTATTTTACAATTTAACTAAATCATTTTCTTTTTTAAAAAAATAGAATTTCAGTTCATGTGGTAAAATGTGTAAAGTGTGTATTATAGAGTATTTATATATATCTATATATATATATATATATTTATCACCACTATTTTTTAAGTCTCTGATTAGCTAGATTCCTTCAATCTTGAAAACGTGTGGTACAAAGATATAAAATCATGAAAAATGTCTCACTATGTCTCTTGTAATAACTAATTAAAGAGTTACTAACTAATTGTGAAAAACGTTTCCCCGTGTCTCCAGCCGAGTGACTAAAGATTATTGCACATTAAATTAAAGAGTTTTTGTCATGTGACTCGCTAATTATTAAGTTAGTTAATTTACTCATAAGTTACTAATTATTAAAATGGTTTCAATAGTATTAGTAAAACGTTTTTTTTTTTTTTTTTTACATAAAATTTTAATTTATGGCACAAAAATTCTACTGGTATACATAAAATTTAATAATACTATAGTGGAGAGAGAGAGAGAGAGAGAGAGAGAGAGAGAGAGAGAGAGAGAGAGAGAGAGAGAGAGAGAGAGAGTATTTAGGGGATAAGAAAACATATATGCAAGATAATCAATAAATAGGGCCTTATACATTAAATAATTTAAATGAATATGTACATTTTATGCAAGATATGGTGGGACAAGCAAAATCTGTCCCATCCATTTACCTATTTGTAATGGAAAAAATTTGCATAGAATAGAACACACAAAACTTATCAAACCAGGTCCAGATTGTCAAACTAATAGCTAAGAAAAGTTTAATTATTAGCTTTATCTCTTAAAATTAGTATGAGAGAGAATATATATATATCACCATTGTTTTTTAAGTCTTTGATCAGCCAGATTCCTTCAATCTTGAAAACATGTGGTACAAAGATATAAAATCGTGAAAAACATTTCACCATGTCTCCAGCCTAGTGACTCAAGATATTTCACATTAAATTAAAGAGTTTTTGTCATGTGACTCACTAATTATTAAGATAGTTAATTTACTCATGAGTTACTAGTTATTGAAATGGTTTTGATAGTATTAGTAAAATGTTTTCTTTCTTTTACATAAAATTTTAATTTATGGCACAAAAATTCTACTGGTATACATAAAATTGAATAATACTATGGTGGAGAGAGAGAGAGAGAGAGAGAGAGAGAGAGAGAGAGAGAGAGAGAGAGAGAGAGAGAGAGAGAGAGTATTTAGGGGATAAGAAAACAAATATGCAAGATAATCAATAAATAGGATATTATACATTAAATAATTTAAATGAATATGTACATTTTATGCAAGATATGGTGGGATGAGTAAAATATGTCTCATCCATTTACTTATTTGTAAAGGAAAAAATTTGCATAGAGTAGAACACACAAAACTGTTCAAACAAGGTCGAGATTGTCAAACTAACAACTAAGAAAAGTTTAATTATTGGCTTTATCTCTTAAAATTAGAATGAGAGAATATTTATATAAATATATATATAGATAGATATTTATATTTATATTTATCAGCACTATTTTTTAGGTCTTTGGTTAGCCAGATTCCTTCAATCTTGAAAATGTGTGGTACAAAGATATAAAATTGTGAAAAACATTTCGCCATGTCTCTTGTAATAATTGGTTGGAATTTTGAAGACTTGGAAAGTTTTGTTTGTTTGTTTGTTCTTTTTTTTTTTCCTTGTTTTTTGTTTTTTGTTTTGTTTTTTTTTTTTTTTTGGTAGAAGTAAAGACTTGGAAAGCTAAGTGTTATAGTCTTCCTTTTGTAATAAAATAGTTTGTTTCAAATTGCAAACTGAAAATGTAGGAATCATGTTATTTGAGTCCCTGTATTGACCCAACAATCATGTTATCAATTTATCATGTTCATGTTCATGTGGCAATCATGTTATCATGTGGCAACCCTATTATACGGATCTCTGTTTATTTTCTTTTTACTCAAATATTTTTTTTTTAAGAAACTCATTTATAATTACATATATACTCAAATTTACTCATTAGTATCCCGTATAAGGATCAAGGATAAAGAAAGTCGAACAAAAATTATGAAATCATGAAAAATAGTCACAAAAGTATACACAACGTGTATAGTTTAAAACTATATCAATCAAGTAGTCATTAGTGACATCAGTGGGTTTACACATTTATAAAAGACTCAGAGCATTCGCATTCGAGTATCTAAAAAAATACACATTTTACACTTTAAATCATACTTTATCTATTTTATCATACCATATTTCAACTCACTTACATCCTTGTTTTAATTTTAATTTTTTTGATGAACTAAAAGGGGGGTGGGGGCGACCATTTTGACTCAACCCTCTAGGCGTGACCATAGGGGCACCCCCCGCTAAAAAATATTGGATTGAGCCATAGCTACTATAATCCGAGATAACCACAGACCTCACCCTAGCACCACGAGATAGTTTCCAACCAGGGGCTAGTTGCAAAAAGATTCCCACACTCCTTCCCAAGTAATCCCTGTTTTTATATTTACATATAACACATTAAAAATAATAAATTACTCCATAAAATAATAATAAACCATTTCACGAAATTTTCAATACCACTTTTATAAGAAATAAAAAATTTTGTCAAAACATTAATTATTTTCTTTATTTTCCAATAAAAAATTTCTAAAATAGTGCATTAAAAATACCCTTAGATCATCCATTAACGTGTTTCACATTTCCTAATAAAATTTCCATTACTTATCTTGAAAAACAAAAACCTTTAAAGCTTGTATATAAAAGTGAAAAGTGTTCCCTAAAAAAAAGTAGAACGTGTTTGAAGTAAAGTCTTTTATAGTTTCCTATTTTACATTTTCAAAGAATATGCTGGCAGTGATGCAATGAGAAAACAAGAACAAGTACTAGTCTTGTTGACGAGAGAGATGAGAAAAGTTGAGGCCAGGCCTCATGACTCGTGGACAGAACTTATTAAAGATATTGTTAGGTTGCATAGAGTGTGTGGTGTGAGTATTGAGCATTGCCTGTAAAGACTAAAGATTAGAGAGAACTCACACGAAAGAACAGCTTACTTTCTTGTCACAAATTGAAAATGACACACATTCATCAAATTTGATTTGTGGAAAGAAAAGTTGAAGAAATGTTTAATTAGTAACTCTGCCTTTATCTCTTAAAATTTGTATGAGACAAAATAATATCACTGCTCTTTTTTAAGTCATTGATCTGCTAGATTCTTTCATCCTTTAGAAACATGTTTCACCATTAGAAGACTTGCAAAGACTTGGAAAGTTATATATTTCTACAGGGTCCGTCTATTATTAACTACCTGAATTTTGGACTATAGAATTATTTGTTCAGATTGCTGTGTCGTTGGAGATTGAACATGTATTAAGCAATCATTTAATGCGTGACAATCATATTGTCTGGGTGTTTGAATTAACCATGCTAAAAATGGTATTATCAGAGACTGTTTAATGTCATCTTCTTCTTTTTTTCTCACATAATTTTTTTTAACAAAAGCAAAATTGATAATTACATGAAGAAAATTTTAATAAAAAAAATTTTATATATTACAAATTATATCCTCTAATTTTAATTTTTTTATTTCATTTTTTTCTTTAATTTAGTCATTTCATTAGTTTCGTGTCCAATTTTAATTTTATATATTTATTTATATTTTTCACTTCCCAAAACAATGTTGTTTTAATGGACTTGACAAATGGGGACTGGATTCCAAGAGCCTTATAATTCAATTGGTTGCCACTTTCTGATATTTTTAAGACATCCAAAATTCAAAACCCCTTACCCGAGTGACTATCTTTTGCTTATGCTAAGTAGATATATTAATTATTACCAAAATATTAAGTTTCTTGTTAATAGTTAAGATATTTATTCCATGTAAAACTCTATTACCTAAGCTTTAATAAATTTAATATTCTATTACACCTATAGTTCATTTTTTAAAAATTAAAAAAAAAAAATTAATACTTATTTTTTTGATCATCTATTATAGTCATTAGTGACATTAGTGGGTTTGCACATTTATAAAACTTACTTTATCTATTTTACTATGCCATTTTACAACTCACCCATATCCTAGATTTTATATTTACATACAACACATTAAAATAATATAAATTACTCCAACAAATAATAATAAACCATTTCATGAAAGTTTAGATACTACTTTTATAAGAAATAGAAAATGCTATCAAAATGTTAATTGTGTTCTTTTTTTTCTTCCCATAAAATCTTTCCTAAAATAGTGCATTAAAAAATATCCATAGAGCATCCATTAACTTTTTCCTAATAAGATTTACATTACTTATCCAATAATAAAAATAAAAACCTTTAAAGAGTGTATATAAAATGAAAACTGAAAAGTATTCCCTCTTAAAAAAAAAAAATAATGAAAAGTGTTGAAGTAAAGTCTTTTATAGAATCAATTAATATAATCTAGTCCTTTCACTATGACGGAATGGTGGAGTTATTTGTATGGGTTTTGTGACCTGTACAACAAAGTCTGGCCATAATGACATGTACAATGTCTTTAAAATATTGCACATAGAATGGAAAAAAAAAAAAAAAAATCTATATATATATATATATATATATATTTGCAGCTTACAATGGGTCATGGCTAATCTTTTGAATATCCATATAACCGACCCAAATTTTTAGGATTAAGCTTTGGTCATTATTGGAATATTTTCTTCTAAAAGAAGATGAATTCTTTCTGATATTAGTGTCTTTATTTGCCAAGAGTGTTATAACTTGGTGGCATACAATGCTCTTCTTCATTATAGAAACCAGGGTTCAAATCTTACCTCCCCCATATTTGTAACTATCGAATTATTAAAAAAAGAAGTTTCTTTATTTGTGTACATACGCTCCACACTTAGGTTCTTAGATGAAAATAACTCAATTGGCACTTCCACTTCACATAATACTTGGATGGAAGCTGAGGTTGGGGGTACAATACCATGCCTTTCCACGGTATTGTACCCCCATGTGTAAAATTTTATTCCTAGTAATGGAAGGACTATCTCTATGTAGCCAAAATGATTGGCGTGTGAGATCTTTCTATTCTGCTGAAAAATGAAGGATGGCTAATGTTTTATACATGTTGCGAATATATAGCAATGGGAGCGCATTTTGTTCAAGTTTAATGATTCCAAAAGATATATAAGCATCATAGCTGCTACCCCTATACTCACTCAGCACTCATAAAGCGAGCAGCATGCTTGGTTGTGCTAGATTATTTATTTATTATTATTATTATTTTATTTTTTTGGAAATATTGTAGTTTAAGTGTAACTTAGATATAGGTGCGGCAACTTACCGCTTGAATAGATTTTATCGATTATTGCCACGTGAAGAAATTTGGTTTTGTTTTGTTGTAGGAGTAATAACATGTAAAATATTAATGCATTGGTATAATTGTTTTTTACTTTCTAGGAACTCCTGTAAAATATTTTCAGAATCATTATAATAATTTATTTTCTAAGTGCTAGCTTTGAATTTTATTTTGACTTTTCTCTATTTTCTTAAATTATTAACTGATGCATATTAATCAGCTACTCTTTAGAAGTTGCTTTGTGTTGCTTGGGACCTATAAGATGGAGCCACGGAGGCAGTCTGAAATTCATACTTGTTAGCATCTTGTGGTTTTTCGTTAGATGTTTGATCAAATAACGTTTTTAAAAGAAGTTAGATGAAACAAATGCATACCTTTCCCTTTTTCCAGGATCCTTACCTAATTTACTTGGGAAAAAGGAAGGTGAGTTTATCGCTATTGTAAATTAAGAGAAAACGTAGTGTTATTCTAACATAATATTTTTTATTTCGTAAATTCAAGAGGCATTTAGGGCTCATAGTAAGAGCTATCAACATGAATAACAAGATCATAAACCAGTTGGTAGGCAAGCAAACCTAACCAATGATCCAATGCAGATTTATGGTAGAAGCTCCACTGTTTTGCATTAGAACATGAACATGTTTCTCTGCAAAGTTATGGTGATGGTTGTCATTTTCTCCATAATTCATTGGTTAATGGAATTATATCTCCAAAGTGAAGTAAACTGACTCAAGTTTTGTGGTATGTTGGAAAATGTACATAGTATCTTGTTTGAACTATCATATTGCATTATGGATGAGTACTCTTGCCTCTAAAAACCTATAATGAAATGCTGTTTTATTTTTGAAGAGTGGCCTCATGCAATTGGCAAGAGAGGAGGAAGCCTATAAGTACAAGAAGTAAACTAAAGAGGCAATAGAAGAGGTGATTTGGTTGTGCTTGCTTCTGATGAGAACACTTGCTTCTGGCAGTGATTAAACTATAGTCCTCTTTCGTTGTTTGTATTCAAAACAAAAACCCGGTGGTACATGATCGTTCTTTTTTCCTTACTTATTAGCTTAAAGTAACATAGTCATGGTATTTTATCAATTTGAATTTGAATAATAAATTGGACGTTTCCTTTTTATTTCCTCTATTCTTAAACTAATTTTCAACTAGAGCAAGCGCTCTCTCTCCCTTTGATTAAAACCTCCATGGCCAATCAATTTCCTCCTTGAACAAATCTCCGTCCTTCGTCGTTGCCATCACCGGTGGCTTTACTGATTTTGTTGGCAGATGGTCCATGCTCTGTTCATCGTGATTTACTGATCTTGATTGAAAATTTGCAGATTTTGTTTCGAAGGTTTACTGATTTTAGAGAATTTGGTGGACGGGTTTGAGAGTGAATTCAGTGTTCAAAGGCTTGGTGGTGTGAGTGTGCGTTCGCGTTACGTGTCATTACGCGTGGCTGTGAAATAGGGCGGGGATGAGAGGAAAATAAATAATAATATGCAGGTGTATGCTTGTGTAATTGTCTAGAGTGTAATGTCCAATTGGGCTTCATCCATGGGCCCAGACCAGTACAATTTTGTTCTGGTTTGGTTGGCTATATAAAGGACACGGGTTGGCATCAAAATGGGACCTCTTAGATCAAATTTGCAATGGATTTATATGGGCCATTCATTTTAATTAAGGGTTGGGGCCACATGCTACACTCCCAATTCGTGTGCTGGCTTGGTCATTTCCAATAAGCCACGGATTGGCATGAAAGTCGGCTACTTTTGGGTTTTATATTTGTGAAGAATTTTGTGGGCCTCAAGCCCATTTTGTGTTATTTGACCAACATGCCCTTAACAAAGATCAAACTCGCTCTATAAATACCAGGAAAATCACCGACCATAAGTCAATAAACATGAGAGAGACAAGAAATCAATAATTAATTCAATTTCATAAATAAAACTTGTGTTAGCAAAACATCCACTAGTGAGATCATTTTTATTATATCTCAATATATTAAGAAAATAGGGGTGGGTTTTAGTTAGCTCATTTGGTAAAATTTCTGATGGTTGAATAAAAGATCTGAGATTCAATCCCCGCCTATACCAAAAACCTATTGTTATATTGGTTTGATGATAAAGAGTTCTCGTCAAAAGCGGATACCGTAGATTAAAATTCTCTATATAAAAAATAGGGAAAATTAGTTACTTGTTATCTAACCACCCCTAATATTTAGCTAATACTATTTCAAGCAAATAAATAAGTAGGGGTATAAAATTCATTTAGAAATTTTGTGTCAAATTAAAATACACAACTCATCTCCTTTTTCTTAAATTTAGCTTACCTCTTCAAATTTTAAATTTTAAAATAATCACAACCTCTAGGTAAATACAAACTTCCCACCACACAAACACACATTCTTCCATTTGATTAAAATTCCTTTTTTCCCTGATTTCAATTTAAGCATTAATTGCTCTTTTAACTTCTTATTCTTATCTTCTTCTTTTTCCACTCTTTTTTTTTTTTTTGAAATAAAAATTTAAAAATGCTTAGGATTCTCTTTCATTCCTTATAAAAAAAAAAACAAACAAAAATAATTCTATCTTATTGGACCAAACTAGATTGATTAATTATTTTGCATTATCATTTTAGTATCATAGTTTACAATAAATGATAGAGGATTTAGAAAGTTTATGGTAAGTTTAAAGATGAAAATAATATGGTGTAAATAAAAAGAGAGTGAGAAAAAAAAATAGTAGTAATTTTTTAGCAGAAACAATTTAAAGTACATAATTTTATTGACAAATGGAGTGCTAATATTTCAACGTACATTGTCAAACCATTTTATATTAGCACTCCCTTTATATTTTTCTTCAGCCAACTTAGTGTGTTCCACACACTTAACTAATAATTAAAAAAAAAAAAAAAAACTTTAAAAGTTGACTTTATGTGATACCCCAATTTGATTGATTGTGTGATGTGTGATGAGTCCCACATTAGGTATTTACTAAGTAGATCTGGGCTTTATTAACAACTATAAAAAGTCTCAATTGTGACTAGTCCTTTTGAGATATAGCGCAGATGTGGCTAGCGCATTTCCTTGGGTCGTTACATATGGTATCAGAGTTGGCCCGACAAAGTGGGCCCTAACGAGGACGTTAGGAATTTAAGTAGGGGAGATTATGATGCTCTAATTTGATTGATTGTGTGATGTGTGTGAATGTGTGATGAGTCTCACATCGGGTATTTACTGGGTAGGTCTGGACTTTATTAACAATTACAAAGAGTTTGGACTTTATTAACAACTACAAAAAGTCTCAATTGTGATTAGTCCTTTTGAAGTTTAGTACAAATGTGACTAGCGCATTACATATGGAAAAAAAATGCTTGACGAAAAGAAGGAACACTAACTTCTTTCTAAAATATTATTATTTGTTTATTGACTTGGTAGAGGAAGAATAGAGTTTCAATAAAAGCTTGTGTCAGAGCTTGATTTGTGTGATTTGTCCTCATGCCAAAAGAAAACTAGAGGCAGCAGTGGCAGAAAAGAAAAAAGAAAAAGAAAAAAAAGAACACGCGTAGAACTATAGAAGATGGTCTAGGCGGTGCTTTTGACCCTAAATGATTATATGTATCCTAGGTTTTGTTAGTGGTAGTTGAGGATATATATATTGAATACATGGATTTTTATTTTGAGATAATAAAGAGAAATTATTGGATATTTTAGTAGTCTCGCTGTTGGCCAGATACCGTTATAACTTATTTTTAAATTATTTGATTATTGAGTAAAAATATTTGAAAATTGTTCTAGATGATATATAAGAATTTTAGAGGAAGTGTTAGGGAAAAGTTTCTTTTGGAATAACTTTTGGTGGTAAGTAACCTTATCCTAATTGGGTTTTATTTTGCTTATATTAATGTATTTTTAACTACTGAAAATTGTTCATAATTGTTAGAATTTTTATTTCAATACTATTGATTTCAAGTAAAGGATTATTACAAATATATTTTAATACTAAGTATATGATTTTTATATACATGCTTGAATTAGATATATTTTTGTTAGAAACTATGATTTCTTATATATGATTATGGACAATCTAACTATGAATTGATTCTGATACCCAGCTAATTGGGGTTATTCATTGGTACTCTGATACTCAAACCAATGGAAGTTATTCATTGGTACTTTGATGCTCAGTCACGGGGATATAGCTTGACCATAGTCATAAAATTGTTAAGAATATGAATTACGTTTGAATATTTGAACTATTTTGAGTCCTTAAAACTACATATGTGATTTTGGCAATGTTTGAGTAGTTGAACTATTTTGAGTCACTAAAACTGCTTATGTGCTTTAGAACCTATTGCAAGTTATAGCTTTTGATATATGGAAAACTGATTATTTTCTAAACCATCTATGATATATTTGTAAGATTAAAGTATATGATCTATGTGTAACATACTATTTTAAGACTATGAATCTTCTTCAGTTATTTTGAAAACACATAGTATGTTATAACTTTTGAAAACTCATATTACATTTTATTACTTTACAGATCTATTGCTTGATAGAACTTATTAGGATTTTGGTTACTTATTGAGTTGTCAACTCACCCCCTCTTTTTCCTTTTAGATTTTGATCAAGAAGAGTAGCATATATATGTTTGGGCTTCCGTTGGGATGTGCGCATGAGTGAAGTTTAGGAAATCAATGGAATAAGATTTGAACTTTTATGTTTAAAATTACCATTTGTGTAGACTTTTAGATTTAAAGGATTTAGTTTATTTTTATTTTGATATTGGAAGATTATTATTGAAGATATTTTGAGAATTGCATTATTGAGGATATTTTGAAAATTTATTGTTGAAATTTTCTTTGAGGATAATTATTTAATTGTTAAGAGGGCCTTACATAATTGTAGGGTGTAAACTTTATAAGTGTGTGGCTGTTGTCACGTGCCCAACTCTTACTTGGGTTCAAGGCGTGACACTTTACTAGCTTGTGGGTTCCTTTTTATCTATTTTAGTATAAGAGTCTACATTTTTTTTATTTTACATACTTCCCGTTTGTTTAGGCGTATTGAGAGAGCTAAACGGCCATTTATCAAATCGCAGAAATCAGCAGATGTTTGGCTGGGCGAAATTTGTGGGATTGCATTTTTGAATCAGCTGATTTTCATGTTTTCAGGAAAGGCAATTTCCCGTTGCGATTTCGATATCGCACTATTTGCAAATCGTGATTCTGCCAAAAATTTTTGCTGAAAACCAAAAATAGTCTTCAGTCCTCTCCCTGTACCGTTGCATCTCTAGTCCTCTCCCTTCACCATATATATCCTCAGTCCTCTACCTCAACGCATCAGCTTCACAAGGATTGGTTCTCTCTTCAACGTTTTTGCTCTGCTCCGTGTATCGTCATTCTTCATCGCAATTCCAGGTAACTATTCTCCATTACCCATCTCTGAATTTATGATAAAGATTTGGGCTTTTGGCATGTTGGTTTACACTATTTGAACTCAAAATATTAGAATTCAAAGATTTGTTGTTGTTGTTGTTGTTGTTTTTGTTCTGCTCAGTTTATCGTCGTTCCGATCCACCAATTACAAAATCTTAGTAGATAGGGACAAATTTCTGTTTGATGTTCAAAGGAGATATGGATTC
The DNA here is from genome assembly GCF_932294415.1 of Quercus robur. Classification (NCBI taxonomy): domain Eukaryota; kingdom Viridiplantae; phylum Streptophyta; class Magnoliopsida; order Fagales; family Fagaceae; genus Quercus; species Quercus robur. The sequence continues at coordinate 15,091,465 of NC_065537.1, forward strand.
TATCTTCTTAGCATTAGATAATAGCAATTACACAGTATGATGAATGTTTGCCTTAGAAGAAAATGTTGGAACACTACCCTCTGTGGTTTGCTAGTTTTTGAATGTTTGCCTTAGAGTAATCTTTTAGAAAAGATAAAATGAACTAAAATTGTTGTGTTGTCTTTTGCTCATGGATCTTAACTCTGCTTGGACACTCAAATTTTAGTGGCCGTAGTGATATATTAGTTGGGTTTTGTGCATTGAGTGGCTGTGATAAAAATTAGATTTTTATGGTTCTGTTGTTAGCACAAGTTAAAGTTTTTGGTGTCCTGTTGCCATTGTGTGTATTAAATCTTATGCAATCATCTTCACATGTCTCTTCCCTTGCTAATAATACTAGAAATAAAAATCACATTTTTGTATAATCTTAGTCTTGACTCATCGACCAACTTATCAATTTGTCTGATTCAGAAATACAAAACACAGCCAAAGAATTTCTCTCCATTTTCAACTTTGTCACCATTCTCTGTTTATCAAAGCTTTTAAGCTTATAAATTTTATCACACGGACCATTTGTATTACCATTTGTAACTTTGTGGCTGTGGAACTTACCTAGGAAACTTACTCCTATTATGCAATTTTCTCATGGGTTTGGCTATAGAACTTGTTGTATTTGGTTGAACATTAATATTAACAAACTTATATTTTTTTTAGATGGGTAAGCCATCCCAAAATAGCTCAAATGTTAGAGCTCAATGGCCATCAAGAGTAACAACTATCTTTTGTGAAGCTTATGTGGATGAGGTATTTAAGGGTAATCGACCTAATACCCACTTTAGTAAAAAAGGTTGGACAAATATTATAGCAACTTTTGAAAAGAAAACTGGAAAGGAATATCCTAGGTTGAAGTATAAGCATAAATGGGATAGTTTGAAGAAAGATTGGGTACTTTGGAATAAGTTGAAGGGAAGTGAAACTGGATTGGGATGGGATGCAGCCAAAGGAACAATAGCTGCAACTGATGAGTGGTGGGAGAGGAAACTAATGGTATGTTTTGTATAACTCATTGTACATATTTTGTATTAGTAGATAGACCATGCTATTTGAGTTATTAATGAAAATATTCAAAATTGTAGGGGGTTCCTGAAGCTGCAAAATTTTGAGAGAAAGGTTTGGAGAATGTTGACTTATTAGACATTATGTTTAAGGACATTGCGGCCACAGGAGATTTAATTAGCATGGGCCCCCACCTCAAGTGTTTTACCTGATGATCTTGAGACACCTAAGGAAGGGTTAGGTGATACTTCTGCTGACTCATCTTCTCCAAATGATGATGATGACGTTCCTGAAGATGAGACTCCTAACCTTACACAACCACCTAATCCAACACAAAAGAAAGGAAAGAAGCGAGTTTTACCATCATCCACACAGAGTAAAGGGAAGAAAGGAGGAACAGCATTACAATTGACACAACAGCTTAGTCGTATTTGTGATGTTGTGGAGTTAAGGAACTCAGCTTTTTCAGTGGAGCCAAGTAGTACTATTCGTAATGTCATGGAACGCGTGTGCACCTTAGATGGCATTGAGAAGGGTTCCGAACTCTACCTCATGGCAGCACGTATTTTTCAAAAACGAGAGGAGAGAGATGTTTGTTGTGATGGAAGAACCATATTTACAACTTCAGTTTCTTCAAGAGGAGGCAAGATTGTTAGGAGGGCACTACTTTGACACTTAGGGTGTTTTATGTTTTATCCTATGAATAATGTTTTATGGAAGAGAGATGTTTGATGTTTTATTGTTTTATCCTTTGAATAATGTGGCTGTTAGGGAGGTCACTACTTTGACACTTAGGGTGTTTTATGTTTTATCCTTTGAATAATGTTTTATGGAAGAGAGAGATGTTTTTAATAATTTATTGTTTTATCCTTTGAATAATTTATTGTTTTATTCTAGATGACATTTTTTTGGGTAAAATCTTTATAGTGGTCCAATTGACCTTTTCTCTCATAATTGTTAACACATAGCAACTTCAGCTTTGCAGACAGTATTGAAAAAATGATATAGTTGGTTGTTTCTATTGGAAATCAAGAAAGAAGAAGGTTATGAAAAAAGGGTTAAGTTGGACCCAATTGTTACTGGTATATCTTGTTTTAGTTGTAGCTCTTAAATTTATTGTACTAAACTTGAACCTCTAGTCTCTAATTGATTGATGCCATTGTTTCTGGAAGTGTGAATTATTGGCCTACATGTATTTTACTTTATGCTAGAATTGGTGTTGGTTTTAATTTTGAATATAAAGCTAGAAGTTAATTCTTTTTCTTTTTCTTTTTTCAATTAGTTGTTCTTAACAGGGGTGATTGATTGTGACCAGCACAACATATTTTTTGTACACCCTGTGCCTATTAAATAGTATTGTCTACATTGGTAATGCGTAATTCTTTTCAGGACTGAATTTTTTTTTACCAAGTACTTGGGTCTGGCTAAATATCCTTCCTTGGCATCCTTGCTATCCTTTTAAATCTGTATCCTTTGGATTACTTTGCTGCAAATCTGGGTTGATTAACACTATTGCTGGTTTGATCTTTGGCCAAATTATGTGTGTTAAGGAAGTGCAATTGAACACTGCTTGCACTTTATTTTGGAAGATTTAGTTGATGAAACAGTTTTATTTAAAAGCTATTAGATTCTTTCATATTTTCTTTTTATAACAGCCGGTCCCATTACATATTTTTAATTAGAAACCTTATGCTGCATAAGTTCCAAAATGAATTTCTTCGGTACTGAATTTTAGTTTCAAGTTTTAGTGACTTAAGAGAATTTTGTGGTTTCAACTTTCAATGCACGTGTATCAAAATTGGAACATCCATTAGAGGACAAACTTATGAATGTTTGTGCAAATCGTTGTGCTTATAGACATGTGAATGCATATCATGTCAGTTACTATTGCTTTTCTTTGACTAGGCTGCTTCTCCTACTCCTATAATTTGCTTTTTAACATTATTATTGCCAAGTGCCAAGGTCTTAGCTTTTGTATTGATGTGATTCAGCAGCCAAAGTGACCATAAAGATTGCTTGGGTTGTTACAAATAGTGTTTTTTTTAATGGTTTTTTAGTTGATCTTTCTTGAATTTTTTCATGTGTTTGAGGTAGTATTGGTGCAGGTCTCACCTGCTTGAACTTATTGAATCAATATAATCCATTTTCTCATAAATAAGTAGAGAAAATAGCACTTCGTAATGAAGTTATTATAGATTTTGTTACTTCAGCTGCACTTGGACTACCAAATTTTAAGATGTGAGCTAGTTCGAATAGAGTTACCTTGAGTTACATAGTTTTCAGGTTGTTATAAGTCCATATGGTTTGCAATCTCCCTGGCCTGATGTTAACTAGTATTTTTACATAAAAATGTGATTAATTTCATCACAAATGGTGTAACCTGTTTCTTCTTTTAAATGTTTGGTCATTTTCTTTATTGTGATTTATCTAATTTATTGCTATAATTTTTTAGGTGATATTCCTATGGATTACAATGATCATATTGATAATAGTGATGAAGATCATTCTTATGATGTGGAAAACGATGAATATGATGATGAGGAATTATATGAACTTGCTGTTGCTGGATGTCATGTTGCAGTGACATATTATATTAAATATATTGATAAACAACCTTATAGAGATTCTGAACAAACTGGCTATATGTGGTTGATGGATTGTTTGACGGGTAATGAAATGAAATGTTACGAAATGTTTAGAATGAAGCCACATGTTTTCCTTCAATTGTGTAATGTTTTACAACATACATATGGGCTTCAGCACACAAGGCATATTAGGCTTGACGAGTCAGTAGGTATATGTTTAATGATACTTGGACAAGGAGCTTGTTATAGGATGGTTCAAGAAAGATTCCAACATTCTGGTGAGACTATACATAGACATTTTCATACAGTTCTGAAACACCTTAACATAATGTCAATGGGTATCCTCAAGCCTTCTGACCCTACATTTAGTGTAGTTCCAAGACATATACAGAAGAATCCATTGTACATGCCACATTTTCAGGTATTCATTTCATACATTCTAATTTGTTTCTAAACTTTATTTCATAAGTATCTAAACTTTATATTCTATTTTAGGACTGCATTGGTGCCATTAACGGTACACATATCCAAGTTGTTGTCTCGGACGACAAGAAAGCTTCATATTATAATAGAAAGGGTGTGACATCTTTTAATGTGATGGCAACATGCGATTTTGATTTACTTTTCACATTTGTGATGGCTGGATGAGAGGGTGCAGCACATGATACACGTATTTTCTTAGATGCTATCTGTCAACAATCTGTCAACTTTCCAAAACCACCACCAGGTGTATAAAATTTTTATATATTAAATATGTATGAAGGATATTATTTATGTACATTTTATATATTTTTTCTTTTACTAGGAAAATATTATTTAGTTTATGCTGGATACCCCTTAAGGAGAGGATATTTGCCACCTTATAAGGGACAGAGGAATCATCTTTCAGATTTTCGACGAGCTGGTCGAGTGAATCACATAGAAGAGAGGTTTAATTATGTTCACTCATCACTTAGAAGTGCAATTGAGCGAACTTTTGGAGTGTGGAAGAATAAATGGAAAATTTTGAAGCAAATGCCACCTTATGACATTAAGCACCAAAGAAACATTATAGTTGCTACTTGTGTTTTGCATAATTTTATTAGAAGACATGATAGGGAAGACGAGGGATTCAATTGGGATGAACATGGCTTGGACAGACCAAGAAGCAATAGTAGTGGAGAAGGTAGTAGCAGACAGGCAAACGTTGAAAATATACAAGATAAGGAGATGAAATTTGTTCGTGACAAAATAGCTCGATCCATTTGCGGGTTGTAAATGATATTTTTATTATTTCTGTTTTGGTTTTTAATTTTTCGGATAAGAACTTTTTTTTTATATTATTATAATGGATTTTCTAGTATTGATATTGTTGGCAATTAACATTTTAATATAATTATTTTCCTAATCAGTTTAATATCTTTTTCTTGATGAGTTATTTTTAATATTTTAAATTTGATAAACTTTTCTCCATGAATTTCAACAACAAAAACATCATTATTGTTGTTATTATTAATGTAGTTGTTAAGCTTAATTACATATTTTCAATAATAAAAAAAACATCGATCACAGGAAAAATGACAATATAACCTTCAAAAAATAGTTAAGTCCTTTTTTGGAATTTATACTAAAAACAACTATTTTTAAAACAGCTTATCCAAACGCTTAATATGGTTTTAAAAATAGAAAACGCATATTTTCACATTTTTACCAAACACTTATCTGTGGTTTTTAAAATGGAGTTTTCAAAACGCACATTTTAAAAACGCTAGTTTTTAAAACGCACCTTTTGAAACAGCTTATCCAAACAAGCCCTTACTTTTCAAAACACTCACATTAAATTATCTATTTTACGCTATATTTCATTTAAATATCAGTATTTCTTGATTTTTTTTTAAATTTTTTTCTCTTTCCTCATACACAACAACAATCATCCACACTCTTCCTTCATCCTTCTGATCTAAAAAAAAAAAAAAAAAAAAAAAAAAACTAAATGCAAAATGAATAGTGTTAATATAAATTTACATGGTTATTGTAGCAACAAGACATATTTATACAATTTTTGCTTGTCTGATGTGGGTAGCTTTTGGACAAAAATATATAAAAATTTGGTACATTTATATATTATACACCATCCAATGTAAGTACTCTAACAACAAGATAATAAGGAACTTTTAATGCTAATGTCAAGTACGGGCTAGATAGGATAGGTGATCCCCTCCAACCCATCAAGAGAGGAAATCTTCAACCCAATTCATCAACTAGAACCCATATTAGCTAACCCAGCACAAAGCTCAAACTTTTCTTTAGTTAGAACGTGTGTCAACATGCCAATTGAATTTTTATTTGTGTGACTCGTCTTCAATTTCATCTACTGTTGCTCAACAACTTGTCTTAGTCAATAGCACTCACATTAATGTGCTTCATGTGTGCATGGTACATAGTGTTCTTGCTCAGTAACACAATTTTATAGCTCAGGCTGCCATGAGACGAATCCCTATGCAATCGTAAATAAGTACCCCAAGATAAACATTTTGCTATCAAGGTCATCTACCATATTTGCATCTAGGGTTATTTTTTATTTTGTTGAGCTCACCTTGATAAGTCAATGTTTATGTTTCATTTTACCTCTAGGGTTACATAATCAAACTAACTATACTAAGCTAGTATGGTGTGCCGCACTTTGTGTAGACCAATTTCCATCCGTCCACAATTTAAGGTGCGGGTCAGACATAAGGAAAAGGGTAATTCTTACATGCTCCGGGAGCAATGCTCCCTCCTTTCACATGAGGGGTGGGCCCCATAATGGGACCCATATATGGGGCCCAATCCTCATGTGAGAGGAGGGAGCATTGCTCCCCGGAGCACCTAAGTTTTTTCCTCAGGGAAAATCGCACCTTTAGGTTTGGTGCAATCGCGTTGCCTACTGGTTGCATTGTACCGTGTACAACCCATGTGAGTGCTGAGTAGTGAGGTCATTTTCCTCTTTATAGAAAAGAGGTGATGTGTAAGGAAAATCGGGAGAGGTGATGTGTAAGGAAAATGAGGTGAGGTGCATTACAGCTAGAATCAATTATAGGGGAGAGAGAGAGTGAGAGAATAAAATTCATAACCACCTTTAGGAGTGAGGAATGCATAAGATGGTGACAGTCTACAAGACACAAATACAACAAACGTGACCGCCCCCATAAATTTTTATCAAAATGAAAAAAAAATCCAAAAACGTTTTTATAACAATTTCTTGAGACCACCTTTATTTACTCACAAACAACAAACAAGCTCTTTTTCATTTAAGTAAAGTAACTAGATACAAACCAACGTTAGCAATGTCCTCTAAGTGCTTAGTAGATTTGCCAATGGGATTGGTCTTGCCATAATTCTCAAACGCGTAATCGCAGTCATTGTAGCATAACTTGGTGACATTGATGTCGCTCTTCAGGTCTTCGTACTTACCGGCCTCGAGGCTATTCAAGCCGAGTTTGACGTAGTAAATGGCAAAATTAAAATCTACTATGCATCTATCAATTTCGAAGGACTTGGGTTGCCTTTGAGCCACCACCTTTGCAACTTTGGTCTCGTAAACCAATTTGTGACAGGTTGCAACTGAGGCATTACGAGGGTCAGTCCGATTATAAACAATTGAATAACAGACTTGCTTATTAGGAGAATTGTCGCATAGGCCAACGCCATGAGCATGGCCAGTGAAGAGGATGATGGCTGTCGCTAAAAAGACATAATAGAAAAGGGTGTAGTCCTTGAAAACCATGGTGTTAGATTTAATAACTACAAGGCTTTCTCTATTGTTGGGGTCCAGTGAAAGAACTTATGATATGGTTGGGAAGTGATTTATACAATTTTCAGAAGGCTATTTATAGAAGAGAAATGCTATGTCAATATTTTCTACAGCGAAGTGTTTGACTAAAAACCACCTTAACGTTTTTATTTTTTATGAATTCAGAGGAAAAGAAGGGTTGGTTTGTGAGGTTTACCTTGATTATAGAGAAAAAAATTTTGGGTGTGTTTTTTTCTTTTTTAAGGAACAAATTGAAGTGACAAGTTGGATTTATTTTGGTTCAAATAATTACTCAACATCGATGTGGTTATCAACACAAGTTAGCTATTTATAGTGGACTTTAAGATTAGAGGGGATAAGAATTTTGATGGGCCTTTTTAAGATTTTACTATCGAAGATCATTTCTCTTTTTGATGAAACATCAACAATTTTCGAATAGTATGGGCAATTCCAATTTTCTGTTCCAATTTTTTTTGTTTCATTTTATACTCCATTAATCACTATTTGTTATGTATTCATTTAACTTTCCTTATAAAATAACCAAAGTTAAAAAATGAAAAAAAAAAAAAAAAAAGGAATAATCAACCTCATGGCAAGTTTTGATTAGTGGAACACAAAAATTGCCACAAAGAATTTTTGTTCCACTTACCTAACATGCACCCAACTAGATTGCATGAAGAAAAAAACAAAAATTGAAAATATATAGGACACTACAAAAATATTAAATTGTAACATCTACATTTTCTTGGTTTAGGAGTTTAAGCCACTCAGAGGAAGCATAAACTCCCCTGTCCCTGCACGAGCTCATTTCCTTCTCTTATTAGAAAGCTTATGATAACTGCTTAAGCTTTTTGCTATTATCTTAGTTTTGATAGGTGATATTGCATCAATTTTATATTTAATTACAGGTGAATTTTATATTTAAAATATTTCTCTGAAAGAATCTCATTACGTGAATTTTTCTCTTGTAGGATATTAAAACTAGTAAGCTAATCATGCAGTCAAAAGAATCCAAAGGTCAAGATCAATAGAGGCTTGGTTTTTGAAGCATTAAATAAGTAGCAAACTTAGAAGAATAAAAAAGGGTACAATTGTAGACACCTCATTTTGTACATGGTTAACAAACTTTAATCTCCAGTCCCAATGATGAGCTTGACATATCTACAAAAAGCAGTTGAAGTTATTTTGATAGTTTGGAAGTAATCACAATTCAAAAGTGCTCAAATCACTTAGAAAACAATGCTAAAAAATGACATTTACTCACTGTTTTAACATATTAGAGGACCCTTTGTTAGGATTGGGATTTGAAACACAATGAGAGGAGGCCGACCTATAGGTCGGTTGGGTTTGGGTGCCTACCACCTTCTCATCCCAATACCTAAACTCCAGACACATTCTCGGATAAAGATCAGTCCTTCCACAAGGGCGCTGCATTTATGGTTTCTATACCTAATCTAGGTGGTGACTCCATTTACACCATCTACCATAGTCCACCCAAGACCAAGGCATACTTCCTACGAGAAGAACTAAAACTCGTCACAAGTACTTGCACCCACAATGGCGTCTCCATAGGGCAAGGAGAAGTTTTCCTCCTATGTGTTCCATTTCCTAATCCTAACAAAGGCTTTTTTAATATGGATTTGCATACAATTTGACTTGGTTCTTTGTCCCATTGCCATGGTTAGTGATGAGTGGGAAAGTTGAGGCTCCATCAAGGAACAAGACCTTTTGAAGTTCATCCCACCAACTCCCAATCTGTGCCATTGCCTATGATGGGCTTTGAGTACATTAATGGTTTGCCTCCAAGGTTGAAATAATGGTCCACCTAGTTGCAAGTAACCTATTGATCTATCCCTTTATCTTTAAGAAGCTTACCCACACATAGTGTAACCCTAGATCCAATTCATAGGGAAGCTCAAGTGCATGTGTTTGATCTTTGTTTGCTTTAACCTAAATGAAAATTTTCAAAAAGAAAAAAATTCAACAAAAGAAATAAATATTTTGCAACCAAGAAAAGTTTTCAAAAAAAAAAAAAAAAATCTTGGGTAAATAGTTATTTTTTTAGAAGAGGAAAAAAAAAGAAGAAGAAGAAGAAGAAGAAGAAGATCTTTTGCACAGAAAAAGAATTCAAGAAAATAATTTTTTTAAGGAGAAGAATTTTTAACAAATTTTTTTTTGTAAATAATATTTTTTTTCAAGAAAGGAAATTTTCAAGGCAAGTGTAGATACCATATTTTATCTATCCTTGATTTTCATGCTAGACCCCAAAAATTCCAAAACTATTAACTTCTCACCAAGGGACCATGAGAACATCTAGATTGACGTGGCATGACCCATTCGAGCATTAGAGTACTCAAAGTGCCTTTTTTGGTCAAATTGACCAAAATACCCTAGACAACCCTGAGCTGACGAAAAGTAAAAGTTGATCAGAATCACACTAAAACTACATTTTTCATGTTCTAACATTAAACCTGAGCTATTTGAAGATTTTTGTCAACTTTGACCAACTTTTCCCTAGAAAGCCTAATTTTAATCTGACCATTTGAACAGATTGGAACTAAAGTCATTATGAAGATTATTGAATTCCCTTTCCAACGACTATTCATGGGTCAAAATCGGAGTTAAAATGGTTGAGGTATCTTGAAAACCGTGTCAAGTGCGTCAGCTCGCTTCTTGAGGACATAACTTTGGATCCAATTGTTGGATTTTCAATTCCTTTAGATTTCTAGAAACTACACGTCCATACCTTTTTGTGAGGACCTTCAAATATGTGATTGAAGTCAGGTAGGAACAGGACAGGATTATTGATATTAGCAATCAACCCCAGTGCACGTTTAAGGCCGTCGAAAGCTGAATAGTCACATTTTCAACCCAGACCCCCCAGACGGCAAAAAACAAAGAAAAAAAAAAAAAAAAACAGAAATTTTGCATTTTTGAGCACTTTCTAGGCATATTCTCTCACTCTTTCTCTCTAAACTCTCTCCAAAATAGACAGATAAAACCTTTGATTTCACACTTTTCCCAACAATCAAGAGGTATTGTTCTTGGTCTCATCTTCTTCTCCTTTGTCTTGGAACCTTGGATTTCAGGTTAAGGATGTAGATGTAGCTTTTTAGTTGCTATCTATACACATTTAATTTCATAGCTTTTTTATTATTTTACCTTGTTTTCTAACATGTTTATAGCTTTTCATAGTATATCTCTTGCTCTCTTGCCATGTTTATGTGCTTCTTGCCATGTTTAAATCTACATGTTTATGTGTTTTAAAATTGTTTGGATGCTATGCTTAGTGCTTTTATAGCTTTATATCTCTTGCTTTTGCTTCTTTCTTGGGCTTTGGCTTTTGGGTAGGATGTAGATTTAGATCTAGTGGTCTAGGCCTACATCCATACACCCACTTTTTAATAAAAGGGTTTGGATAAGTTTCCCTATGCCTGTTTTTGTTATGTTTGCTCTTTTCCATGTGTTATGTTTGGATCCATGCTTGTTTGCTTAGATCTAAGCCTTTCCATGTTCTTGTATATTTTCCCTTTATGGGTTTGTTACTTGTTGGTCTTTGGGGCCACTTGCTTGTTTGGTAGCATCTTTCCCCTGTTGGTGGCTTTCTTGCCGCTTGCCTTTCTCTCCTTTGCTTAGCTTCACATGTTAAGGTTTCCCATGTTAGTCTTTCTATGTGCCTTATAACATGTCTAGCTCTCCCCTTTGTGTGATAACATGATTTTCTTCCTTTGTGATTGCTATGCTTGTTTTATGCCATCTTGTGATAACATGCCAAGCTCTCCCCTTTGCATCTTTGTGTCCATGTTTACTTGTTTATGCATATGTCTTTATGTGCTTGTTTATGTCATCAAGCTTAGTTCCTACCTATAATCTTGTGCAGGTTCGCACCGGTCTTTTGTGCACGAGATCCTAAATCTTTTTTTGGAACTTTGCTTTAATGGCACATGTGTGTCCGTATTCCAATATAATGGGACTAGGGACGCCAAATCCAAACTTACATTTGTCCTTTTAGGGAATATTTTCTATTTTCCTTGTTTGATAACATGTTTGTTTACCCCTTTTGTGTGCTCCTTTTCCTCGTTTACCCTTTAGTGTTCTATCTTTGCTTCATTGTTATCTCATTTGCTTGTCTGCTGGTTTTGTGTGTGTGTGTGTTTTTCTTTTAATTTTTTTTTTTTCATGTACACACTTGGAGCAAGGGTGTAACTTCCAAAATGCAAGATAAAAAGGGCAAGAATGCAAGCAAGAAGACACAAGCCCAAAAAGGGCAATGTTCAGTAGATAGGAGGTTTAGCCTCCTCAAGTGGTTTTCTTACTCTCTCTTAGCCTTTTCTTTAGAACCATGTATCCACATTAGGGCTTCTTTCTTTGTATCTTGCTTGGGCTGCATTCCTAGGGTATGACAATATTTCTTTTACATTTCCTATACCTTGTTAGGTTATACCCTTGGGATGTAGGCGATGCTTGTTTTTATCTTTCCTATACCTTGCTTGGGTTGTGTTTCATGGCATGGCAATGTCTGGTTTACTTTTTCTGTACCTTGCTGGGCCATACCTCTAGAATGTTAGTGAAAGTTCAAAAACATGTATAAACACCCTTGAACATTTAGAACCCCAATATACAAATTACCAATACAAGCTTTAAATCAAACAATTAATGTGCGGAATAGGAACAAAAGCTTAATACAGAATTGGTAAGCAATCTAAGCCAATTAAAAACACATCCACAGCAGAAAATAAAAGGCAAAGATAAAGGGAAGAGAGATGCAAACACAAGGACAACACACGATGTGTTATCGAAGAGGAAACCGAAGCCCTCGGCGTAAAACCTCTCCGCCGCCCTCCAAGCGGTCAATAATCCACTAGAAAATGTAGTTGAGATACATGAACAACAATAGACCCTCCAAGCCTAATCTACCCGATGTACCTAAGCCCTCCAAGCTTCTTGCTCCAACGAGGTTGCGCCAAACCTTTTTCTTTTCTAGCTTACCGGATTCCGCTACTAGACTGTAGCATCCGCCATCCTTGGCATCCTCCAATGCTTCCCAAAGCTCCAAAAACACTCAACACTCTAAATTGGTGTGGGTAGTGTTTGGATAGAAATCTCCTTTCAATAGGTATGACAATGAGAGAGGGAATGAGAAGAGACTACAAAGGTTTCTCTCTAAGAATGAGTAGCTCTCTCTAATTGGGTGGGTGTTTTGAAAAAACCTCTCTTAGGGTTTTTCTTTCTGAATAGCCACACATATCTTGTGGGAATGAGGGGTATTTATACTGGTATGAGAATGGAATGCGAAGAGTCAGTTTTTCTAAAAACAGGGCTGGCTGGCGACTTGACCTCGCGACTTAACTGAGTCGCGAGTTCAAACCGCGAGCTAACTTAATGGCCAGTCTGGATTTTTGTCGTGTAGTGCTCCAGGTGGCATGACTGTTCAGCTCCCCTGCATGCTCTGCACGTGAGCAACTTTTGGCGGCTTGCAAGCCGCGAGCCACCCGCGAGTCTCTGCTTCACTGCACTGTCTTGAGCATTTCTTCACACTCTCTCACACACTACCCTTACATGATTCCCACCTAAATACAAGGTTTCTAAGTGCTGTATTACAAGCAAATTTGTCAAGGAATAAAGCCAACACATGGTTGATTAAATTCAACCTTACAATCTCCCCCTTTAGCTATTCCGTGACAAAACACCCTAAAACAGACTCTAGACTTAAACGTGAGTTTGGGAACAATGGCAAAACTCACTCACACCTAAATCTAGAAGCTATGAAGCACTTGAATCATATGAACACGAGTCTCCTGAAACACAACAATACACCATGATTATTGTATGCAGAAAAGCATGAAATGCATATGAAGCAAGCTATATGTGATCAAGCAAAAATGGAGTTAAGAAACAAGCCATGGCTAGATCAACAAAGCAATCACTACAAGGTAGTAACCATAATGCTCATTCACACTTGGAATGAACACTTGAACAAACAAGTAAACAAGCTCAATGCAAGTCACTTGCATGTTCTACACTCAACCAATGCACAACACACTAAGTATATGCATCTAGGAACAATCCTACAAGGGCACAAGAGTGACAGTACTTAACCAGCAAATGCATGACATTTGGATAGAAGTACTGATTTAACAAAATCATAGAGGCTGCATAAAGCATGGTACAAACCATAAAGCCTACAAGTAAAAGAACATAAACTCTAAAAGCTTACAAAAGCAACATGGGTACAAACCACATTATATTGAATAAAAACTTAAACAATATAAACTAAAAGTGCTTAAAGTTTATCCCCTTCAAAATGATGAGAAGCTATGATGCACTAGGAATATATATACTTCTAACCTGAAACACTTGCACAAAATACATTAGACCCTCAAGGTAAAGCAAGTAATAAAAGGACAAGTATAATGTAACAAGTAAATTGCGATCAAGTAAACATGATGTGAAACATGTGAGCAACTTGATCATACACCAAAACAGTCATATAGAAATGACTAAAATGATCTCATAGCAAAGCAAATGATCATCCGAACATGCATTCAAAGAAGCACAATAGCATAGGGATATATGCATGTCCAAAGCACAAACATGATGCAATGAGAACAACAAAGCATAACTCAATGCACCATAAAGCCAACAAGAAAACAAACAGAACAAAGTTTTCTTATGATCTCAATGCCTTCTCCCCCTTGGTATATGCATCTCCCCTATGGAATATCTCTCCCCCTACAAATGTGCATGAGAAACAAAATTTCTCCCCTAAAGGATGTACACAAGAGTCATATAGAAATGACAAAACACTCTGGTATACTCTCTAGAGTATACTCTCCCCCTTTTTGTCAGGAATAGACAAAGGGTCAAGAAGAAACGAGGGCAAGAGATGAAGGTACGAACAATGCTAATGATGCATGTGGGGTGCGAGATGAATGAGAAAATGAAGCTCAAACCTAAGACACTGTAAAATGTTACAGAGCATAAGGTAGACATGACATGCTAGGATGAATAAGCAAGGTCTAGACCAATGCATGACAAGGGTAGCAAAGGTGTGTGCAAGAGGTGGCTGTGTGCAATGCATGACCAATGCATGAAAAATGCACATGTGAGGCAAGGTGTGTTAAATACACAACCAATGAACCAAACATGTTCCTAATGAAGAAACATGAGAAACCCCAAAGTTTGGCACTCATCAGAGTCCAAACAAGCGAGAAAATGTCTAAGAGGCATTTTATCAAACACCTAGCATGCACACTATGAACAATAATATGAAACAATGCATGAACATCATGAAATCCACCCTTAATACAAGTTCTATTTGCCACAAGGGGCCAACAACCAATGCAAATCAGCAAAAAAAACCAAACCCATGAAGAAATTTGACAAAAATTAAGTTTTCCCAACCCCTATGATAAAAATCCCAACTAAGAGCACAAAATTCTCCAAAACATAATCTAAGGATCAAAATTAATGAAAAGAGTTTATAAATACCTTAGAAATGTTAATGGAATGAAAAACCATTCAAATTGGTTGGGTTTTGATATAAAAATATTGAAAGAGGGGTTTTAGAGAGGATGGGAGAGGTTTAAAACAAGTTTCCCATAAAAAGCCCTTTAAAAAGCTGTTTCTGGGCGTTTCGCGACTGGGCGAGTCGCGAGGTTCAGTCGCGAAAATTTTCGCGAGTCACGAGTGAGTCGCGAGCAAGCCGTGAGTCGCGAGTTTCAGTCGCAAAAATTTTCACGAGTCGCGAGTGAGTCGCGAGCAAGCCGCGAGTGAGTCGCCAAAAGCTTCTGGATGAGCTCGCGACTGGGGTTTCGCGACTGGCAAGTCGCCAGCTGAGCCGCGAAAAACTCTGACACCAGTTTTTCAAAACAGAACATGTTTAAACATTGAAAAACAAAGTAAGCACTAAACATAAACACAAAAAGTGATAAAAATCACTTCCAAAAACATATAAAATGATCAAAAATCTTTTTGGATTAATCCATATAAGATTGAGCACACACACATCACATTTAGACAAGTACAATCTAACAAATGAATAAGACATTCATTGAACATTAGGCAAGTGTGTTATGTGTGTGTATCATATGTGGAATAGTCCTTAGTCTAAAGTGAAGCTTCAATGATCAATTCAATCAAGTCATACACGACTAGTACTAAGTCAAGTGGTCTATCTCAATTATAGAAATGAACATATATGACCTCCCACAAGAAAATGATTACATAAGATTGAAGCTTTTCATTTGGCTTCTTACAATTCATATCATTTGATCATTTTGAATCAATACAACTCATTTTGAGCAATACATCTCATTTTTGAGGTTGATGCCTGAAATTTTTGATATTTCAATATGATGAACAAGCCTTTGGCTTTTGGGCATCAAACATTTTCAATACAAGTCGCTTTCCCTTTTTTCCTAGTCAAATACTAGTATATGCGACGGCTTTTGCAGCTCATTATCTCTTTTCATTTTGAGATTTACATTTATTGAGCTCTTTAAGCAATAAAAATAAAAGAGTGGGAAGAGATATAAGCACAAGTCTACGCATGTATCAAAACTAACATGATTATTGACAAATCATTCATGACAAGTTTGAAGATCGATTTACAACAATCACACAAAGATATCAAGATTTTTCCCACAAAGATATAAGTGCAAAACTAACAAGTTAAGCTCGTAAATGCACAAAGCCATTTGTACAAAGGTACAAAGCCAAACTCACATGTGATATGTGCTCAAACATATACGATCAAACTTTTTGAATTTTTCACTTTTTATGTGGTTTTGGATTTTTTACTCACACAAAACTGAAATATAAAAGTAAGATCAAAAACAAAACAATGCATACAAAAAAATGCAAGATGCACAAAAT
Source organism: Quercus robur (assembly GCF_932294415.1). Lineage (NCBI taxonomy): Eukaryota > Viridiplantae > Streptophyta > Magnoliopsida > Fagales > Fagaceae > Quercus > Quercus robur. The sequence continues at coordinate 15,107,734 of NC_065537.1, forward strand.
GCATGAAAATGTGACATTTAATGCATGAAGGGTCCTACAAGGATCGAAAGAATTAGATCAAGGACCAAAAGAGCAAAAGCTCAACCATAGGAACCCTTCCTCATCCAAACAGAACGATTGTTTGGAATGAGTGTCTCAAGAGAAGTGAGACGAGGGTTGGAAGAATGAGAACCGGAGATGCACATAGTCAAGGAGTTAAGAGCATTAAACATTTTCTTTAACAACATGCTATTTTCACTCAAAACCGGTTTACTCTTTTTAGCACTTCCAAAAAGCTCAAGTTTCTCTTTTCTTTTGATTCTTTTAAAAGCATGAAACTTAGAGCATTGAGATCTTAGATGACCAAAGGCACCACAATGGTGGCAAACAATGCGTTTAGGTCTACTAGGCTTTTTAGAAAGAGATCTAGCAACATTGTTTTGTTCCCTTTTCAACTTGGAGCATTGAGGTCTTATATGACCGATCATACCGCAATGGTGGCAAGTTGAAACAAACTTAGATCCATTCAAAACCTTAGGTTGAGACCTAAATGGAGGCTTTGACTTAACAGCCTTTCTCTCCACTTTTTGATTTCTCTTATGTGGAGGAATGTACACCGATTTGTCCTTTAAGGTAGAACACACACTAGGCACAAAATCGGGTACTATAACATGATTGCAACAAATATTTTCATCCTTTTTAACAATAGGTTCAGCAATCAAACACTTGGCATGCATCTTAAGAGATTCATTTTCACATTTAAGATCATCAACAAGTTTGTTAGACAAAACAAGTTTAGCATCCAAGTCCATATTCAAACATTCAAACTCTTTCAGCTTTTCATGAGAAATTTCAGCAAGTTTTTTATATTTCTCAACCAATTTGTTGGATTCATTGAGCTTAGCAATCAAATCATCCTTTTCACAAAATAACTTGCTCAAATTCTTTTGAAACTTCTTAGCATTTTTCTTTAAGAGTTTGTCAACAACACCCATAGATTCAAATAACATGTCATCACACTTATGAGGATTAACACTCATAGAGGCATTTTCACAAACACGTGGTATGTTACATTCATCACCAACCAAATCATGCAAAAAGTCATACAAAGCACAATCCATGGCAAATAAACACAAGGGGTCAAGGATCACACTTAGGTATTTAAACCACAACAAGTGTACCCGCTCTGATACCAAATGAAAGTTCAAAAACGTGTATAAACACCCTTGAACGTTTAGACCCCCAATATACAAATTACCAATACAAGCTTTAAATCAAAAAATTAATGTGCGGAACATGAACAAAAGCTTAATACAGAATTGGTAAACAATCTAAGCCAATTAAAAACACATCCACAGCAGAAAATAAAAGGCAAAGATAAAGGGAAGAGAGATGCAAACACAAGGACAACACACGATGTGTTATCGAAAAGGAAACTGAAGCCCTTGGCGTAAAACCTCTCCGCCGCCCTCCAAGCGGTCAATAATCTACTAGAAAATGTAGTTGGAATACATGAACAGCAATAGACCCTCCAAGCCTAATCTACCCGATGTACCTAAGCCCTCCAAGCTTCTTGCTCCAACGAGGTTGCGCCGAACCTTTTTCTTTTCTAGCTTACCGGATTCCGCTACTAGACCGTAGCATCCGCCATCCTTGGTATCCTCCAATGCTTCCCAAAGCTCCAAAAACACTCAATACTCTAAATTGGTGTGGGTAGTGTTTGGATAGAAATCTCCTCTCAATAGGTATGACAATGAGAGAGGGAATGAGAAGAGACTACAAAGGTTTCTCTCTAAGAATGAGTAGCTCTCTCTAATTGGGTGGGTGTTTTGAAGAAATCTCTCTTAGGGTTTTTCTTTCTGAATAGCCACACATATCTTGTGGGAATGAGGGGTATTTATACTGGTATGAGAATGGAATGCGAAGAGTCAGTTTTTCCAAAAACAGGGCTGGCTGGCAAATTGACCTCGCGACTTGACTGAGTCGCGAGTTCAAACCGCGAGCTAACTTAATGGCTAGTCTGGATTTTTGTCGTGTAGTGCTCCAGGTGGCATGACTGTTCAGCTCCCCTGCATGCTCTGCATGTGAGCAACTTTTGGCGGCTTGCAAGCCGCGAGCCACCCGCGAGTCCTAGCTGCGAGTCTCTGCTTCACTGCACTGTCTTGAGCATTTCTTCACACTCTCTCACACACTATCCTTACATGATTCCCACCTAAATACAAGATTTCTAAGTGCTGTATTACAAGCAAATTTATCATGGAATAAAGCCATGGTTGATTAAATTCAACCTTACAGTTAGCAATGTCTAGTTTACTTTCTTGCTCTATGTGTTTGCATTGTACATGCTATATTTATATATACTTGGTTGCTTGTAGATGGTTATGCACTTTGTATGATGGACTCACATGGTTAGGAGAGCAACTATATTATGATCATGGGTTCTCCTAACCTTGAGGTGTGGGTATGCACTAAAGGCAATTGCTATAAGTGCATATTCATGCTATGTTATATGCATGATCACCATGGTATGATTGTTTCGATCCATGTCAGCTAGTGACATTGATTTTCCCATGTATACGATATGCATCAACATGTTTGACGTTTTGATGAGCTTCGGCTCACATTAGGTGCCGTATACACAGGCGTGAAACCCTGCCGGTGCGTCATAGCGCACCAAATGCAAAAATCTACCGGATTTTTGCCATGAAAATGGGGCACCTTTGTTATTGTATTCTCACCATGAAAGCTTGGTGAGAGTAGTGTTTTGTGTACTATGATGCACTTGAAGCAAAATGCTGCCGATATTCTGCAAAAGAAAATAAGGCGAGATGCTGCCAGATTTTCATCGTGGAAATTTGCCAACAATTCCAAATGTGCTAGCAAAGCGTTGATAAAGGCCACATCCCTTCCAAAATCAAACCTTAAAGTCCAAATCTTTTAAAGCCCTGAAAGCTAATGCTAATAGCTTGTTTTCACTTACCAATGTCCGAAAATTAAGATTTTACCAAAACAATGGACCGTCTTCAGACAGGCGTTGCAGGGTGCCTAACACCTTCCTCACATGTAACCAGACTTTCGAACTCAAGAATCAAGTTTTTTTGCCATCCACATTAGATTAGGAAAAAAAACCATTTTTCTTAGCCTAGGATTGGTAATAAAATCAAATAGAGTTAGATGACTAATCACACCTTAGAAAAAAACCCAATGATTGGTGGCGACATCACTAACCTCTGGTCAATAATAGGTTATAATTGACTCAATTCAGTCACACACCCGAGCTTCTTTCACCCTCATTTCACAACACCCGAGCTCAAGCATTTTGAAAATTAGACGTGAGCATCGTTGCGATGGGTGATCGACCACTGTGATGCATTGAAAGACTGGCGATTCCACTAGGGAAACTTAGAGAGTTTATGTAATATCCCGACCCAACTTTATTGTTAACTATGTGTTTGAGTGGTTAATTATTATTTTAATCTACTTATTTTCTATAATTAATATAAGAGTATTTAATAAACGTACTATTTAAAATGACATTGAATCAAAATTTTAAAGAGTATAAATAATTGAATGGCTAATTGTATTATGATTATATATTAAGTATGTACAAAGTAATATATGCTATTTAATTAAGTGGTTAAGGTTGTAAATAGGTAACTATCTAATTATAGATTAAGCAAGCCAATGCGTTGGTTGTTAATTTAACATAATCATTGGTTAGTGCTATGCTGAAAATAAAGTTTTAAGTGATAAGAGTATTAAGAAAACAACTAGTAGGTGATAATATTAAGGTGTAATTAACCGTTGGTGTAATAAGTGTGGATTTAAATCTAAGCTAATCAAGTAGATCAAGGATTGATGTTGTTTAATAAAGGTAAAAGTAATCTGAAATTATGCATGAACGACGCTTGTCCTCCATATTACTCCAAAGACCAACACCTAGTCGGGCATGCATTAAGCAAGCTCCACCTCATTTCTTCTTTTGACTTCCTTAAAACAACTAGAACAACCAAGAAGTTCTCTCCCTTTCTCTTCCCTTGGGTCCAAACATCAAAATGGAAAAGCTCTCAACTCTCTCTCCCTCTCATACCCATGGGTCTAGCAACAAGAAGGGAGTTTCCTTCAATTATTTTCTAGTTCTTGCTCTCAACTTAAAGCTAGAGTGATTCTAGCTCCATCCCTCTAAGAACCCAAGCCTAGGGTAAGGGAAATTGTAATTCATTTATTCTATTGTCCATTTAAACTTAAGTGATTGTTAATTGTTGTGCTAAATGTGTAGATTAAGTAATTGGAGCTTACTGAGAGTTAGTTAATGAGCATTTCATGAATTTGTTAAAAGTTGAACTCATTGGTTAACCTGTTTGGTCATTTTAAATCATGTATTTGTTTGGGACAACTATGGTTAAAAGTGATGATGTGCTAAAATCATCAGTGAGTCGTAGGCTTCAAACCACTCCAATGGGTACCTACGAAATAAGAACAAATGGACCAAATAGAAGGCATCAGTGTGGTATCAACCAAGAACTCTCTGATGGTCATGTTAGTGAATGAAAAATCTCTAAGAACTCTGTAGTGAGAGAGCTAGGGATTTTCTGCATACCTGAGAAAAGTAGAGGTCTGGTGCTTATATAGCAGTTAGTGGTAAGACAAGATCCCTTGAGCGTGGGGATCTTTCCTTATGAAGAAGACCTGGTACTTAGGGTTTTTGAGGTTGTAAGGTGTCTTTCCATATGAGGGAGGCACGATTCTGTTGCAGATTCACTTTGCATGATATGCAAGATGTTTCCTTATATGGACTTTCATGGGGACCAAGACTCCGTTTGACACATTGGCTTCATACATGCCCCATCAAGCTTTTGCTTGTCTTGTTGGCCCTTCTTTCGTCTGTCGGGTTGTAATGTGATCCTATCTCTTTTTATCTCATTGCTCTAGGTCCTTTATCTACTAATGTGGGACTAACAGACCTGTGGGTGTCGTTAGTGTCTTTGTATGATGTGTCTGGGCTATGGTAAAAAATACTCTATCAGCTGCCCCCTAGACCATGGTTTCGTCGGTCTTAGCTGATGGGCAATGGAGTATTATGAGTATTTATGATCATTACTTATACCTTTTCTTGAAGAGGGTGTCATTAAATGGCTTAAGCAGCCTTGAGTTTAAATGCTAGGTGACACGTGGCACCAGCTGGTTGGCCTTGTTTCTAATCATAGACATCACTTTGTAAGTCGTGCCCCCTTACTCTATAAATAGCTCTTCCCCCCCCCCCTCTTATTTTTCTTTACTTCTTTTTTAGTGCCTTTTTTTGGGACCGGAGTTGTTGTACCGTCATTGAAATTGCCTGTTGCTTGTGACCATAGTAGATGCCACACGCGACAAAAAAGGATTGAAAGACCCGGAACTCCATCACAGTGTTAGCCTTGGCTTTATCCATCTGTTCTTGGAGGGCCTCCAACTCCATCGTTAAATTAGTCTTTACTTTTTCTGCCTCCTGCCTTAGATGGGACTCCTCTTTGAGTTTGGCAAGCATGTCCGTCAGCTCCTTGTTGAAAGTACGGACAGCCTCTTTGTATTGGTCTCTCTCTTTATTCTCAATCTCCTGACGCTTGCGGAACTGATAGATCACTCCCTCATTGGCCACGCATATGTCCTGGAGGGCTCTCACCCGCACTAATGCCTAAAACAAAAACAACCATCAAAAGGAGAACAAAGAGAAAGTGCATAGTACAATAAGCAATGGGAACATACCCTGGATAGGTCGAAGAGACCAAATGCCTCCAAGTCTTCCGAGGATTGCTCAGCACATGGATCCAAATCCATTTCATTGATGATTGAATTGTCCATCTCGACGGCATAGTCTTTATATGTGCCGCCGGACGGGGTTGAGGGCGACGGGACACTTCCCTGTCATCAGACCTTTCTCAACTCTGTGATGAGGAAGGGAAGAAGGCGAAGGGGACTTTTGCTGCTTGTCCCCAATAGATGAGCCCATCAACTTCTTCAATGGATGGTCGTCCTTGCCGTCGTTCTTCCTCTTAGGGGCTTATCAACTTTTGCTGCTTGCGGGTACCTGCAGACTTCCTCACCACTGTGCTCTGTCTACCTGCATCCATCTCTACAAAAGGGGTGGCGACGAATATTTAGACATAAGGCAGATGAACTAAATGAAATATTAAAAGCTTTAACTTACGTCGATTGGAGAAAAGGTGCAACCATTAGGCTATATGTGTCGGTTCAAAGCCTCCACAAAGTACGTGGAGTGTGTCGAGGGTAACCAAGTCCTTCCACTTCCTTTGCTTAAGGGGTATGGCCCAAACATGTTGGTGGAAGCTCTCTTGGTCATCTTTAATTTGTGGACGGATTTGAGAGCATTACCAAAATAGACAGAGCTAAAGTAAAAACATATGCCGACGACCCACCTAAGTCCTTTACAATCCCCCAAGTGTTGTCAAAACCGTTTGGCATATTATCCCATTCCTCGGGCCTATAAACCCAATCCATCCCTTGGACGAATAAATAACAATTTTTCCAATTCCTATTTGAGTCGGGCATATTAGACACTAGCCTAAACGACATCTTTCTCACTAAAAAATTGTAGATACCCTAAAACTAAGAAATCTATTGAGGCTTGTAGCAATAGAAGAACTTGTTAAGGGTAAGCTAACGGTTCCTACCACTAAGCTGACCCTAGATCACTTCAACCCCAATAAATATTCTTTGCGCATTGGGAGCAATCTTGCTGATGGACAAGCCTAAATATTTGGCAAGCTGACGGTGTAAACGGGTCAGTGGTAACCTCAGCCCTACAATGAACATGGCATCATACATGCCAACGTCCGCAGTCCTCTTAGAGTAGCACTTCTCAAACTTTCAGGGTAGACGAATGGGGATGTTCTCAGGGATTTGGTAACAATCTCGAAGGGTGTTAAAAACTTTATCAGACATTGTCGGGTTAAAATCATTGACCTTCCATATTAAGGGGAGAATAAAGGGACGGGCACCCTTGTCCACCTAACCTACTACCTCTTCTCCCTTGGACTGATATCCCCTCATCTTCCTCACCTCCCTCGTCACAATCACCTTACTCGTCATTTTCCTCATCCTCCTTCCTTTCCTCATCTTCCTTGTCCTCCTCTTCTTCCTCATTAAGGGAATGGGTAGACGATTCCCTTTCTAGGGACTAAGGTAAATCTTCCTTGGGCTTATACCCTGATGGATAGACCTCGTTGTAGCCTGCACCCTCACGAACTGATGACGACAGTTCACTCGATGCTTCTCTATCTGACATCTATCCACCTACAAGCAACGTAATTTTTCTAAGAGCCTATTTAAGGGGTCTCTAAAAAATATGATGATTGAACAAGAAAATAGAAGTTAAAAATGACAAGAAAAAGAAACTTACAAAAAGAAACAGATGAAGGATTGGGACGATGGTTTCCTCGGAAGCAACGGGGTCACAAGTGATAGGCGATTTAAATGACGGTACAACTGCTTTGGTTTAAAAAAAAGGCTCTAAAAAAGAAGTAAAGAAAAATAAGAGGCAAGGGGGGGGGGGGGGGGGAACTATTTATAGGGTAAAGGGGCACGACATACAAAGTGATGCCTATGATTAGAAACAAGGCCAACTAGCTGGTGCCACGTGTCACCTAGCATTTGAACTCAAGGTTGCTTAAGCCATTTAATGACACCCTCTTCAAGAAAAGGTATAATTAATTATCATAAATACTTATAATACACCATTGCCCGTCAGCTAAGACCGATGGAACCACGGACTAGGGGGCAGCTAATAGAGTATTTTTTACCATAGCCCAGACACGTCATACAAAGACACTAACAACACCCACAGGTCTACTTGTCCCACATTAGCAGATAAAGGACCTAGAGCAATGAGATAAAAAGAGACAAGACCACATTAAAACCCAACCGACGAAAGAAACGCCAACGGGGCAAGCAAAGCCTGACGAGGTAAGTATGAAGCCAATGGGTCCAACAGAGTCTTGGTCCCCACAAAAGTCCATAAAAGGAAACATCTTGCATATCATGCAAAGTTAATCTGCTACGGAGTCATGCCTCCCTCATATGGAAAGACACCCTACAATCTCAAAAACGTTAAGTACCAGGTCTTCTTCATAAGGAAAGATACCCACGCTCAAGGGATCTTGTCTTACCACTAACTGCTATATAAGCACCAGACCTCCACTTATCTCAGGTATGCAGAAAATCCCTAGCTCTCTTACTACAAAGTTCTTACAGATTTTTCATTCACTAATTTGACCTTCAGAGAGTTCTTGGCCGATACCACACCGATGCCTTCTATTTTATCCATTTGTTCTTATTTCGCAGGTACCTATTGGAGTGGTTTGAAGCCTACGACTCACTAATGATTTCAGCACCGCATCACTTTTAACCATAGCTGTCCTAAATAAAATCAGGATTTAGAATGACCAAACAAGTTAACCAATGAGTTCAACTTTTAACAAATTCATGAAATGCTCATTAGCTAACTCTCAGTCAGCTCCAATTACTTAATCTACACATTCAGCACAACAATTAACAATCGAATAAATGAATTACAATTTCCCTTACCCTAGGCTTGGGTTCTTGGAGGGATGGAGCTAGAATCACTCTTGCTTTAAGTTGAGAGCAAGAACTAGAAAATAATTGAAGGAAACTCCCTTCTTGCTGCTAGACCCATAGGTATGAGAGGGAGAGGAGAGTTGAAAGCTTTTCCCTTTTGATGTTTGGACACAAGGGAATAGAGAGGGAGAGAGCTTCATGGTTGTTCTAGTTGTTTTGAGGAAGTCAAAAGAAGAAATGAGGTGGAGCTTGCTATATTTGCTGTATATGGAGCCCATGATGCAATTTACTTTGCTATACATTGATATGATATATTTGTGTTAACCTAGATTTGTTAATTTGACTAAGTAATCACTTGGCTAATTACCTAGGTTAATTTGATTGTGGTTTTAAGGGGTCTAAAAACTCACATATGCATATATGACCTCTCGCAAAACTTGATAACATAACTTTGAAGCTTTTCATTTGGCTCCATATACATCAAATCACCGTGTAGGATTGGATTGGGCTGAGCTCATGATGCAATTTACTTTGCATGTCACATGTTCATGCATTTCCCATTCATACGTATTTCATTTCAATATACTTGCTATATTTGAATTGTTTTGGAGCTTTTCTGATTGTCTTTTTCTCTCCCTCTCTTTCTGTTTATGTTAGTTGTGTCTATGGCACCTAAGCGTAAATCTATTCTGGATCGGAACCCTCTTCGTTCCAGAGCCTCTTCATCTTCTGATTCTGCTCTTATCTCTCTTCGGTTCCGTGATGATGATGCCCACAAGGAATTCTTGGAGAACTTTTTTAGACGCAGCATTCATTCGGAACGCCAAGTCATTTTGGCAGACTTAGCCAACACCCTCCTTCCCGATGTCATTCACAGTCGGGGATAGGAGTCACAGTGTGACGTCTCGGTCACTTGTGCTCTTGTGCTTATCCATGAGTTTTACTCCAACATGCACTGGATTGATCGTTCCGTACCTCTTTTCTTCACTCACGTTCGAGGTATGCGCATTCTTGTCACACCACAACTTGTTGTGGATGTGCTTTGGGTTCCTAGGGTAGAGTTCCCTAACTACCCTAGTTGTGAGCATCTACGGACTGTGTCCAAGGATGAGCTCAAATCCGCTTTTTGTGAGCGTCCTTCCTAGTAGGGTGAGCACCAGTTCACTTACTATTCGAGCTTTACAAAAGGCCTTCGGTTTTTGAACATGGTGATGACCTTTGTACTCCATCGTCTCTCTCATTATAACTCCATTACAGAGCCTTATGCTCCATTTTTGTTATCCCTCCTTGAGCATCTTACTATTGATTTCCCTTCTCATTTTATTCTTTCCATTATAGATGTTCATTTGGATTCGACGTCCTGTGATAAGCTCATCTTTCCTTCCGCTATCACAAGGATATTATGCCATCTTTCCGTCCCTTTTCCTATGTCTGACCACTTCACTCATATTTGTGCCATAGACTATGCTACCGTTAAACATAGTGAGGTGCAGTTCAGGTTGTGACAGATGGAGTCAGGAGCTCCCGCCCGTCCAGCTCCATCTCGATCTGCTGGATCCACATCCGCTCCCTTCTCTTCCACGAGCGATGTATGACTAGGAGACATCATGGCACAGCTTCAGCACATGGATGCTCACCTAGATACACTCTCTACAGAGTTGTATCAGGTGAACGTCCGTGTTGGCCGCATTGCTAGACGGCAGGCGATCATGGGCAGTTTTGATCCTAAGGTTTCTCCTCCACCCCCTCCAGTGGCTTCTAATTCTGATTCTAAGGATAAGGATGATGATGATGGTGATGACAATGATGCTTCTGATGATGATGATGGAGATGCTAGCTTTACCGATGAGATGTCTACTTGACCCTCTTACCCTTTGTCACTAGTGACAAAAAGAGGGAGTAGTTTTGTATATGAGAGTAGTCATTCTTAAGGGAAGAGTTAGTATATGACACTTTTGTTAGGGGGAGTGTTGATATCTTGAGGGATGTTGTGAGGATTTTATGCATCTTTTCTTTTCTTTCTTTTATAGATACATTGTTCTTGTACCTTAGGTCCTAACCCTAAAAATATAAAAGGATTATTTTAAGGGTCGTCAAAGAGTTCACAAGTTGCACAAGTGTTGAGCAAAGTTTGTTCAAGCAAATTATGATCGGAGACAGAATTTGCCCTAGTTCATCGTTCTTGAAGAAGTTACTGTGTATGTGCACCATAGGGTTTTATGACCAAGCATCTTCTTGATCTTCATCGTTGGGATGAACTGAAGAACTTTGCAGACAACAACCATTAATGATTGAAGTCATGTACTAGGATCCACGCAATTGGTTAGTCACGTACTTGGGAGCCATGCATCAAAAGGAGAAATTGTCACAACAGAATAAGTCCAATTGGGTATTCGGATAAGGGTTCAACTGTAGGTTGGTATAAGGTACTGGAATTCCTTTACCTGTAATTGCTTGTTGTGATAATAGTGGAATTTCGGGAGTGGTGACTTGAAAATTACCTGGTGGGGTTTTTGCTGTTAGGTTTTCCTCATTCGTAAACAAATCACCATGTTATTTATTTTCTGCTGCATACTTAGTTTAATTGGTAATTTGTTTGTGCTACCACGCGTTTGCATGTTAATTAATTTAATTAATTCACTTGGCTAAATTAATTGGTTAATTTATCACAAGGGATCAATTTGTTTTTTGCCTATCACTATGTATGCTCTTCTTTCCCTCTCCCTTTCTCTCTCTGAAATTTATTTTCTGTGGACAAATTTGAAACAAATTTCTCCATGAAATTTTTCTCCTATTAGCAAGTACTTCTCTTTTTAGTAACACTGGATAGCAAAGTGTCAAAGCAAATTTAAAGGTCAAATTCCTTTTCTAAAATGTATGGTAAAGAAAAAAATTGTATGGTAAAGAAAAATTGAGTGTTAAATATAGATAAAGCATTAGGGTGACAATAGGATATATCAAGTAACTTATTACAATATTTGTAATAGAAACTCAAAGAATTGAAATGCTCCTAAATTCAACAAGAAAAGTAAAGAAAAAAGAAATGCTCCTGAAATGCCCACTATGTTAAAACTTAGATCATTGCAAAAATGAACAATACTATACAATAAGGATGACAAAAAATCTAATGTTGAGAAAAGAAACGTGAAAATTAAAAAAACAAGGATGATTTTTGCTATTTTTTTTTAAAAAGTAGTATTTTACATGCTCATAGCACCTTATCATTATTGTTGAAGCCTCGACCACCATAAGATCTATCAAAACGTTGAGATGAATGCTTCTACAAAATCTTTTGAAAAAAAAAAAGAAAAAAGAGCATGATGAAGAGGCAATATGTAAGAAAACTCTTGCATTTTTATTGTTTCTGTGACTGAAACTAATTTGTGAGGAAGAGAATGAAGAGGCTGAGATGGAGGGAGAGGAACAAATTTGTGAGGATGAGAATAAAGAATAAAACATTTGATCGTGTAGCCATTAGGAAAGAAAAGTCAAGGTATTGGGAAAGTAAAAATAACTTAAATGTGTGGATGAGAACAATTCAAGATAAGAGTAAAAAACAAAATAACAAAGAAATGAAGATGAGAGAATTTAAAAAATGGTGGAGCAAGAATAAATATAAAAAGGAAAATATAGATTGGACTTATGCAATTTAGGAATTTAAAACTTATTTTTACCCAAGTAATTTCCCTCCCTCATCCTCATGTCACTTTCTCTTTTGTGGTACTTATTGATTGATTTTTTTTTTTTTTTTTAAGGGCTCATTGATTGATTTTTTAAAATTATAAAATATGTTGAGTGATATTAGATTATTTACATTATTCACTTTACATTTTAATAACTTATAATATTGCTATTTCAGGTTTGTTAAAAATTTCTTCAATCTTTTTGTATTAGACTATTTACATTATTTCCTTTATATTTTAATGACTTATAATACTGCTATTCCAGGTTTGTTAACAATTTCTTTAATATTTTTTTAAAAATATTGTTCTTATTAAGTATGATTTCTAGGTATTGGGAATAATTATATATTAATATCATCTTTTTTAGCATAAATTTTAGGTATAACAAATTATTACTAATATCAAAGAAATACCAAATTATTATTGGTGTTGGACTTATCATTGGTATTAGAATTTTTTTTCCTTTTCAATTGTAACTTTTATTTTCAAGTGATCATAACTTTATGCAAAAGTGAAAATTAAAAGTTTTTACTCAACTCTTGCCTGCATCGCATGGGTTAGCAACTAGTCTAATTATATCTAATACTATATATAAAAGCAGAAGCCTTTCTTGCAATCAAGGAGGTGCTACCATGTAGGAAAAATGGTTATCTAAAATTCAGCCACGTTAAAGTTAAAAAGCGATAAATTACAATGTTTCACTATGTTAAAACACTGTTTGGGAGCCTCTTGGTATAAGAAGAAACTAATCAGTTAAAACCCAAAAAAAATAAAAGGAAAAAAAAAAAAAAAGATTGCTACACGGAGAAAGGAGAGAATGATGAGGTGCACCGAAGACCCTAACATACACAGAGACCAAGAGCGAGAGCGAGAGATCCCAACAAGAAAGGAGAGAAACCCGTAACTCCTCTCTCTTCTCAAAAACCCAAAAATCAAAACCATATCCTTCCCCCAAAATCAAAATCCAAAACTTAGATGTAAGCGATTAGAGGTACCATTCTCACGCAATCTCCAATTCTCTCACACAATGGCCATTGATTCATCAGACCAACTCAACTTCAACCCTACTACTATTGCTATCACGCCCACCAGATTGATGAGGGTTCCAATCAGCCTTCTATAACCACCGTCAATTTCGACACGAAGTATGGCATGGTACATTGTTTTTTTTTTTTTTTTTTTTTTTTTTTTTTTTTTTTCCATTTTTTAGATTTGGGTATGAAATGTTACTTTTGATTGAGTTTTTTTGTTGAATAGGTTTAGATTTGATTCATTTTTGTTTTGGGTTTTTGGATTCTCTATCAAAATGTTTTTTTTTTTTACTCAATTTAAAATATGATTTAGGATTTTGAAGGACTCGATTTTGGTTTAGGGTTACGTTTTTGGTCCAACACCACCCATCTCTGGCCCTATTCAATCATAGCCTCAACGGTGACTTTGATTCATTGAAGAAGGCTATAAATGCATCAAATTTCCCTAGTTCGTTCTCTGGTCCAGTTCATCTCTACAACATCATATTTTGAAGGTCTGTATACTTTTTTTCCTCTTCAAATATTGTTTTTGTTTTCTGAAATCTGCCATGCTTTTTTTATTTTTCCTTCAATTTGGTTATGAACTTATGAGTTAGTTTTAGGTATTTTGGTTGGGTTGGTTTTGACTTAGGTTTTTGGGTTAGATTTATGTTTTGGGTTTTTGGGTTAATTTTTTTAAAATAATAATAATCTGTATCTATATCCATCTAATTTAACATTATCTACTTTTGTTTAACCAAACCGTTTCAATTAAATTTTTCCCACCAATTGGTGTTCTGTTGCCTATATAAATTACATTTCTTTTTTGTTGCTATGTTGGTGTGAATTGATGCTCTAACCTTTTCAGGTTTCCCTGTTAAAAAAAAAAAAATGACATATTCATAATTGCCTTTCACTATTATTGAGATTGCCAATAAGGGGCAGTGAGAGTCAAACTATCAGAGAGGGAGAGAAAAATCCATTGTTAGACCAATCTTTCTCCAAAATATTACTAGTAAAGTTCTTTATTTTGTTTTATACACTTGCCGGTTTAATATGATTTAGGCTTTGGTATTTTCAGTTGACTTGATTTTCGTTTAGTGTTCTTTTGGATATGTATTTGTTTTTTTGAATGATTCGCAGAGGTAGTGGGTTTTGATCTCACTTCAGCATGTACTAATTTGATTGGGTGCATTGCTCTCTCTTTCATATTTCAATAATTCAATCAAAACTGCATCTCCTAACCATATCCTTTTGCAAGAATATAACTAGGTTTTTTTAACTCATAAATCACCATTGTTTCTTTCTCTATTTCTTTCTTTTCTTTTTTATATTAAGTTAAGGTTCAATTCATTTGTGGTTGCGATTTTCTTTCTTACGTGTTGGATGAAGATGGAGAAGGAGGGGAGTGGTTTTGGCTTAATCTTCTTCTACTTTTTTTAGAATTAGTTTTCTTTTGAGTTTTTGGCTTAATCTCCATATTTATATTTTGACAACTATTTTTTTGGGATTGCATAATCTGGTGCATTCTTTCTCCATCGCACAAAATTTGTGTGAGAAATCAAAAAGTAAAGCAAATTCTGTGGAAATATTGCTTTGATATTGTATATGGAAGATGTAGCGCATCTATTTTTGGGTTGAAAATTTTCTATTTATTGTTGGGTATTGGAGATCACTACATGGCAAATGAAGTGCATCTATTTTTTGTGAAAAATCAAATTTGGAAGAGGAAAGCATGGTGGAGAAAAGAAATCAGATTGCTTTTATCCATGACTGATTAAAAGATGGAACAAATATAGAGATGATAAATATGTTCACAACCTGTGTAATTTTGACCATGTTAATTTCCTCTGATTTTTTTTTTCTCTTTTACGATTTGATAGATAATGGTAACTTAGCAAAGAAGTAATCTACTAAGACCATCTCTATCCTTTGCAAGATTGATTGGTCTGGAGTAAGTTTTGATTGGTATATTGCTTATAACTATTTTTTTTTAATGAGAAAGGGGCTACTCTTTATTGTTTGAAGTTTCATTTGTGGTTTTATATTTCAAAAAGTGATCTACCTACAAGTTCCCACTCCATCCTACTTAATTGATTATAATTTCCCCTGTATTGATTGGTTCCTGTGATTGATTTAATATTGTTATAGAGTGAATTGGGGAATTGAGCCTTTACTTAGCATTTATTAGATTTCAGTGAGACAAAATATTATTAGAATTCTCTCTAGGTCTCGAATGAAAATTATTTCACAACAATGATTTTGTTAGATTTATATTCAATGGGACAACCACTTGTCTTCATAGATAATTTATAATATGATGAATGATCCTTGGTGTATTAGTGGGACCAATTTGATCATAAAAAAATAATATAGCCCATCATAAATATATGATGAACGGTCCTTGGTGTAAATTATAATAAATTTTCTTGAATGGAACTCCAAAAGTTGCTTAAAAATTTATATGTTATTTAAAGTAGAATTAGAAGTTCATATGCTTGATGCAAAGTGTCCTGCACTGTCATCTATTGCTTCATTTTTTTTTTTTTCATTCTCAGAACTTTGTTCCCAATATTAAAACCACGCAAAGGGATTATTTTTAAAAGTCCAAGTTTATTCATTATTTTTTATGTTTGTAGGTATTAGGTGAAGCATATCAAGAGGTCATATGTTTGTAGGAAGATGATTCATGCCAGGAGCTGTGGTGGAGGAAGCAATATTAAGAATGAATCTATTCAAGCCATGGAAGGTAAGCTATTTTAGGTGAAAGGCGAATCAGCATGCATATGTATTGGTATGGCTTGCTTATTGAGTGGTAAATACTGATGTAATGAATATGAATAGTATTTAATACAAGTTATCTTTGATTAGTTTAAGGGAAGAGAGAGAGAGAGAGAGAAAAAAAAAAAAAAAAGACCAATACCCCCAGCATAAGGTCATTTATTTTTGTTGATAAGTTTTGGCTTTAGGGAAAAAAATTTCTATTATAACCAGGTTATAATTCTGAATTTGGTTGGCATTTTTTATTACCATTTGTGATTTTCAAATTTATGCTGATATTGGGGGTATTCCTGTGTTTGTTGACTCTGTTATTTTTCATTATTTATTCTGCAATAATGTCAAGTATGAGGAGGCATTAAGCCATTAAGGCCTTAGTTGAGTTTCCTAAAATTGAGGGTTTTAGTTTGATTCTCTGTAAGTTTAGTTGCAGCTTCTATTTAGTGTCATGCTTGCTTTGTGTTTTTTTTTTTTTTTTGGGTTAGGTGTTACAGGTTTTAGATACTGTGTTTGTTGTTCGTGTTGATTTTCTATCATGTTTGTTTGATTAGATTTCAAACAAACTTTAGATCTGAAAAAAATAATAATAACACACCTACAATGAGCTTTTGTTTGCATGTCTTTTACATTTTCTTTACATCTTTACCTAAAATTCAGCTTCTACATCTATTTAAATTATTACAGTGGTCTCTCAATTCTTTACCTTGATCATTTATATTATTCCTATATTGAAAAATCTTTGAAGCTTCTTGCTTCTTTTGGCTGTCTGGCATAATTGTAGGGCATAATTGTTTACTTTAATAAGATTGTGATAGTGTATTGTTAAGTTATTGTATGTCATCTTCTTTGTACACCATGAATTTTAGTGAGGGGTTATGAATTGGTATGATTTTAGAATTTGAGATTCCCATCTAATTGATAATGCATTTTATATGTGACAAGTGGAATTCTGTATTGATTATATATTGTGGGTTAAAGTTTGTTATTTTGTTTTTAGATTCTATGTCTATCGTTGCAGCTTGATAGGCTAAAAACATATTGACCCCTTGTTTAGCCAAGTTTATTAATTAATCAAACTTGCAATGTACGTGGTAGCACAAACAAATCACCAATTAAACTAAGTATGTAGCGGAAATTAAATTGACACAGTGATTTGTTTACGAATAGGGAAAACCTACGAGGCAAAAACCCCATCGGGTGATTTTAAGGTCACCACTCCTGAGAATCCACTATTATCAAAACAAGCGGTTACAAGTATAGGAATCCCAGTACCTTATACCAACCTACAGTTGAACCCTTACCCCAATACCCAATTGGACTTGTTCTGTAATGACAATCTCTCCTTTCAATGCACGACTCACAGTACATGACTAACCAATTGCGCGGATCCTAGTACGCGACTTCAATCACCAACTAAAGAAGGTTATCGGCTGTAAAGTTCTTCAGTTCATCACATGATGAAGATCATGAAGTTGCTTGGTCACAATACCCTATGGTGTACAAACACAGCAACTTCTTCACAATAAAGATGAACTAGGGCAAATTCTGTCTTCGGTCACAATTTGCTTGAACAAGACTTTGCTCAACACTCGTGCAACTTGTGTCACCTTTAATGGCCCTTAAAATAATCCTTATATGTGTCTAGGGTTATGAGAAAAGAAAGTCCAAACATATAATCACGGATTGGATGAAAAACAGACTCGAAAATATGAGTTTCATAAACCTCGATAGATACCCTATCTGTCGAGCTGCTGTCAAGCCATGGGATTCAGACAGCTCTCTAAGTCTCGATAGATGCTAGCTGTCGAGTTTTAATGAACAACACTTTTCACACTTGATTCCTGGACAGAATTGCATGGCTTTAACACTTGACCTTGAAACCTTGTTTCTTGAAGCATTAAACACATCCTAGATCTACCAAATTACAAGTAAAGCACATTTTGTCAAAGGATTAGCCAATTACATAAAATAGTGACATATGTTCCTAACATGTGTAACACAAATGTCTTAACGATCTCCCCCTTTGGCAATTCGTGACAAAACCATAACAAACAAATGAGATATGTGAGAAGTCATAAATCACTCAACTCATATTCAGTTTTTGAATACAATAAAATCTATCCTAACACAAACTCTTGAAAAAATTTGCAAGAAGAGAGTTTATGGCAGGTAGACTTTGACAACCTGTATTTCTGAAACACTTTAAACAAAACTCATCAAGGCATCTTAGTGTGAAACACAAATAATAAATTGCATACAAGTTATAAGAAGCATGTGCATAAAGAGAGAAAAGAAACCACACATGAAAGGGTAGGTGAAAAACATACATCAATATGTAAAGAATATAAGTACAATGTATGTCAAAATGATCACAAGACCCATGTACAAGACATAAATGTATCTAAAGTAGACAAAAAAAGAAAATGATAAATAAAATCCTCACTACATCCCTCAAAATCAACACTCCCACTAACAAAAATCTCCTAAACTAACTCTCACTATGACTACTCTCATAACCAAAACTATTCTCCCTTTTTGTCATGAGTGACAATGGGTAAGAGTGTCAAGTAGACATCTCTTCAGCACTGGAAGAGCTAGCATCTCCATCATCCTCATCATCGAACGTAGTAACATCATCATTATCATCCTCATCCTCAGAAGCCTCTAGAGTAGGTGGAGGAGAAGTAACGAAGCCACCCATGACTGCCTGGCGTTGTGCAATACGACCAACACGGGTGTTCACCTGACATGACTCATCACTAAGAGTGTCAAGGCGAGCATCTATGCGTTGAAGCTGCGCCATGATGTCCCCGAGAATCACACCACTCATAGAAGAAAAGGGAGCAGATGTGGTTGGAGCCGAAGTAGTGGGAGGAGCTGCTAACCTAGACCACCTCGACCGAAATTGTGCCTCACTCCGTTTAACGGTAGCGGCATCCATAGCACCCATAACAAATAAGTGGTTGGACAAGAGAAAGGGAACAGAAAAATGGCGTAAAATCCTCGTCATAGCCGAAAGGAAGATGAGCTTATCACGGGTTGCCAAATTCCTATACACATCTATGATAGAAAGAATGAAATGAGAGGGAAAATCTATACTATGATGCTCTAAAAGTGAAAGCAAAAACCAAGCACGGGGCTCTGTAATAGATTTATAATGAGATAAGGGATGTAAAACAAAAGTCATAACCATATTAAGAAAACAAAGGCCTTTGGCAAAGCCCAAACAATAAGTGAACTGACGCTCACCCTAATTAGAAGGGTGCTCACAAAAAGAAGAAATAAGCTCGTCTTTAGACACGGTCTTAAGACGATCACAACCAGGGTAGTCAGGATGCTCTATCCTAGGGACACGGAGCACATCATATACAATATCCAGTGTGACAACAATGCGTGTACGTCGAACGCGAGTAACAAAAAGAGGTATTGAAAAATCAGATCCATGCATGTTAGAGTAGAACTTCTGGATCAGCACAGATGGACAGGTGACCGAGACGTCACACAGTGACTCCTATTCCCTACTGTGGATGACAGTAGAAAGGTTAGTGTTGGAGAAGTCCAACAAGATGACTTGGCATTTAGAATGATTTCCTCATCAAGAAAAGTTCTCAAAGAAGTCCAATTTGGCCTTCTCATCACGGAACTGGACGTGTGAGGGAGTAGGATCAGAAGAAGTGGATGCCCCAGAATGAAGAAGGTTTCGGGATGGAGTAGATTTGCATTTGGATGCCATATAAGCAAACTAACGGAAACAGAAGAGAGAGAGGGAGAAAGAAACAATCAGAAAAGTCCCAAGCAACAAGAATATATCAAAATATATTGAATAGAAAGTACGTATGCATAGGAATGCATTAACATGTGACATGCAAAGGTAATTGCATCATGGGCTCAGCCTAATCCAATCCTATCAGCACACAATCAGTTGCACATATATAAAACACATCTAAATGAATGAAAATGTAGTTGTAATGAACATGAGATGCAATGCATGAAGTTTTAAGATCACATAAGCATAACCCAACCCAAAACTTTCACCAAAACTTCATCAATTTTGAAAATCCCAAATTATAAAATAAAAAATAAATAAAAATCCCAAAATCTAGGTCAGAATGCATGAACATGTATGATGAAAGACAAGAAAAGAGATCATACTTATGAAAATGCAAGAAAATGATCAAGGAAAGAGTAGGGAAGATGAAGTGGTTGAGTTGCTAGTGTTTGGGAGTGAGAAACGAGAAACTGTTGAGAGAGATCGAAGAAATAAGATCAGAAATTGCGACACGCATATATATGTAAACCTCATAAAGCTCAATCGATCAAGATGTATAGAGGAGCTATTGAGCTTTAAAATGTGTCTTCTAGCTGTCGAGCCAGCTATCGAGGATCAAACAACAGAATTCTTCACAAAGAAGCTCGATGGATCGAGGTAGCTGTCGAGGAGCTATCAAGGGGACAGAAAGTTTCTCGATCAATCCAGCTAGCTATCGAGAGGTGTCGAGATTGCGATAAAAAGCAACTGAAGAGCTCGATAGATACGCTATGTGTCGAGAGGTGTCGAGGAGCTGTCAAGATTGCTTAAAAACATTTTTTCAAGGAAGAGAAAAACACAGATATGAATGCAATCAAACATGCAACTCAACCAAGGATCCAAACAACATTTTTGAACTCACAAAATCATCTCTCAATAATAAAAATGTTAAGCACATAGATCCCGAAACACACACACACACACTAAACAAATCTAACCAATTTTATATTTCAAAAACAAGTCAAGACAGTTTAGTGAGCATACATTAACACATGTAAATTTTATTATGGCCAAATCACATTGTACTTGAACATGTATCAAAAGTAGCAAAGAATATTACGTGTTGTGTGTGCAAACATTGCAAGATTGCATAAGCATCTACATGTTATGACGATTTGAGATATGAGAAAATCACTTTAACTCACACACAATCATAACTATTTGATGGGGACTATTACCTTCGAGGTACATCTTATAACTCCCACATCTTCAAGAATACATACTTGCAATCATATATAAAACATTTTTATTCTTTTTGCTTTTTATTTTCTTTGCATATTTTTCTTTTTGAGCAAATCATGCATGGGCTTATAAGAGAGAGAAAAGAAATACCCAATTATGTTAAGTATTTTGACATTCCACTTTTGCTATGCCGAAGCATACAAATGTCATTTCATGATTTACGGGCAACAATGGTGAGATGGTTATTTATGCCTTTCTCTTAGGATTTTCTAGTCCTTCCTGTCAAAAAGAGTAATACGAGTGTTAAGTACAAGAGATTACTTAATCTTATTCATCACAAACACGGGTCACAAAGCTCACCCGCTTAGTTGTGCATAGAGATACTCATCTAAGTTACAAAAGATATAAAGTTTAGAAAATTTTGTTTCAATAGCCATCCAAGGTACACAATTACCAATGTACATAAACACACTATTTTTGTATTTTTCAATTTTTTTTATTTTTTATTTTTATATGAAAAAAAAAAACCAAAATTGAAAAAAAGAACAAACAAAAACAAATTAAACAAAAATAAAGTAATGCATAAAATTAGACTGACTCAAAATAATAAAGCAAAACACATAAGTAATGCAAACAAAAACAAGAAGAGGAGAGAGAAAAAGTGATAGAATCACTTGGAGCCCTTTTCTTTCCACACCTTGGAAGAACCTTTCCTTTGAGGGAATCCGTGAACCGGAGGTGAGGGGGAAGAATTGAAACTGTTCAAGTTCGAAAGGAACATAAGGGCTTTGAGAAGATCTCCAAGGGGAGCAAAAGAGGATGGAAACTGATTCTGATTTCCTGATGCGATCATGCTATTGCTCTGCTAAGTGGCTAACCACTTATAGCAACTAGGTCGAGTATGACCAGCTGCTCCACAGTGATGACAGAAATGCTGCTTTTTCTGTTTTGGCTTTTGAGAGTTAGGCTTCTTAGCCCTAGGGGTTTTAGCTTCTTTCTTATCTAGCTTAAGGGGTGCTCCTAAGATAAATTTACCCTTGTCTATGTTCTCACTAACTAATTCATTTTTAGCAACATTGTTCTCAATTTCAACATTATTAGCAAAAGGAACAAAAGCAGTAGTACTAGTAGAAGCAATACTAGGAGAAGATAAATCATACCCTAAACTAATTCAATCGGAAGCAGATTTCTAAAGACTTAGAATCTCATCGAGCTTAGCACTTAAAGTTCTTTCTAGCTGAGCTCTAACTTGAAACAATTTTGCCTCAAGCTTCTTGGTGTTCTCAGCCAAGAAGTTATTCTTAAACCTCAGTGCTCCAATAGTCTGATTTGCTTTATCAAACTTTGTAGATATTTTTTCTCACTCAAGCTCCACATCACTAAACTTCTAGGTGGCCAACCTATAGTTCTTCTCATGCTTTTCTGATACCTTGCATAACTTTTCATAGGCTGTGTGGATGTCATCTTGTTCATCCATCATTTCAAACTTAGACTCCACCAATTCCTTTTCTTCATCCACATCTTCAGCAATCCCCACAGTAGGATTAACAATGGCAGTGAAGGCATTCAGGATTCTGTCATCCTCATTGTCGGAATCATCCTCAGGCTCGGTGTCGCTCAATGTAGCAGCGAGTGCCTTGCTCTTCCCAATGGTTTTGAGATATGTAGGGTACTCTTGTTTAATATGATTGAAACCTTGACACCCAAAGCACTTTTTCCCTGAAGGAATAGTGTATTAACTGCCACCCTTAACATCCTTCTTCCCTTTGTCTTGGTTCTTAAACTATGAGGAGCTAGATTGCCTATGATCCTTGTCAAAGCCCTTCCCATTTGTATTCTTCATGAACTTCTAGAATTGCCTTGTAATATAGGACTTCATCTTAGAATCTTCATCGTCTGAAGACTCATCAGTATCACTACTCTTGGCCTTCAGTGCCATGCTCTTGTTCTTGCTTGATTTCTCGATCCTTGTCAAACCCAACTCATAGGTCTACAGATTTCCAACCAACTCTGTCAAAGGAATTTTGTCAATGTCCTTTGATTCCTCAATCGCGATGATCTTGGCATGGAATCTCTTGGGTTTAGGAATGGTTTCCCCACGATTAAAAGCTAAGTTCACCATGTCTTTGAGCTTGGCATAGAAGTCATCAAACGACTCATCCTCCTCCATCTTGATTTCTTCAAAGCTTATAGTGAGCCTCTAAAGCTTTGAATCTTTGACAGCCTTGGTTCCTTCATAGGTTGTTTAGAGAATGGTCCATGCTTCCTTTGTAGTTTTGGTGGAGGATATCTTCTTGAACTCCTTATTTGTGATCGCATTGAATAAGGAATTCAATGCCCTGCTATTGAAGTTTTCCGCCTTGATCTTAGCATCATCCCAATCGGCCGGTGCTTCCTTCGCCTTGGTCCAGCCTCTCTCCATAACTTGCCACACTTTCTCATCTAGAGACTACAAGAAAGCTCTCATGCGTACTTTCCAGTATGCATAGTTAGTGCCATCAAATAAAGGAGGTATGATAAGAGACTGTCCTCTATTCATGACAAACTGGGGTCAATGGATCACACCACAAAGACTAACCCTAATTAGAGTGTGCCTACTCTGATACCACTTGATAGGCCCAAAACATATTGACCCCTTATGATGAATTAATTGATTAATTAGCTAAGCTTATTAATTAATCAAATTAACATGCAATGTATGTGGTAGCACAAACAAATCACCAATTAAACTAAGTATGCAGCGGAAATTAAATTCACACGGTGTTTTGTTTATGGTGACATTGGGAAGTCCTTATGGTGTCTTGGAATATAAATTAAAAATAACAAATCCAAAGCATCAGATATACTATTTTTCAAATGCATGAATCCTGCCATCTTAAGGAGGAAAAAAAAAAAAAGAGATCCACTTACACCAGTCAATCAACATCAGTAGAAACTAATAGCTATTTATTGTATTTCTGTATGTAAGAGGGGGGAAAATGGTATTACCAAAATTACATTTTGCACATTGACCTTATCCCCTAAATTGATCTCAGGCGTGGTCATTATCACTCAATAAATAATTCAACTCAACGATTTCAAAACTGGGCTTTCCATATCTAGGTAAATTGGACCCAATAAAAAGCATATACATATATACACACACACACACATTCTTGAAGCACAACACAAAATTTAAAACAAGAAACATTCACCAATCAAAAAAAGTATCAATTTAATAAAAAAATAATAATAATAGAACAGAGTCAACCTCTGGTGAGATGGCCACTAGATCAGGGTAAACTGAAGGTTTAAAATAAATCCAACTGACTTCAATAAATTTATCAGTGGGTTCATGTCTCGATGCAATTGTCATAGTGCTAAGTTACACACCTTTATTCTCCATTGGTGTTTAGAACTACTCCTTGCAAACAAGGCACATAGAGTCGACACATGGTTGTCCCATACAGTAAATTCAGGCATACAAAGAATTCAACTTGAACTCTCTGGAACTAAACACTTTGCCTTCAATCCATGAGTTTTCTCTCGGTCAAGACCAACAACAACATTTTGAAATTACCCTTTACGTCATCAGCTGGCTGTGGCATCAATATTACTCCACACAATTGAATCTTACAAGAATAAGCAAAATAAAGAGAATATTATTAGTTGGTTATGGTATTGATACTTCGCACCAGACATTAGTTTTGGAAAATGGCTTTCA
The DNA here is from genome assembly GCF_932294415.1 of Quercus robur. Classification (NCBI taxonomy): domain Eukaryota; kingdom Viridiplantae; phylum Streptophyta; class Magnoliopsida; order Fagales; family Fagaceae; genus Quercus; species Quercus robur. The sequence continues at coordinate 15,132,448 of NC_065537.1, forward strand.
TAAACCTGTAGCCATTATTTTCTTTTAAACATTTTGGTTGTAAAATTTCCTCTAATCTCATGGTTTAATTCATTGTGGTAGATTTGGTACTTGAAATTGTCTTGGAAGTTTTAGTTTGGTGTAATTCATTGTGGTTCCTAGGAGTTGTCATGTAAATTTTAATTGCTTAAAGTCAGATTCTGCTTTTAAGTCTCTCACAGCTAGGAAGTACACACAAGAAGTGATTTGAAGAAACTAATTTTTAAAATTTTTAGGGGATATTGAACACTATATGCTTAAATATACTATACGTTTTTAGACCCCTTAAAAAAAAGTTGTTTAACCTAGTTATTTAGCCAAGTAATTACTTAGATAAATTATTCAGATCTAGGTTAACATAATCAAATCATATCATGTAAATAATGCGGAAAAGTAAAGAACACAATGATATGATAACCCAAGAAAAAACCGATAAAAAACCTAGGGAGGATTTAACCTAACTATCCTTAAGGTAAAACAGATCCACTATGAAAGAATTGAAGTTTTTACAATAGAACTTAGACCACTAACATCCTATTGCTACCTCGTGTAAAAAATTTACTACCACAACCACGTGACAGCTCCAAGTCCTCAGACTACTTTTTTCCTTGATCCACTGCAACCACAAGTACTCCCACTTGTGACTTTGAGACTCCACTCAAAGGCTTCAGATCTTCTTTAAATTCTTTATGCAGTAACTGAAGCGATCACCAAGTTCTTGACATAATCTTATTCTTGATAACCCTAAGTGTGTATGAAGGTAAACACCTCTAGATCTCACAAGAGATTCAACACACAACACATCAACAGCCACTAAAACATATGTTAGGACATATATGTTTCACTTGTTAGGAACATTTGTGGTTATTTTATGTAATTGGCTAATCCTTTGACAAAACGCACTTTATTGTAATTGGGTAGATCTAGGATGTGTTTAATACTTCAAGAAACATGTTGTTCAAGTCTAGTATTAAAGCCATGAAAATTGGACCAAGAAACAAGTGAAGAAAATATGTTCATTAAAGCTCGATAGCTGCTCGACACATACGGACAGATAGCTCGACAACTCTCGATAGCTGGTGGATCGATCGAGAAAGCTTCTGTCTCCTCGACAGCTCCTCGATAGCTTCTCGATAGCTGTATTTGTCAAGGTTTAAAGCTAGACACTTGCTATCTATCGAGGTTACGAAAATCAGAATTTTCAGATTCGATTTTTGGGCCAGGCTTTTGTACTTGTGTAGGGTTTCTTTTCTCAAAACCTTAGAACTATATAAGGCTTATTTTAGAGGCCGTCACATAAGAAAATACAAGGAGAACATATGCAAAAGGTGACTGATGCCTTATTCTCTCTGAAAAGAAGCTACTGCATCTTTTGCGCCTTAGGGTTTTGTAACCAAGTGCTTCTTAATCTTCATTGTTGATAAAGTGAAGAACTTTGTAGCCAACATCTTCTTCTAGTTGGTAATTAAGTCGCGTACTGGGATCCGTGCAATTGGTTAGTCGCGTACTGGATTCGTGCATCAAAGGGTGGCATTCATATATTGAAGAGTTCAGAGGTTCTGATGCGGTAGAAGGTTTCTGCTGTAAGTTCATCTATGGGGATTGTAGACTCTAGAGACAAAGGTTTTGTACTAAATCTGAAACTTCTCTTTACTATAGTGGATTTCTTTTTGGGAAGGTTTCCCCCCAGGTTTTTTACTGTGAAACAAGTTAGTTTCATTGGTTTTCCTGCGTCATCATATCTTGTCATATTTATTTTTCCGTTGCATGATTTTGACATGATATTGATGTTTGTTTGTTTGTTTTAACAAGTTTTGTTCATAATAAATCTAATTAACAACTTTGGTTTAATACTTGTTAATTCTATCAACTGGGGTCTAAATTTCCCAACAAGTGGTATCAGAGCAGTTTCACTCTGATTGGATTAATTTCCTGAGTGTGATCCTTGACCCCTATTGTCATGGATCGTGGACAATCTCTTTTGATTCCTCCTTTATTTGATGAAACTAATTATGCGTACTAGAAAGTTCGTATAAAAGTCTTTTTGCAGACTCTAGGTGAACATGTATGGCAAGCTGTTAAAGTTGGCTGGATTAAGCCAAAGGAAGCGCCAGTGGATTGGGATGATGCAACAATCATAGCGGCAAATTGCAATAGTAGAGCCTTGAATGCTTTATTTTGTGGGGTGACCAATGAAGAATTCAAGAAAATATCATCCACAGAAGTTGCCAAGGAAGCATGGACCATTCTTAAGACCACCTATGAGGGTACCAAGGCAGTAAAGACTGTGAAGCTCCAAAGACTCACTAGTAGTTTTGAAGAAATAAGGATGGAGGAGGATGAGACCTGTGATGAGTTCGATGCTAAACTCAAGGATATTGTGAATTCTGCCTTCAACCTTGGAGAATGTATTGTAGAATCCAAAATTGTTAGAAAATCCTTAGGTCCTTACCTGAAAGATTCCATGCCAAGATCACTACCATTGAAGAAGCAAAGGACATTGATCAAATTCCTTTGACTGAGCTTGTAGGGAACCTTCAAACCTATGAGATGAGATTAGGCTTAATGGGAAAAGGTGGAAAGAGTAAAAACTTGGCTCTTAAGAGTATAGAGGAAGAGATTAAGGAATCTAAAGATGAAGATGAAAGTGAAGATGAAGATGAGGATGAGGATGAGGATCTAAGTTTCATAACTGATGAGATTATCAAGCTTCTTCAATTTAGGAAAAAGGATAAAGGCAAACTTCCTAGGAAACCTAAATCCTCAAGGAAGGGAAAGAATGAGAAACCGCCCATCCAATGCCATGAGTGCAAAGGTTTTGGTCATATGAGGATAGAGTGCCCAAACTATCTCATGAAGGAAAAGACCAAGGAATCCAAAGATAAAGGGTTGGTTACTACCTGGAGTGATACTGAGAATGACTCTTCTGATAAGTATGTGGGTGAATGTAATCATGTTATGGCCTTTGCTGCCTCAACCGATAAGGTGATTGTGGAGAGTGCTAGTGACAGTTAGGATTCTTCTGATGATGAAGTACCCAAGAAGTTGACCCTTCAGGAAGCCTATGATAAGCTATGCACTAAATTCATAAAATCCGAAAATACTTCTCATCTTTGTAGAAAAGAGCTTAATGAGGTAAAAACTAAAAAGGCTGATCTGTTAGTCAAACTAGATGAGACTACAAGGTTAGTTGAGACTTTTGTTGTGGAGAACACCTTATTAGAAGAGAAGGTCAAAAATCTTGAAGTTGAGCTTAGTCAAGCTAGAACTCAAATAGAGAGGATGTCTAGTGCAAAGCTTGATGAGGTATTGAGTGCTCAAAAGCCTAGTTCTGGCAAGACTGGCTTAGAATATGTTGTTTCCTCTAGCCCCTTCTCTTCCACGACTTATGGATCAAGGACTGTCTTTGTGTCCCAATCTGAGAAAGGTGATAAAGGTACGAAATCCAAAACTGATCTGGCTAATTCTAAATCCTTTGTTAGACCTCATGTTTGTCACCACTATGGTGTTTTTGGACACATTCGTCCTAATTGCTTTAAGTTATATCCTCAAAAGCAATTGTCCAAACGGTCACAGGTTTCCTCTTAAGGACCTGCACCTTTGTTTGGAGAGTTATTAAAAACTTTGAGCTTTTTAACTCAATTTCAAGAGAATCTTAATTCTTCTATGTCCTTAAATAGACATACTAGGACACGTGCCTTTTCATCTTCACGGCCAAAGACTCGTGCTGTGTGGGTGAGAAAGGAGCCAAAGACTTAATTATCTTTTCTGTTTGTCCTCTGCTTTAATTCTTTCTATCTAAAGTAGGACTCTCATTGCTTAATTCCTTATCTGCTTTTGGAATCATGCTTTCATGTATCTGCACCCTTCTATCATGCCTTCATGCATATGCATCTTTTTTTCATGCTTTCATGTTGGTTGTTTATTTTTGTTTGGTTGTTTAGTTTTTATTTTGTTTTGTTTTCAAAATAAAAATAAAAAGGAAAAATTGGAAAAATACAAAAACAGTGTGTGTTTGTGTACATTGGTACTTGTGTACCTTGAATGGCCATTGAAACAAAGTTTTCTAAACTTTGTATCTTTTGTAACTTAGATGAGCATCTCTATACACAACTAAGCAAGTGAACTTTGTGGCTCGTGTTTGTGATGAGTAAGATTAAGTTTTCTATTGTACTTAACACTCATATCACTCTTTTTGATGGGAAGGACTAAAAAATCCTAAGAGAAAGGCATTAATAACCATCTCACCACTGTTGCCCACCAATCATAATATGACACCTGTATGCTTCGGCATAGCAAAAGTGTAGTGTCAATGACATTTGTGTGCTTAAGCATATCAAAATTGGAATGTCAAATATCATTGGGTATTTCTTTTCTCTCTCTAATATGCCCATGCATGATATGCTTAAAAGAAAAATATGCAAAAGAAAAATCAAAAGCAAAAAGATAAAAAAAAAAAAAAAATGCTTTAAAAATGATTGCAAGCGTGTATTCTAGGAGATGTGGGAGTTATAGGATGTACCTCAAAGGTGATAGTCCTCATCAAGCAGTTATGATTGTGTGTGAGTTAAAAGGATTTTCTCATATTTCAAATCGTCATAACATGTATACACTTATGCAATCTTGCAATATTTTTCTCACACAACACGCAATATTCTTTGCTATTCTTCATACATGTGCAGGTACAATGTGATTTGGCCATCACAAGGTTTTACATGTGTTAATGTATGCTTACTAAACTGTCTTGACTTGTTTTTGAAATATAAAATTGGTGAGACTTGTTTAGTATGTGTGTGTGTTTTGCATCTTTCTATCATCTTGTCATCCATAGCATCTTGTTTCATTACATTCATGCATTTATATGGATTTCTTTTGCCCCCTTGATCATCTTTATATTTCTTGGGTGAAGCTTTCTAGCTTCTTGTTCCCTTTGTCAATCATGACAAAAAGGGGGAGAATTTGTGGAGAATATGTGGTTTCTTTTTAAGATTCTACATGTTAGAGGGAGAAATACATGTCTTTGTAAGGGGGAGATGTGTTTCATCTTGTTAGGGGGAGTGCTTACTTTGTTGTTCTTGTACACCGGTCATGTGACCATGTTTACATACATTGTGCATATCTTTGATATATATATACGATGATGTATGTTTTCTTCACCTATCTTTACATATGTTGTTTCTTTTCTATTTTTATACATATGTTTTTACTTGTATGCAATCTATTGTTTCTGTTTCACACAAAGATGCCTTGATGAGTTTTGTTTTAAAGTGTTTTAGAAATACAGGTTGTCAAAGTCTACTTGCCATAAACTCTCTTCTTGCAAAGTTTTTCAAGAGTTTGTGTTAGGATAGATTTTATTGTATTCAACAAGTGAATATTAGTTGAGTGATTTATGACTTCTCTCATATGTTTATTTGTTTGTTGTGATTTTGTCACGGATTGCCAAAAGGGGAGATTGTTAGGACATATGTGTTTCACTTGTTAGGAACATATGTCATTATTTTATATAATTGGCTAATCTTTTGATAAAACGCACTTTACTTGTAATTAGGTAGATCTAGGATGTGTTTAATACTTCAAGAAACATGTTGCTCAAGTTTAGTATTAAAGCCATGAAGATTGGACTAAGAAACAAGTGAAGAAAAGATGTTCATTAAAGCTTGACACCTCTCGACATCTGTAGACAGATAGCTCGACACCTCTCGATAGCTGGTGGATCGATCGAGAAAGCTTTTGTCTCCTCGACAGCTCCTCGATAGCTTCTCGATAGTTGTATCTATTGAGGTTTAAAGCTAGACACCTGCTATCTATCGAGGTTATGGAAATCAGAATTTTCAAATCTGATTTTTGGGCCAAGCTTTTGTATTTATGTAGGGTTTCTTTTTTCACAATCCTAGACCTATATAAGGCTTATTTTAGAGGCCGCTAAATAATAAAATACAAGGAGAACATATGCAAAAGGTGACCGATGCCTTATTCTTTCTAAAAAGAAACTACTGCGTCTTTTACGCCTTAGGGTTTTGTAACCAAGTACTTCTTAATCTTCATTGTTGATGAAGTGAAGAACTTTGCAGCCAACATCTTCTTCTAGTTGGTAATTAAGTTGCGTACTGGGATCCACGCAGTTGGTTAGTCACGTATTGGGATTCGTGCATCAAAGGGTGGCGTTCATATATTGAAGAGTTCAGAGGTTTTGAAGCGGTAGAAGGTTTCTGCTGTAAGTTCATCTTCGGGGATTGTAGAGTCTAGGGACAAAAGTTTTGTACTAGATCTGAAACTTCTCTTTACTATAATGGATTGCTTTTTGGGAAGGTTTTCCCCTAGATTTTTTTACTGTGAAACAAGTTGGTTTCATTGGTTTTCCTGGGTCATCATATCTTGTCTTATTTATTTTTTCGCTGCATGATTTTGACATGATATTGATGTTTGTTTGTTTGTTTTAACAAGTTTTGTTCATAATAAATCTAATTAACAACTTGGGTTTAAAACTTGTTAATTCTATCAACTGGGGTCTAAATTTCCCAACAACATAGGTAGGGTTTTTCCTTTTATACTTGGAGTAAAATATAAAACCCTACACATCAAACCGAGCTTGGGCTGAGTTGGAAATTCTGTAGAAAAAATAATTTGCACAAGGTTCGATTGATCGAGCCTTGCATATTTATACAAATAAATCCTGCAATCACTCAATTCCAAATTTACAAATAAACACACTTTAAGCAGTCTAAATCTAGACTTTAAGTTTTGATTATGGTTCGCCAACACATTACACATTGAAGTTCTAATACATTTAGTTCCTAAAGTCTTAGAACCTAACATATACTACGTTATTAAAGTTTGAATATCTGTAGTAGAAGTATGATAACTAAGTTTATGTTGGATGCAAAGTTCATTAATATGTAAAATGACCCTATGCATTGCAATTAAGGAAGTGTTGTCACATTAGGAAAAAAGACACTTAAAAAACAACCACATATACAGTTTAATCTTTAAAATACCGTACAATGCATTTGGAAGACTCACTTTTGTTAGGTTTTAAGGATTTAGGATCTAAATGTTTTAGAACTTCAATATGTAATGTTGGCAAACCATGATCAAAACTTAGAGTCTAGATTTAGACTGCTCAAAGTCTGTTTATTGTGAAGTTAGAATCGAGTAATTGCAAAAACTTACTATTCACTTTCTGCAAGGCTCGATTGATTGAAAATTAGACTTAATCAATTGAAGCTTGTTCAGAATGTTTTTTCTGCAGAATTTTCAACTCAGCCCAAGCCCATATGACGTGTAGGATTTTATGTTTTGCCTTAAGTATAAAAGGAAAAGCTCTAGCCACATTTTAGAGGTTGTTGATATGCTGCATGTGTGAATCTCTTGTGAGATCTACAGGTTTTTGCCTTCATACACACTTAAGGTTATTAAGATCAAGATTGATGTCGAGAGTTTGGTGATCATTTCAATTGTTGCATAAAGAGCTTAAAGAAAACACAAGCGGGAGTACTTATGGTTGCTGTGGATTAAAGAAAGAAGTAGCCTGTGGACTCGAAGCTATTGCGTGGTCGTGGTAGTAAGTTTTCTACTCGAGGTAGCAATAGGATGTTAATGGTCTAAGTCGCTATTGTAAAACTTCAATTCTTTCGTAGTGGATCTGTTTTACCTTGAGGATAGCTAGATTAAATCCTCCCCAGGTTTTTTACTGGTTTGGTTTTCCTAAGTCATCAGATCTTTCTGTTCTTTATTTTTTGTTACTTTACATGATATGATTGTTTTGTTTTAACCTAGATCTAAATAATTTATCTAAGTAATCACTTGGATATATATATAGGTCAAACAATCAAGTTTTAAAGGGATCTAAAAACGTACAAGTGGTATCAGAGTGGGCTAGCTCTGGTATTTAGATCCTTTAATCTAAGAGCTGATCATTGATCCCTGTTATCATGGATAACTTTAAGTGTCTTATGAAAGTTCAAAAACGTGTACAAAAACACTTTTGAACGTTTAGACCCCTAAAAACCAACTTAACCAACACAAGCAATATGTCAAACAACTAGTGTGCGGAAACTTAACATATGCTATAATATGGAATTGATTAAACAACTATCTAAGCCACAACAAAATAAACCACAGCAGATAATGTAAAGGCAGAGATAGAGAGGAAGGAAGATGCAAACACAGAGATAACACCAGATGTGTTATCGAAGAGGAAACCGAAGACCTCGGCGAAAAACCTCTCCGCCGCCCTCCAAGCGGTAATCAATCCACTAGAAAATACAGTTGGGATACAAGGACAGCAATAGACCCTCCAAGCCTAATCTACCCAGTGCACCTAAGCCCTCCAAGCTTCTTGCTCCAACGAGGTTGCGCCGAACCTTTTTCTTTTCTAGCTTTCCGGATTCCGCTACTACACCGTAGCATCAACCAATGAAGATTGGCTCCTTCCTAACTGCTTCCCAGAACTCCAAACGTCTGTCTCACAGAGATGATAATGGTGAGAACCAGGTTTGGTATAATGCCGCTCAAGGATTTGACAATGGAGAGGAAGAGAGTGAGCGAATTTGATGAAACTCTAAGGTAGAGATTGTGGGTGAAACAATCTGGTTTTTCTTTAGGGTTTCTCTCTCAAAATTCTCTCTGGAAGCTCTCTTTCAATCGTGGGTTAAAAGGGTATTTATACTGGAGTGAAGAGGAATGCGAAACATCAGGTTTTTCCAAAACAGGGGTGGCTCGCGGCTTGACTAAGTCGCGAGTTCCAGTCGCGAGTTAACCGTATGGCCAGTTGTCCTGTTTTGTCCTGTAGTGCTCCAGCTAGCATGACTGTTCATCTTCCAGCATGCTTGGCACGTGTGCATCTTCTGGCGGGTTGAAGCCGCGAGTCCACCCGCGAGTCCCAGTCGCGACACTCTGTTTTCTTGCACACTCTTGAGCAATCTTCACTCTATCTCACTCACTACCCTTACAACAATCCCACCTAAATATAGGGTTACTAAATGCTGAATTACAAGCAAATTTGGCACGGAATAAAGCCAATTAGATGGTTGAATAAAACAGGGCAAAACTGGGTTTCTTGAAAAATGTCAGATTTTAAAAAAAAACTTTCCAAAAACACCTAAAACACTCAAAAATCTTTTTGCGCTTGAATTAACAAAGATTGAGCATGTGAAAACACATTTCATCAAGTACAATCACACAAATGAATATGGCATTTATTGAACATAAACTTGTGTGTTGTGTGTGGATATCAACAATGAGATAGTCCTTAGTCTAATGTGAAGCTTCAATGATCAATTCAACCAAGGCATACATAATTAGCACTAGATCAAGTGATCCATCTCAATTATAGAAATATGTATATATGACCTCCCACAAAACTTGATAACATATCTTGGAGCTTTACATTTGACTCCATAACATTTGATCATTTTGATCTCTTGAGACAATCGCCTCTCATTGTGAGAGTGATATTTGATATTTCACTTTAATGAACAAGCCTTTGGCTTTTTGAATAAACATTCTCTTTAATATAAGGTCGCTTACCCTTTTTCCTAGTCGAATACTAGAATGTGTGACAGGCTTTTGCAGCTCAATATCTCTTTTCATTTGGAGATTTACATTTGGTGAGCTCTTCTTAGCAAAAACAAAAATAAAGAGTGGGAAGATATATAGACACAAGTCTATGCAAGTTTCAAGATCAACATAACCATTCACGAATCATTCATGACAAGTTCGAAGAACTATTTACAACAATCACATAGATTTCAAGATTTCTTCCACAGTGATATGAGTGCAAATAAACAAGCAATGCTCGAAAATGCACAAAGCCATTAGCACAAAGGTACAAGGCAAAACAAGTTTTGAGACAAAAACTCAACAACGTCGATCAAGCTTTTTGATTTTCTACTTTTTATGTGGTTTTGGATTTTTACACACACAAACCAAAGACATAAAAGTAAGATCAAAACAAAAACAAAACAATGCATATAAAGATATGCATGATGCACAAATGCATGACAATGAAGCATCTAATGCATGAAGGGTCCTACAAAGATCGAAAGAATTAGATCAAGGACCAAAGGAGCAAAAGCTCAACCATAGGAACCCTTCCTCATCCAAACAGAACAATTGTTTGGAATGAGTGTCTCATGAGAAGTGAGACGAGGGTTGGAAGAATGAGAACCGGAGATGCACATAGACAAGGAGTTAAGAGCATTAAACACTTTCTTTAACAACATGCTATTATCACTCAAATCTGGTTTATCCTTTTTAGCACAACTTCCAAGAAGCTCAAGTTTTTCTTTTCTTTTGATTCTTTTAAAAGCATGAAACTTAGAGCATTGAGGTCTTCGATGACCAAAGGCACCACAATGGTGACACACAATGTGTTTAGGTCCACTAGGCCTTTTGGGAAGGGATCTAGCAATATGGTTTTGTTCCCTCTTCAACTTATGACATTGAGGTCTTATATGACCAATCACACCACAATGGTGGCAAGTTGGAACAAACTTAGATCCATCCAAAGCCTTAGGTTGAGACCTAAACGAAGGCTTTGACTTAACAGCCTTTCTCTCCACCTTTTGATTTCTTTTATGTGGAGGAATGTACACCGATTTGTCCTTTAAGGTAGAACACACACTAGGCACAAAATCGGGTACCACAACATGATTGCAACAAACATTATCATCCTTTTTAACAATAGGTTCAGCAATCAAACACTTGGCATGCATCTTAAGAGATTCATTTTCACATTTAAGATCATCAACAAGTTTGTTAGACAAAACAAGTTTAGCATCCAAGTCCATATTCAAACATTCAAACTCTTTCAGCTTTTCAAGAGAAATTTCAGCAAGTTTTTTATATTTCTCAACCAATTTGTTGGATTCATTGAGCTTAGCAATCAAATCATCCTTTTCACAAAATAACTTGCTCAAATTCTTTTGAAACTTCTTAGCATTTTTCTTGAAGAGTTTGTCAACAACACCCATAGATTCAAATAACATGTCATCACACTTATGAGGATTAACACTCATAGAGACATTTTCACAAACACGTGGCATGTTACATTCATCACCAACCAAATCATGCAAAGAATCATACAAAGCACAATCCATGGCAAATAACCACAAGGGGTCAAGGATCACACTTAGGTATTTAAACCACAACAAGTGTACCCGCTCTGATACCAATTGAAAGTTCAAAAACGTGTACAAAAACACTTTTGAACGTTTAGACCCCCAAAAACCAACTTAACCAACACAAGCAATATGTCAAACAACTAGTGTGCGGAAACTTAACATATGCTATAATATGGAATTGATTAAACAACTATCTAAGCCACAACAAAATAAACCACAGCAGATAATGTAAAGGCAGAGATAGAGAGGAAGGAAGATGCAAACACAGAGATAACACCAGATGTGTTATCGAAGAGGAAACCGAAGACCTCGGCGAAAAACCTCTCCGCCGCCCTCCAAGCGGTAATCAATCCACTAGAAAATACAGTTGGGATACAAGGACAGCAATAGACCCTTCAAGCCTAATCTACCCAGTGCACCTAAGCCCTCCAAGCTTCTTGCTCCAACGAGGTTGCGCCGAACCTTTTTCTTTTCTAGCTTTCCGGATTCCGCTACTACACCGTAGCATCAACCAATGAAGATTGGCTCCTTCCTAACTGCTTCCCAGAACTCCAAACGTCTGTCTCACAGAGATGATAATGGTGAGAACCAGGTTTGGTATAATGCCTCTCAAGGATTTGACAATGGAGAGGAAGAGAGTGAGGGAATTTGATGAGACTCTAGGGTAGAGATTGTGGGTGAAACAATCTGGTTTTTCTTTAGGGTTTCTCTCTCAAAATTCTCTCTGGAATCTCTCTTTCAATCGTGGGTTAAAAGGGTATTTATACTAGAGTGAAGAGGAATGCGAAACGTCAGGTTTTTCCAAAACAGGGGTGGCTCGCGGCTTGACTAAGTCGCGAGTTCCAGTCGCGAGTTAACCGTATGGCCAGTTGTCCTGTTTTGTCCTGTAGTGCTCCAGCTAGCATGACTGTTCATCTTCCAGCATGCTTGGCACGTGTGCATCTTCTGGCGGGTTGAAGCCGCGAGTCCACCCGCGAGTCCCAGTCGCGACACTCTGTTTTCTTGCACACTCTTGAGCAATCTTCACTCTATCTCACTCACTACCCTTACAACAATCCCACCTAAATACAGGGTTACTAAATGCTGAATTACAAGCAAATTTGGCACGGAATAAAGCCAATTAGATGGTTGAATAAATTCAACCTTACATCTTACTTTTTGATGGTTTTTAGACCTCTTAAAACACAATTGATTTAACCTAGGTAATTAGCCAAGTTGTTACTTAGTCCAGTTTAACAAATCTAGGTTACCACAATCACAAAGATCATATCATGCAAAGTAACGGAAAGATAAATAACACAAGATATGATTACCTAGGAAACCAAACCGGTAAAAACTTGGGAAGGATTTGACCTAGCTATCCTCAAGGTAAACTTGAATCCACTATCTTGAAAGAATCGAAGTTCATACAATAAGACTTACAAGCCCCCATGCTCGACTTCTTATTACTACCAATCAGTAGAACTTACTGACACGACCATGTGCAAGCTCCGAATCCACGGACTCCTTCTTTCTTGGATTCACCACCAGATACAAGCATAACCACTTGTGTTTTCTTTAAACTTTAATGGCAGCAACCGAGTTGATCATCAAGGTGTAGATAAAATCTTCTTCTTGAAAACCCTAAGTTTGTGTAAAGGAAAGCTCCTCTAGATCTCACAAGAGATTTACACAAACCGCAATATGAGCAACACTAAAACGTGGCTAGGGTTTGCCTTTTATACTTAGGACAAATTAGAAAACCTTAAAACGTTTTAAATAACTAGGGCTAAGTTGGAAATCTGCAGAAAAAAATATTCTGCCCGAGATTCGATCAATCAAGCCAAAGCTTCGATCGATCGAGTCAAGCTGAAATGCATAATTCTTTCTGCATTAGCTCGATTCCAACTTTGCATAAAATACACAACTTTGAGCAAGACTAAAACACTTCTAAACACATTGTTTTGATCATGGTTTGCCAACAATACACATTAGAGTTCTAAATACATAAATACCTAAGTCTTTAGAACCTAACAAACTCCCCCTTTGGCAATCCGTGACAAAACACAACTAGAAACTCAAAGTTTACAAAATAAAAGCCCTTTACAGAAATAATGCTCATAAAACAAATTCAATCCTAACTACTATCCATCAGTTGCAAATGTAGACAGCAGCTCAATTGAATCAACCTGTATATTTCCTAAAACACTAAACAAAATGCATAACCGCATGTGTGGAAAAAATACAAGTAAACAAATTAAATTCTTGATTTCAAACAACACACAATAGAGATATATATATCAATGAATAACTCATAAATATAAATCAATAAACAGTTTGAAACAAGAAACATATAAGGTAACAAAAAATAATACTCCCCCTAACATGAATATCTCATAAAAAACATGGCAAGAGCTAAAAAGATAAAATACAATGTGAAGCACCTAGATACAATCTAAACTCCACAAGCTCCAACCAACAAAATACTCTCCCCCTGAAAACAAAAACTCTACAATGTACTCCCCCTTTTTGTGACGGAATGCCAAAGGGAAAACAAAATCCATCATCAAAAGGGAGGTGGTGTGGAAGAGCGTCTAAACTGTGCCAACTCCGCACGCAGGGCACGGATCTTATCAAGCACGTCCACCAAAATCTGTCCATGAGCCGCCTGAATGGTCAAGACATAATCCAACGTACGTCGAATGTCTGAATCATCCGAATTAGTCAGTGGAGGAGCATCATCATCAGCAGCAGTAGCACTCGACGTCTCAACAGCATCAGTACTTGTAGAAGAGGGAGGAGAGGGAACAGCACTAGATGACACACCTCTAGGACGCGAAGGAGCAACTCTCAAGTGAGCAGCCCTCTGTCGAAGAAAGGTGGCACCTATGGGAGCAACGACATGAACAGGCTTACCAGAAGGGAAACCATCTAGACCCAAAAACAACAAAATCCGATGAATGAAAATAGGATGAATAAGCGCATGCCCTACGACAGAACTCCTATGAACCTCGTTCAAAGAATGAAGGAACAGATGAGGGAAACTGATAGACGCACCAGAAACGAACACATACAAAAACACACATCGCTTTAGAGGGATGGTGTGGAAATGAGAAATAGGCCACAATGAATGACACGTTATCCTAAAGAAAAGATAGGCAGTCTCGATAAGCTCAACGGATGTGATCCGAGGATCTGAACCCCACTGGATAGATGACCCAGTGATGTATGACATAACAACATCTAAGGAAGGAGACTCATCATTAGGATAGTCAGGCTCCCGAACAACCAGAACCCCAAGAGCCTCAGGCACTACCCGAGGGGTAATGGTGAACTCAACACCTCGTATCCAACTCCTAACAAGGGTGTTGGAATCATAAATGTGGCAAGAGAGGTTCGAGAATAACTCTCTAATCAAGGCGGTCAGGGGTGGATGATCTATCTCTAAGAGAGACAACCAACCTCTAGACTCAAAGTTAGCCCTAATGGCTGGATCAATCTCATCTACAATCACAGCATGCTCAGTCCAAATCTTACGCTTACTGTTCAAAGTCTCAAAGGCTTCTCAACTTCTATCATTCCTAAACACCTCACTCCTAGAGGGGGACTCAGAGGAAGTGGAAGGGGTCCTATGGGCTCTAGTTTTCCTAGGCATGGTGCTAGGATAAGGACCAAAACACAAAGCACAAGGAACAAAAAAACAAAAAAAATACCAAGGGCAGACTGCAAGTTAGTACAAAAAAAATATGGAACAAAACTCTATATGATGCATGAACAATTTAAATGGCATAATGCATGTCCTAATGCAGTGCAATTAAGTTCAAATAAGTTCAAATTCACAAATTTGGCTTGAGCATAGAGTTTTTAACACAAAAACCCCAAAATTTTGAAAAACCACTTGATCAATTTGAAAGAATTTGACTAATTGATCATCATACAAGATAGATTGCAGAAAATAATGACCAATTACATCAAATCAACAAGCCAATTTCATCAATTTAACCAAATTTGAACAAAATCCCCAATTCAGGTTAATTACAAGCCCTAGAATTTTCAATTTTTCACAAAGCCCCAAATTGATCAAATTAACCAACATATATCATGAATATAACAATATTGGAGCAAAACCCAATGATCAATTTCAGAAAAAGAGGATTGATTCAACAAAAATCCCAATAGTGAAAAGTTCCGAAAATCGCCTTAAAATGCATGAGTTTATGCAGGAAAACATGAAAATAAATGCAAAAGGAAAGGTATAAAGGTCTTACCGGCCTTGGGAGAAAAAAACCTTGCAAAAAATTTGGTCGAAAATGCAATTACAAGTCTAGAGATGTCTGCTCACCCGTCAAAAGTACTTGCATTTTTATTGCCCCCCTTCTTTCAACAAAAGAGCTCTCAATTTTGCCTCCAACTTATTTCTTTTAGAAGGGTATTTTTCTCTAATTTTACACATACCTGATCTTGTTTCCTCCTCTTCTATCAAGGAATCCCTTAATGGCCTGTCATGTACAAACATCCACACACACACTATCATACATCATGCATTCATTTCCATTTAATTTGATCATATATCTCATCTCATCACATCATGTATCACATTCCATGTCATCATACATTTTATTTCATATCATCACACATCTCATTGCATCCCATCATGTATCACATCCTATATGTCATGTGCATGTGAATGATCATGTTAGTCATTTTTTCACTTACCTCATCGCAACACCACAACACCATATGTTAGAATGCATGTTCATGTTTTTATACATGTTCATATTGAATATTGGCCGTTAATTGATCCAAGCCCATGGCTTGTGGTTTTCCCTTCAAGTAGGAGGCCTCTTGTCTTGTGGGCTGTCATCCATAGCTCCGGTCTATTTCACTTCCTGTTCACCACTAGGCCCACAAGCCATAATGAGCTTAAGTTAAATTTCAAAAAATTCATTGACCCCCATATCTTGCTCTTGACAAATATTTCCTTGTACGTTTATCCTCATATCACGCACTTGACAGATATTTCCTTTTCAGTTTGCATGATCTCCACTCTAACATTTCTAAATATTAAGGTATCCTTATATGAACATGTATCCTAATGTTGGCCTAGGTGTTGCCGCCATGCCTGATTGAGATTGTCATGGTTAGTTGGTGGACACTCAACTTGCAGAGGCACCAGTGCTTCCACCACACCAAAAATAACCTGATTCACCCAGCCCCATAATCTTAGCCTCCCAGTATAATCACAAATCCCCAACTCCTTTTCACCCGACTCCATCACTGATAAATACCTACCCCACTCTTTTTTTGAATCAGGAAAACCTTGCCGTTAAGTACCTCCATGATAGTTATGTTGAGCACCTTATGGCACGATTGGTAGCAAAAGAGTGGACACAAACATATGGTGTTGATAATCTGGAAACCTCCTCACCTGTGGCATTTATCAATTTTGTTCAAATCCTACTATCTGTTGAAATTAGTTTTTCCTGGCCTTCATATCAACTTGATATAAAGAATGCCTTCCTTCAAGGAGAAATTTATGAAGAAGTGTATATAAATCATCCCCTGGATATATTGTTGCTAGTAGTGATCACCTTGTATGTCACTTGCTAAAGGCCTTGTATAGACTAAAGCAATCTTCTCATGCATGGAATGATCAGCTTAGTGCAGTTGTAGTAGGGTATGGATTCTGACACTCTACTTCTGATCGTTTTGCTAGTCCGTCACTCCACCACTAGAATTATTGTCTTGATTGTGTATGTGGATGATATTAATATCATCAGCAGTGACTCCATAGGTATTGCTGATTTAAAAAAGTTATTTGGGCAAACAGTTTCATACCAAGGTCATTGTTGCTCTCCCTCATTTTCTCAAGATTGAAGTTGCTCATTATTTTCAAGGCATTATTTTGTCTCAGAGAAAATTTATGTTTGGTCTTCTGCTTGAGACCGGTCTGCTTAACCTATTGATAATCCTATGGACTCTACTGTTAAACTTGATGGTGAACAAGGTGATATCTATCCTAATGTCACGATACCAACAATGTGTTGGGAAGTTGAATTACCTCACCATTACTCATCTTGATATCACTTATACAATTGATGTGCTTAGACAGTATATGCATGCTCCTCATCAATCTCACAATGAAGGACAAGCCCTTGAGTTATCTAAAGAGTGCTCTAGGATGAGGATTGTCGCACAAGCCCTTACTTCTCTATAAGTGACAGTATTTAGTGATGCTAACTAAGCTAGTAGTCATTTTGATAGACAGTCCACCTATAGCTATTTTACCATTATTGGCGGTAATCTTGTTACTTGGCACAGTAAGAATCTAAGTGTTATTTCCATTTCTAGTGCTAAAGTTGATATCAAGCTATGGCTGATACTACTTCTGAGATGTTATGGGTTCAATGTCTCCTATGCATATGCATAGCAGATACGCATAGGAGATATCGATGTTTCTACTCCTATTCATATGTATTGTGACAATCAAGCTACTATCTTTATTGCTAACAATTTGGTGTTCTATGAGCATACCAAACATATTGAGATTGATTATCACTTCATTCAACATTTATTGGTGAAGAAATAGTTTGTCTCTCTTCATTTGTTCCTTTTGATTATCTATTTGGTTATGTCCTCACAAAACCATTACCTCATACCACTTTTCAACGATTGTCTTTCTAGCTAGGCATGTTTGATCTATATGCTCTAACTTGAGTGGGAGTGTTGGAGTTACTTTTTGTATTAGCAGGTGAAGGGCTTATTAGTGTAGCCTAAACCTTTTTCTCAAATTTCTCTCTCCAATTTTCTCATTTCTTTTTATCTCTTTCAATCCTAATATCTCATATTTTCACAACTCAACTAAAGCAGTTAAAGAATTTAAAAACCAAAAGTTAAAAAGAAAATTAGAATACTAGTTAGAATCTTTTTTGAGAATATTTTATCTTAACAATTAAATTCTATCGGGCCTTTAAATCAGTCCCCAAATGCAAAATGTAAATTATAAAAGTAAGTTATCAATAAAATATCAGTCTATTCTTTTTTCTTTTTCTTTTTTAAATGGAATCCACATCCCTAGTTTGTGGATTTCAGGTATTTAAGGGTCTAACCATTCACTAACACTTCTTTTTATGCCATGCAAGATGGTATTAAAGACTTGATTAGCCTAGTCTGATGGCCAAACGATAAAGCTAACAGTAACCACCCTGCTGATGACAATCAAAGCGTGTAGTCCAACGGAATTACAGTGATACTATGATAGTTCAAGATGTGGTGTTACAATCCTATGAATAGCAAGAACTAGCTACAAATGCAATGAAAAAGGAAGGTTAGATTGTTGTAGAACTTACAACTCTTCTAATTTCACTAAATTCCCAAGCTCAGATGGCAGAGAACCAAAGAATTTGTTTGTTGAAAGAGACCTACAAAATTAACATGTAAAACAATAAATAAAATGTAAACCAATGATTTGATTCTATTTTGCACCAAGAATATGATATGCAGTGTTCCAGGATAATTTCCTTTTTTTTTTTTTAAGTTATAAGAAATGTAGAGAACAAAGGAATAGACTTGCATCTGGATGAGTACTAAATTCCTCTTTTTGTGAAACACTTAATCCAATATATTACTACAAAGAAATGGTAGTAGTGGAAGGCCACAGTATCTGGGAAAAACAAGGCCACCAAAATGCCATATAGATGACTTACAAATTTTGAATGAGGGTAACTTACAATGATATTAAATTCATAAGATTTCCAAGTTCCTTTGGAAGCGTACCTGATAATGCATTAAAGGCTAAAGTCCTAATTTATTAAACATCAGAGCAAAGAAAAAAAGGGTAAGATTAACTAAAATAAGATGTACACCAAGTTCCAAGTTTTATGAATTTCAAATCAAAATTCGGATGGGCTTACAGGTATTGCATGCTAGTTAGATTGCCAATTGACGTAGACAGGCTACCTGTCAAGTAATTTTGGGACAAATTCCTGTAAGAAATGTAGAAAACTTAGCACATTTAGCAGACTATAAGAAAATGAGCCATCCTAGAAAACTAGCATATAACATCTAGTATGAATTTCAAGTGGTCGACTAATGAACTACAGTTTCAAAGTTTAAGTTCAATCCTAGCTTACATGAAAAAAAAGGTAATCTATGTAAGGTTGAATTTATTCAACCATCTAATTGGCTTTATTCCGTGCCAAATTTGCTTGTAATTCAGCATTTAGTAACCCTGTATTTAGGTGGGTTTGTTGTAAGGGTAGTGAGTGAGATAGAGTGAAGTTTGCTCAAGAATGTGCAAGAAAACAGAGACTCGCGGCTGGGACTCGCGGGTGACTCGTGGCTGCAAGCCGCCAGAAGCAGCACACGTGCCAAGCATGCTGGAAGATGAACAGTCATGCTAGCTGGAGCACTACAGGACAAAACAGGACAACTGGCCATACGGTTAACTCGCGACTGGATCTCGCGACTTACTCAAGCCGCGAGGTCAAGCCGCGAGCCACCCCTGTTTTGTAAAACCTGACGTTTCACATTCCTCTCCCACTCCAGTATAAATACTCCTTTTACCCACGATTGAAAGAGAGCTTCCAGAGAGAATTTTAAGAGAGAAACCTAAAGAAAAACCAGATTGTTTCACCCACAATCTCTACCTTAGAGTCTCTTCAAATTCCTCAACTCTCTTCCTCTCCATTGTCAAATCCTTGAGAGGCATTCTACCAAACCTGGTTCTCACCATCATCATCACTATGAGACAGTTGTTTGGATTTCTGGGAAGCAGTTAGGAAGAAACCAATCTTCATTGGTTGATACTACGGTCTAGTAGCGGAATCCGGGAAGCTAGAAAAGAAAAAGGTTCGGCGCAACCTCGTTGGAGCAAGAAGCTTGGAGGGCTTAGGTGCACTGGGTAGATTAGGCTTGGAGGGTCTATTGCTGTCCTTGTATCCCAACTGTATTTTCTAGTGGATTGCTTACCGCTTGGAGGGCGGCGGAGAGGTTTTACGCCGAGGGCTTCGGTTTCCTCTTCGATAACACATCGCGTGTTGTCTTTGTGTTTGCATCTTCCTTCCTCTCTATCTTTGCCTATTTATTATCTGCTGTGGATTTTATTTTGTTATGGCTTAGATAGTTTTTAACCAATTTCATATTATAGCATATGTTAAGTTTCCGCACACTAGTTGTTTGACATATTGCTTGAATTGGTTAAGTTGTAATTTGGGGGTCTAAACGTTCAAAGGTGTTTTGTACACGTTTTTGAACTTTGAATTGGTATCAGAGCGGGTACACTGCTATTGGTTTCATTACCATCGTGTGATCCTTGACCCCCTTTTGAGATGGATAGGTCTCAATCCCTAAATGCACCTCCATATTTTGATGGTAGTAATTATGCTTTTTGGAAGGTTCGCATGAGAGCTTTTCTGTGTTCTATTGATGAATCCGTTTGGGATGCTGTTGAGATTGGTTGGACCAAACCTGAGGCAGCCAAATCCACATGGGATAAGGCAGCACTTGCTGCATCTAATGCTAACAGTAAAGCACTCAATGCTATTTTCTGTGGTGTGTCTCCAGATGAATTTCACAGGATTTCTCACATTACCATTGCCAAAGAAGCATGGGAGATTCTGGAAACCACTTATGAAGGCACGAAGAAAGTGAAAGACACCAAGTTACAAATGCTGACCACTCGGTTTGAGGAGCTCAAAATGAGTGAGGATGAGTCTTTTGACTCTTTCTATGGAAAGTTAAATGAGGTGGTTGTCAGTAAGTTCAACTTGGGGGAGAAAACGGAGGACTCAAAGATTGTAAGGAAGATCCTTCGATCATTGCCGGAAAGTTTTCGTGCTAAAGTGACAGCAATTGAAGAGAGCAAGGATTTTGATGACATCAAAGTACAGGAGCTGGTTGGTTCTCTGCAGACTTATGAGATGTCGCTGCCCAATCAACGGAAGAGTAAATCTCTTGCTCTAAAGACCATTAATGAGAAGGTGGAAGATCAAGACTCATCGGGAGAAGATGTGGTTGACAAAGATGTAGCCTACCTTGTCAAAAATTTCAGAAAGTTCTTGAAATTCAAAAATAATGGCAAATTTGATGATAAAAGAAAATTCCAAAGTTCTGGAAGGGAGAAGAGGGATTTCAAAAAGAAAGATGGAAAAGAATCCCAACCCACACAAGGTGTCACTTGTTTTGAATGTAACGGGCATGGACACTTTAAGAAGGAATGTCCGAATTATTTGAAATCGAAAGGTAAAGTGTATGCCACGACCTTGAGTGACTCGGATTCGTCTGACTCAGAATCTGAAGAGAGCTGTGATGGAGAGGGGAACTATTCAGCTTTTATGACTATTGCTCATGTTGAGTCTTCGGATGAGTTAAATCTGCTTGTACGAGAACTTGGAGAACACAGTGATGATGAATCACTAGGAATTGTTGAAGAATCAGATGCTGAAGAAGATGAAAGCACAGCAAATCTTCAAGAGAATTATAACTCACTCTTGGAGAAGTCGAGTGAGTACACAAGGGTGGCCAAGGCTGCTGTGAGAAAAATGAAGAAGGCTGAGGAGGACTACAAAAGTCTCCTAATTCGATATAGGGAGGCCAAATGTGAGTTAGAAACACTGAATGGTGAGTTGTCCGAAGCTTACACAAAAGTGAGATTTCTTGAGAATGAGGTTGTGCAAGCGAATGCTAAAATAGAGAGGGTCACCACCAAGAAGCTAGATGATGTTATATTATCTCAAAAGAGCTTTTCAGACAAATCCAGATTGGGATATACCGGAGGAAGTAGTTCATCTGGAAATGTCACTAAAGAAGTGAAGTTTGTAAAGGCCAAAGATCTAGTTGTAGCTGACCTTACTGGTGAGAAGCTCGAGGTGGAGGAGAAGAAGAATGTGGTGAACCAACGGATGCTGAATCCCCGTAATCAGTCTGTGGGCAGGTCTGAATCTCGTGCCAAGTCACGTCCACGACCACAAAGAAGTCCTAGAGGAACTTATGTGTGCCATTATTGCGGACTTCAAGGGCATACTCGACTAAAAGCTGAAAGCAAAGAACAGTGCAACTCCTCAAAGGTCAGGAGGACCCAGAAATGATAGGAGAATTTGGGCAGGTGATCAATCTAGAGATCAAAATGGAGATCCCGGAATGATGAACGTGATGAAGATGATTGGTGCATTCACCAACTGCTTGGAAAGCTTCTCACGAAGGTTTGAAAGCCCTAACTCCCGTGCCCAATCCTATAAGAAAATCACCCCAAACGCAAGTGACGTGTGGGTGAAAAAGGGTACTCATGCATAAGCATTACAACATGTCCATGCATTAATACTTCCTATGCTTTGTGACATTGTTTGTTTGGTTTGCTTGCTGTTTTTGATGTTGGTTGTTTGCTTGTCTACTTGTGAATATTTTTTAATTTTGTTTTATCAATCTTTTTGTTTCTTGTGTCAAAAATCCAAAAATCACATAAAAAATTAGAAAATCAAAAAGCTTGATTGACTTTGTTGAGTTTTGTCTCAAAACTTGTTTTGTCTTGTACCTTTGTGCTAATGGCTTTGTGCATTTTCGAGCATTGCTTGTCTTCATGCACTTATATCACTGTGGGAAAAATCTTGAAATCTATGTGATTGTTGTAAATAGATCTTCAAACTTGTCATGAATGATTAGTGAATGGTTATGTTGATCTTGAGACATGCATAGACTTGTGTCTATATATCTTCCCACTCTTTATTTTTGTTTTGCTAAAAATAGCTCACCAAATGTAAATCTCCAAATGAAAAGAGATATTGAGCTGCAAAAGCCTGTCGCACATTCTAGTATTCGACTAGGAAAAAGGGTAAGCGACCTTATATTAAAGTGAATGTTTATTCAAAAAGCCAAAGGCTTGTTCATTAAGATGAAATGTCAAATATCACTCTCACAATGAGAGGTGATTGCCTCAAAAGATCAAAAAGATCAAATGTTATGATTAAAAGTGGAGTAAAATGTAAAGCTCCAAGTCATGTTATCAAGTTTTGTGAGAGGTCATATATACATATTTCTATAATTAAGATAGGTCACATGATCTAGTGCTAACTGTGTATGCCTTGGTTGAATCGATCATTGAAGCTTCACATTAGACGAAGGACTATCTAATTGTTGATATCCACACACAACACACAAGTTTATGTTCAATAAATGCCATATTCATTTGTGTGATTGTACTTGATGAAATGTGTTTTCACATGCTCAATCTTTGTTAATTCAAGCACAAAAAGATTTTTGAGTGTTTTAGGTGTTTTTGGAAAGTATTTTATTTGAAAAATCTGAAAATTTCAAAAATCCTGTTTTGCCCTGTTTTGGCGGCTCAGTCGCGGGTATGTCAAGTCGCGAGCCTCAGTCGCATCTTCACTGGTCATTTTTGGCGACTTGTTCGCGAGTGGAAGGTCCAGTCGCGAGGTTCACTCAGAGATTTTCGCGGCTCAGCTCGCGACTCACTCGCGGGTAGACCTTCCAGTCGCGAAAAACACTTAGAAAAATTTTCAAATTTTTGTTCTTGAGTGCTTTGGAGGCTTGAGCTGGCGACTGTGTGGCGACTTAATCAAGTCGCGAAAATCGCGTGTTTGGCAGAAACAGGAGTAGTTTTTAAACCTCTTTTCAGTCTTTCCCTCGAACGTTTGTGACTGTTCATCTTCTCTCTAAACTATCTCCCTCCCAAACACTCCGTGCTCCCATTTCCAATCTCCATTGTTGCACTCTTGTAGCTCAAATCTTCAAGTCACAGGTATGGGTTTTCAGTTTTTGCACCCTTTTCTACTTGATTTTGTGCTTTTCCCTTTATTTTTTCGCATATGTTTGTGATTTAGAAATGGGTTTGTGTTTCGGTTTTTGCTCCTTGTTCATGCTTAGCTTGCGAATGCTGCTGCTAGAATTTGATTTGATCTTAGTTGTTTCCTTATTGCTCTTCATCCTGTGCTTAGCTAAGTGATTATTTTATTTTATCTGAACTTTGAGCTGTTGTGTTGTTTCAAAATGTTCCGTTGGATATTGTGTGTTTTTACTGTGCTGAATGTGCTTGTTCTATTGTGTTAATCTGTTGGGAGCTTCTGTTAGTCTCAAAATACTGATTGTGTGTCATATCATTTTTTTCCATTATATGTCTCAATGACTTATATCTGCCTTTAGGATAGTTTCTCCATGTTGTTCATGTGTTTCCTATCTTAGGCTTGGTTTATCCATGTGATTGATCTAAGTAACTTATTGTTTAAGTGTTCAAAGTTCATTTGTATGGATGATATCTCTTTGTTAATTACATGGTACTGACTGGTTCTGCACATATATTGTTCTATGCTGTTGTGGCCTTTTCTGATTGTTCACAGATGGCTCCCTCACCTCCGAAGAAGAAATCTACTACAAAGAAGGCTGACAAAAGATTAAAAATGGATTCTAAACTGTTTAGGTCAATTCATCACTTTGAGAGATACAAGGATAACTTCTTGAATGCAGGAATTATTCAAGAAAGATTTGTCGATTTGGAGGACTTAAGACAAACCTTTATCCCCAGCTGTTTTGAAGGAAAAGGATGGGAAAAGCTTCTGAGCGATTTCCCTGTTGTGTGTGAACCCCTGATTAGGGAATTTTACTCAAATGCTGTGATAAAGGAGAATGAATTAAGTTGCTGGGTTAGAGGTAAAGAATTCGTTTTGGATGCTCATGTCATAGATGATGTACTAGGGCTTGAAGGATTGGAAGATGAGGAATTTATCAATTACAAGGATATGAGTGTTTCTATTGAAACTATTCAACAAAGGATAGGTGGGCAGAGAGAAGGGAAATGTTTGAATACCACTGCCTTTCCAGTGGACATGAGGTGTCTAACAATAATCATGATGTTTAACCTCTATCCCATTAAGAAATTGACTACAATCAATTGTGCTAGAGCAGTTTTTCTGATGGATCTCAAAGAAAAGAATTTCATAGACATAAGTTCCCACATATATGACACCATTGTGGATGAGACAAGAACAACCTCCAGGCCAAAATTGATCTTTCCCAGTTTGCTAATGAGGATTTTTAGAAGGAAGGGTGTTCCAATCCCTCAAGACATCAGTCTCATGTCCACACCCTCTGCAATTAACAAGCTTACCTGCAAAAGGATAAGTGTTAGGCTTCCAGGAGAAGAAGATGAAGGTGATGAAGGAGAGGGTGTCCCAATGGATACTGAAGCAGAGGCAGCAGAGCATGCATCAACCTCCACACCCAGAAGGAGTGGCAAAAGGTCTAGAGCATCAACTTCTTCTGATACACCTCCAGATGCTTTCCAAATCATTCTGGAACGACTTGATGGGATCAGAGAAGTCCAGACTGAGTACTCTGACAGGATGAGAGCCATGCAGGACCAGATTGATGTATTGTCTGCAAAACTTAACAGCTTCACCACTCAGCATGACCAGTGACCCTTTGGCCATTCCGGTCAAAAAGGGGGAGATGTCATTGATGATGAAAAGCAGAAAAGCAAATCTTAAGGGGGAGTAATGTGTTGAGGGGGAGTTGTCAAAGTTATCAAAATCAGAAACTTTGTTTATATATGCTTATGTTTTGGGTATTTTGTTTTTTTTGATACACTGTGTTTTGGTGTATAGTTGTTTCTAACTCATTACTTATACTCTTGGTTTAAACTCTAATATATTTTGATGATGTTATTCAGGATTTTTTTGAGTTTGTACCCATCTGCTTTTGTAAGCTTTTAGGGTTAATGTTTTATGCATAGTTTGTAGGCTTTATGGTATGTACCTTGCTTAATGCAGCCTTTATGCTATGTTGAAATCAGTACTTTAATCTAAATGTTCTGCATTTTAGTTTATGTACTGTCACTCTTGTGCCCTTGTAGGATTGTTCCTAGATGCATATACCTTGTGTGTTATGCATTGGTTGAGTGTTGAGCATACAAGTGTCTTGCCTTGTGCTTGTTAACTTGTATGTCCTTGTGTTCATTCCAAGTGTGAATAAGCACTGTGATCACTACCTTGTGGTGTTCACTTGGTTGATCAAGCCATGATTTGTTTATTAACTCCATCTTTGCTTGATCACATATTGCCTGTTTCATATGCATTTATAATTTTCTGCTTACAATGATCATGGTGTATTGTTGTGTTTCAGGAGTATTATGTTCATATGATTCAAGTGCTTCACAGCTTCTAGAGTTAGGTGTGAGTGAGTTTTGTTCAACTGTTCCCAACTCACATGTTAAGTCTAGAGTCTGTTTTAGGGTTTTGTCACGGAATAGCCAAAGGGGGAGATTGTAAGGTTGAATTTATTCAACCATCTAATTGGCTTTATTCCGTGCCAAATTTGCTTGTAATTCAGCATTTAGTAACCTTGTATTTAGGTGGGTTTATTGTAAGGGTAGTGAGTGAGATAGAGTGAAGTTTGCTCAAGAGTGTGCAAGAAAACAGAGACTCGCGGCTGGGACTCGCGGGTGACTCGCGGCTGCAAGTCGCCAGAAGCAGCACACGTGCCAAGCATGCTGGAAGATGAACAGTCATGCTAGCTGGAGCACTACAGGACAAAACAGGACAACTGGCCATACGGTTAACTCGCGACTGGATCTCGCGACTTACTCAAGCCGCGAGGTCAAGCCGCGAGCCACCCCTGTTTTGTAAAACCTGACGTTTCACATTCCTCTCCCACTCCAGTATAAATACCCCTTTTACCCACGATTGAAAGAGAGCTTCCGGAGAGAATTTTAAGAGAGAAACCCTAAAGAAAAACCAGATTGTTTCACCCACAATCTCTACCTTAGAGTCTCTTCAAATTCCTCAACTCTCTTCCTCTCCATTGTCAAATCCTTGAGAGGCATTCTACCAAACCTGGTTCTCACCATCATCATCACTGTGAGACAGTTGTTTGGATTTCTGGGAAGCAGTTAGGAAGGAACCAATCTTCATTGGTTGATGCTACGGTCTAGTAGCGGAATCCGGGAAGCTAGAAAAGAAAAAGGTTCGGCGCAACCTCGTTGGAGCAAGAAGCTTGGAGAGCTTAGGTGCACTGGGTAGATTAGGATTGGAGGGTCTATTACTGTCCTTGTATCCCAACTGTATTTTCTAGTGGATTGCTTACCGCTTGGAGGGTGGCGGAGAGGTTTTTCGCCGAGGGCTTCGGTTTCCTCTTCGATAACACATCGCGTGTTGTCTTTGTGTTTGCATCTTCCTTCCTCTCTATCTTTGCCTATTTATTATCTGCTGTGGATTTTATTTTGTTATGACTTAGATAGTTTTTAACCAATTTCATATTATAGCATATGTTAAGTTTCCGCACACTAGTTGTTTGACATATTACTTGAATTGGTTAAGTTGTAATTTGGGGGTCTAAACGTTCAAAGGTGTTTTGTACACGTTTTTGAACTTTGAATCTATATTGATGCAAAACGCAAGTAAATAAACATATAAAGAAGAAATCATACAGATTGAAGAGGAAAGTCAAACTTCATAGTTCTTCTGGAATTACACCAACAACATCCAAGTCAGAAACCTTCCTG
Organism: Quercus robur; assembly: GCF_932294415.1. Classification (NCBI taxonomy): domain Eukaryota; kingdom Viridiplantae; phylum Streptophyta; class Magnoliopsida; order Fagales; family Fagaceae; genus Quercus; species Quercus robur. The sequence goes on from NC_065537.1 coordinate 15,160,078, forward strand.
AAAAAAAAAAAACAAAAAAAACCAAGGCCATCAAAAATTCAACCATGAAAAGAAAGATTCATATACTGAAAATGCTCAAAATATTTTGCAGTGTAGGTTCTGTAATATTACATATACCATATTCTGGTCACTTACCAAATTTTGCCAAACTGTTTAAGGATTTTTAATTTTAAAACTAACAAACAAATAAAAAGGATTATGATATGAAATGATTTTGCCTCAGTTTGTTTGTGAATTTAATTTGTGGATTGCTAAAATTTTAAGCTTTGTAAAGGTGGCAGATTGAATGACTACTCAAGAATATTAGTAATTAATATCATACAAGTTCTCTATAAGTGACAAGTTTATATTTAGGGCCCGTTTGAATTAAGAGGGGAGGGAGGGGGAACGGAAAGGAATAGAGTAGAATTGGCTTAAAATAGGCTAATTTTGGGCCAACTCTACTCTACTCTCCCTCCTCCCCCTCAATCCAATCGGACCATTAATGGTGAGTTGCCAATTAATGATCATAAAGCCTAGTGAAATTCTTTTTCAACCTGGGACATACAGTTCAAGTACAGTCCCCTTTTTTATAAAGCCTTGTGAACCACTGACAAATTCAATCTTTTTTTTACTTTTAGTAACGATATATGTGAGTAAAGACATGAGATTTCTTTTAAGAGCATATTATGACCAGGTTAATTTATGATAGCTCCATGACCTCTCCTTCATGATTCTAGTTTCTAGGACCAAAATTTCATGGAACAATTCAATAAGGACACATTTAGAACCCTGAATGAAAATTACAATAAATAAACAAAAAAAAAAGTAATCTTTATTGTTAAGAATAAAAAATTTTGTAATGGATTAAATATTTTGATTGAGAAATTAGTTGTTATGGGATTTATTACCTTATACTAAAGTTTAAAGCACACACGTTCGTCATCGTTGTATTCTTTGTCTTTCAATTTTCAGTGTGAGTTTAGCAAGTAAAAATTATATATATATATATATATATATAAAAGTAGTCCTTTGGCTGGTCTTGCACCATCTTCATAGTAGCCCTTTGGCTGGTCACTCAGGGTTCTTGAAGTCTTATCAAAGAGCTAAGAGAGAGTTTTACTAGCCTGGAATGAAGTTTGATCTCAAGAAATTTGATAGAGATTGTGGTGTATGTTAGAGGATCAAATCTGGTACCTCTTCTCCAGTTAGGTTGCTTTAACCATTGTCCATTCCTACTACTCCTTGGACTGATGTGATCTTGGACTTTGTGGAAGGCCTTCCTAAATCTATGGGGTTTTAGGTGATTCTAGTAGTTGTGGATAGATTGGCTAAGTATGTACATTTTGTTCTAGTTTCCCATCCTTATAATGTAGCTAAAATTGCTTCTCTTTATATGCAAAACATTTTCCAGTTACATGGGACGCCTACCTCTATAGTGAGTGATAGGGATGCTACTTTTACATCCTTGTTTTGGTTTGAATTATTTAGGCTCTAGGGCACTGATTTGGCTATGTCCTCAGTCTACCACCCTCAGTCAGATGGTTAGACAAAGATTGTAAATAAGATTTTGGAACAATATTTCAGAGTTTTCACCAGTGATAGACCTTATTAGTGGGCAACTTGGCTTCCTTTAGCTGAGTACTAGTTCAACACTTCCTTCCACACCAGTTTGAAGTTTACTCCCTTTCAGACTTTGTATGGTTTTACTCCCCTAAGCTCCAAGCTTAAATTCCAGGTACAACTAGAGTGGATGCCTTGGATTCATTGATAAGTTAGAGACAAGTTTTTCTAGATACTTTGAAGGTTCATTTAGCTGCTACACAAGATTGAATGTAGTTCCAAGCTGATAAACATAGGCAGGAAAGGTTTTTTACAGTAGGTGATTGGTTTCTTTGAGGTTGCAGCCCTATTGACAGCAGACTTTGGCTTACAAGGGTAGATGGAACCTTTCACCAAGATATTTTGGTCACTTTCAAGTCCTACAGAAGATTGGCAATGTTTCATATAAGCTGGATTTACCCCCTGAGTCTAGAATTCACCTTGTGTTTCATGTATCTTGTTTGAAGATGAAGTTTGGCTGACATGTTACACCTCTTTCCTACCTTACCACCTGTTGATGAATCAGGACAAGTGATTTTAGAACCTGTTGCTGTATTGCAGACAAGGACCAAATCTTAAGGTCTCGGGTCATTACTGAAGTTTTGATTCAATGGTTAGGCTCTTCTCTTGCAAATCCTACTTGTGAATCTCTTCATCAACTACAGCTCTCTTTCCCTCACCTTGTGGACAAGGTGCTTTTAATGGGAGGGGTAATGCTAGGAACCTCAATTGCATTGTATCATTTACATGTGTACTATGACTGTTGTAACAGGTAGTTTAGTTACCATTGGATTAATTGGTTGATTGGTTGATTAGGAGTTAGATAGGCAAGTGGTTACTTAGTTAACTAACAAACATTCTATTAGTTGTTAAGCAAGGACTACCTACAAGTATATAGGGATAAGAACTGAATGTATAATTCATTGATGAATAATATTGTTAGACAATCTTCTCTCTCTCTCTCTCTCTCTCTCTCGGAGGCCAAGGTCCTCTTGAAGTGACCTACACAATTCTCTTCTCCCCAATTACATAATCAGATTCCCAACAGAAAGTCTGAAGAACTGGATCGAGAATCCTAAAATTCTTACTTTTAATCAAAAATGAGATAACAAATTTATCAATGATAATGATATAGATTATAGAATTATAAAAATTATTCATTAAAAACCTTGTTTCAACCCTAATATTTATAATCCTATACACACACACACATTCAGGTAGGGCAACCCAAACATCCCCACACTATCACCCTTTCGAAGTAAAGAAAACCCGTGTAGGGCTAGATAGGTCAAGCAGGCTGGAAATTTTTTGCCATCCCTTTCATAGACCACTTCTCTTTAATGGGGTTGTATAATAGGATGATAGTTAAGTTTGGAATCTGACACCTCATTTTCTTTCTTGGACTATTTGGAGATAGGATAATAATCATTCCTTCAAAGGCATAAAGAGAACTATATGTTATGATTAAGGTTATATTCTTGTGCTTTTTGTTTAAATATTTTATTATGATTGGGGTATCTTGTACTTATTTAGTTTTTTTTTTTTTTTTTTTTTTTGAGAATATTGTACTTATATAGTTGATTTCAAAATAAAATAATGTACATACTTAATATTGTTATTACATAATATAAGTATATAACATGTTACATATGACTATATTAATGAAGAAAAAAAACCATGTCATATGTGAGTAAAGTAAATAAGAAAAATACATTGTTAAAGGAAAATAATAAAATGTCATATGTAAGTGAAGTAATAAAATTTTCTCACAAGAAAAAAAAAGGGTTTCGGAAAAAAAAAATGATTTATTTACATGCCAGCAGAAATTACCATACTGGGTGGAATTTAGTGAAATGGACCGAAACAAGTGGAATGGAGCGAAATAAGTTGAAGTTGGAATGAGATGGAATAGAATGGTAATTTGTTTCGGTTAACTAATTAGAATGGAAAATTCTGGCTATTAGGGATGGAACTTAATAGAATTCATAACTATGGAAAAGACAACCTAAGAAAAATACCATTTGACCTCTGTGAACCATTGTCATTTTATTAACATGGGTCATGCCAACGGGTACCCTAAGACAATGGTTAACAATCTATTTTAGGAAAATTTTGATACCACTTTTATGGGAAATGGAAAAACTCGTTTGATTTCAAGACACGTTTTACTCCTCCAAATCGATTAGTTGGCCCCCCTCCAAAAATACGATATATTATTTTTTTTAAATCGATAAATAATGGATTCACCGTACATTTTTTTCCCTCCTAAATTGAAGATTAGAAGACTTAGCAATACGAAGTGAGAACATGAACCGAAGGAAGTATGCAATTTTGAGGAAGTTACTTAAGGTATGTGAAAGTTCAAATATGTGTATAAACACCCTTGAACGTTTAGACCCCCAATTTACAAATTAACCAATTCAAGCTTTATGTCAAACAACTAGTGTGCGAAAAATGAACATAAGCTATAATATAGAATTGGAAAAACTATTTAAGCCAAATTAAAATCACAACCCACAGCAGATAATAAAAGGAAAGATAAAGGGAAGGAAGATGCAAACACAAAGACAACACGCGATGTGTTATCGAAGAGGAAACCGAAGCCCTCGGCGAAAAACCTCTCCGCCGCCCTCCAAGCGGTAAACAATCCACTAGAAAATGTAGTTGGGATACATGGACAGCAATAAACCCTCTAAGCCTAATCTACCCAGTGCACCTAAGCCCTCTAAGCTTCTTGCTCCAACGAGGTTGCGCCGAACCTTTTTCTTTTCTAGCTTCCCGGATTCCGCTACTAGACAGTAGCATCAACCAATGTAGATTGGTTCCTTCCTAACTGCTTCCCAGAAAACCAAACAGCCCTTTCACAGTGATGAATATGGTGAGAACAAGGTTTTGGTAAAATGCCTCTCAAGGATTTGACAATGGAGAGGAAGAGAGTTGAGGAATTTGAAGAGACTCTAATGTATAAATTGTAGGTGAATCAATCTTGTTTTTCTTTAGGGTTTCTCTCTCAAAATTCTCTCTGGAAGCTCTCTTTCATTTGTGGGTATAAGGGGTATTTATACTGAGGTGAGAGGAGAATGTGAAACGTCAAGTTTTACAAAACAGGGGTGGCTCGCAACTTGGCCTCGTGACTTGACTGAGTCGTGAGATCCAGTCGTGAGATAACCATATGGCCAGTTGTCCTGTTTTGTCCTGTAGTGCTCCAGCTAGCATGACTGTTCACCTTCTGGCATGCTTGGCATGTGTGTTGCGTCTGGTGGCTTGCAACCATGAGCCACCCATGAGATCAAGCCGCGAGTCTCTGTTTTCTTGCACACTCTTGAGCAATCAACACTCTATCTCACTCACTACCCTTACAACAAACCCACCTAAATACAGGGTTACTAAATGCTGAAATACAAGCAAATTTGGCACGGAATAAAGCCAATAAGATGGTTGATTAAATTCAACCTTACAATCTCCCCCTTTGGCTATTTCGTGACAAAACCCTAAAACAGACTCTAGACTTAACATGTGAGTTGGGAACAGTTGAACAAAACTCACTCACACCTAACTCTAGAAGCTGTGAAGCACTTGAATCATAAGAACATGAAACTACTGAAACACAACAATACACCATGATCATTGTATGCAAAAAAGTATGAAATGCATATGAAACAGGCTTAAAGTGATTAAGCAAGGATGAAGTGAAGTATCAAATCATGGCTTGATCAACCAAGTAATCACCACAAGGTAGTGATCAGAGTTTTCATTCACACTTGGAATGAACACTTGAACATACAAGTTAACAAGATCAAAGCAAGTTACTTGTATGCCTAACATTCAACCAATGCATAATACACTAAGTATATGCATCTAGGAACAATCCTACAAGGGCATAAGAGTGACAGTACTTAAAAACAAAATGCAAGACATTTAGATAGAAGTCTGATTTAAACAAAGCATAAAAGGCTGCATAAAGCATGGTACAAACCATAAAGCCTACAAACATGCATAAAACATTAACCCTAAAAGCTTACATAAGTAACATGAGTACAAAACAATATAACAACTTAAACTGAAGAAAATATAACAACTTAAACTAATATAACAACTTAAATTGAAGAATGCAGAAACACTCCCCCTCTGATCAGGCCATCACTCCCTCTTTTTGTCATGGAATAGGCCATACATTCTCTTCTAGCCTTCTCTGAATCTGATCCAATTGAGTTTGAAGTGAGGTAAACTTCATATCCCATCGAGTGCTGTGATGGTGTAGAGTGGATGTGAGTCCAGACATCTTTGTATTCAACTCATGTACAGAGGATACAATGTGATCAAGTTTTTCATCAAGGGAGAGAGTGCTGAAATGAGAGCCACTGTGAGATGCGGAAGTTTCCAGTTTGGCTCTCTTACGACTATGTCCAATGCTTGCGTTGAATGTACGCATGTTGATTGGACTCGGTTTTGGGTGAGGGGATTCATCTGCCGTTGGATAAATTCCCTTGAGTTTCAAGATCCTTGAAATGAGACAACAGAAAGGAATGCACATTCGGGACTCAGTTCGTAGAACTGTTTTGCGCAGAACATGGAAGATATGAGCACAGATGACAATTTCTACATTAGAGATTAAATAATGAAGAAACAAAGCACGTCTGAGGTTCATATACCCAGTGCTTGATAAGGGGTACAAATTGTGAAACATCACAATTGTAAGCACTCTCAGTTTTGGAGGAAGAGAGGAAACACTGACGGAGTTTCCATTGGATGAGAATTCCAAGTCTTGTCCAAGACCCTCCTTGAAAAGTTCCTCATCAGGACAAAAATCATCATAAACCAGTGAGTGTCGAAGCATTGGTCGGTTGATGTGAAGGATCTCTACCAAATATGCAGGAGAGACTGAAAAATTCTTTTTTCTAACCCAGCACTTAAGTTCATCTTCTTCCACAATCGCGTTGGCATAAAATTTCTTTACCAAATCTTCATACGCGTCATCCAGATCAGAGAGAAGGTAATTCCAATCCTTGTGAGCAAACTATTTCGGAATGTCAGTGTCATGAAGTGATGATTGATCAACAGGTCTTTCTAGTAATGGTGTAGCATTTCGGAAATAATTCTCATGAGACTGATAGGCAGCATAAGATCTGAACTTGTTGGGATCGAATCTTTTTGATGAAGAACGAGTCCCTTTTGTTTGAGGTGAGTAGTCATCAACATCAATGACATGTTCCTTCCCTTTGGAACTGCCTCCTTTCACAGCTGCTTTCTTGAATGGTGACATTTCCAGTCTAAATCATAAATAGAAGAAAAGAAAGAACACAATCCAACAGACATTATTAGCAGTGGGTTAGTGTCAATTTAGGGATAATGAAGAAACCCTAAAAGCTAGATGGAGATGTCCAGAAAATAGCAATAAGGGACAAAAATGACCCAAATGTAGCTACACAATAGAGTGGGTCAGATTAAAACCACACAAAAATGAGAACATCATACACCAAAGTGATCAAGCACAGGTTAGAGAAATATGAATACCAAGGAGAACACAAAAACATGAGGAAAAGGCAAAACAAAGAGTATAGAACAAAACCCATACCTTTCCTTGAGGATAGATTGAATGGTAACAAGTTGTTGAAAGAATTTGAAGATTACCACAATTATGATGCACAAGTGAAAGCAAGATCAAAAAATGAACAGACACAGAGTGCAAGACAGGCAAATGAGAACCCCTTTTTGAGAAAAGTGTTGAAAATGAGCTCATTTTGCAGAACACGCGATTTTCGTGACTGAAGTGAGTCGCCAACAAGTCGCTAGGTCAAGCCGCCAAAACACTCAAAGACAAAATTTTGAAAAATTTTCTAAGTGTTTTTCGCAACTGGAAGGTCTACCCACGAGGAAGTCGCGAGCTGAGCCGCGAAAATCTCTGAGTAACCCTCGCGACCAAGTCGCCAAAACAGGGCAAAATGAATTTTTGAAAATTTCAGATTTTTAGAACAAAATACTTTCCAAAAACACCTAAAACACTCAAAAATCTTTTTGTGTTTGAATTAACAAAGATTGAGCATGTGAAAACACATTTCATCAAGTACAATCACACAAATGAATATGGCATTTATTGAACATAAACTTGTGTGTTGTATGTGGATATCAACAATGAGATAGTCCTTAGTCTAATGTGAAGTTTCAATGATCAATTCAACCAAGGCATACACAATTAGCACTAGATTAAGTGATCCATCTCAATTATAGAAATATGTGTATATGACCTCCCACAAAACTTGATAACATATCTTGGAGCTTTACATTTGACTCTACTTTCAATCATAACATTTGATCTTTTTGATCTTTTCGAGAAAATCACCTCTCATTGTGAGAGTGATAATAGATATTTCACCTTGATGAGATAGCCTTTGGCTTTTTTAATAAACTTTCACTTTAATTTTTGGTCACTTTCCCTTTTTTCCTAGTCGAATACTAGTATGTGCGACAGGCTTTTGCAGCTCAATATCTCTTTTCATTTGGAGATTTACATTTGGTGAGCTCTTTTTAGCAAAACAATACAAATAAAGAGTGGGAAGATATATAGACATAAGTCTATGCATGTCTCAAGATCATCATAACCATTCACTAATCATTCATGACAAGTTTGAAGATCTATTTACAACAATCACATAGATTTCAAGATTTCTCCCACAGTGATAATAGTGCAAAGAAACAAGTTATGCTCGAAAATGCACAAAGCCATTAGCACAAAGGTACAAGGCAAAACAAGATTTGAGACAAAAACTCAACTATGTCAATCAAACTTTTTGATTTTCTAATTTTTATGTGATTTTTGGATTTTTGACATAAAAGAAGAAAAAATTGATCAAAAATAAAATAATAAAAAAAGAATAAAAGTATGCACAAATAGACAAGCAATCAAACTCATGCTACAGAAAAAGCCAACAAAGTAGTGTGTGCCCCAACACAAACAAACTTATCATATTATAAATATATGAAGTACACATCACACAAGAGAGTCAAGGAATTGTACCAACACCTATGGTCTTACGGAGTGATTCAAACCGTGGACCATCGAGAGGCTTGGTGAAGATGTCCGCCTTTTGATTGTCGGTGTGTATAATCTCAAGACACACAACTCTTTCCTCTACCAAATCTCGAATGAAATGGTAACGTATCTGAAAGTTCAAAAACGTGTACAAAACACCTTTGAACGTTTAGACCCCCAAAACACAACTTAACCAATTCAAGCAATATGTCAAACAACTAGTGTGCGGAAACTTAACACATGCTATAATATGAAATTGGTTATAAACTATCTAAGCCATAACAAAATAAAACCACAGTAGATAATATAAAGGCAAAGATAGAGAGGAAGGAAGATGCAAACACAAAGACAACACGCGATGTGTTATCGAAGAGGAAACCGAAGTCCTCGGCGAAAAACCTCTCCGCCGCCCTCCAAGCGGTAATCAATCCACTAGAAAATATAGTTGGGATACAAGGACATCAATAGACCCTCCAAGCCTAATCTACCCAGTGCACCTAAGCCCTCCAAGCTTCTTGCTCCAACGAGGTTGCGCCGAACCTTTTTCTTTTCTAGCTTCCCGGATTCCGCTACTAGACCGTAGCATCAACCAATGAAGATTGGCTCATTCCTAACTGCTTCCCAGAAATCCAAACAACTGTCTCACAGTGATGATGATGGTGAGAACCAGGTTTGGTATAATGCCTCTCAAGGATTTGACAATGGAGAGGAAGAGAGTTGAGGAATTTGAAGAGACTCTAAGGTAGAGATTGTGGGTGAAGCAATCTGGTTTTTCTTTAGGGTTTCTCTCTCAAAATTCTCTCTGGAAGCTCTCTTTCAATCGTGGGTAAAAGGGGTATTTATACTGGAGTGGGAGAGGAATGCGAAACGTCAGGTTTTACAAAAACAGGGGTGGCTCGCGGCTTGACCTCGCGGCTTGACTAAGTCGCGAGATCCAGTCGCGAGTTAACCGTATGGCCAGTGGTCCTGTTTTGTCCTGTAGTGCTCCAGCTAGCATGACTGTTCATCTTCCAGCATGCTTGGCACGTGTGCAGCTTCTGGCAGCTTGCAGCCGCGAGTCCACCCGCGAGTCTCTGTTTTCTTGCACACTCTTGAGCAAACTTCACTCTATCTCACTCACTACCCTTACAACAATCCCACCTAAATACAGGGTTACTAAATGCTGAATTACAAGCAAATTTGGCACGGAATAAAGCCAATTAGATGGTTGAATAAATTCAACCTTACAATCTCCCCCTTTGGCTATTCCGTGACAAAACCCTAAAACAGACTCTAGACTTAACATGTGAGTTGGGAACAGTTGAACAAAACTCACTCACACCTAACTCTAGAAGCTGTGAAGCACTTGAATCATATGAACATAATACTCCTGAAACACAACAATACACCATGATCATTGTAAGCAAAAAATTATAAATGCATATGAAACAGGCAATATGTGATCAAGCATAGATGGAGTTAATAAACAAACCATGGCTTGATCAACCAAGTGAACACCACAAGGTAGTGATCACAGTGCTCATTCACACTTGGAATGAACACAAGGACATACAAGTTAACAAGCACAAGGCAAGACACTTGTATGCTCCACACTCAACCAATGCATAACACACAAGGCATATGCATCTAGGAACAATCCTACAAGGGCACAAGAGTGACAGTACATAAACCAAAATGCAGAACATTTAGATTAAAGTATTGATTTCAACATAGCATAAAGGCTGCATAAAGCAAGGTACATACCATATAGCCTACAAACTATGCATAAACCATTAACCCTAAAAGCTTACAAAAGCACATGGGTACAAACACACAACAATCCTGAATAACAGTTTACAAAACACAATCTATCAACTTAAAGAAAAAAATTGAAACTGAAGAAGAATGTAAAGACACTCCCCCTTAAGTAATATTCTCCCCCTCTGATCATGCCTTCTCCCCCTTTGATCATGCCTATATCACTCCCCCTTTTTGTCATGGAATAGGCTAATCATCCTCTTCCAGCTTTCTCTGAATTTGATCCAATTGAGTTTGAAGAGAAGTAAACTTCATATCCCATCGAGTGCTTTGATGGTGTAGAGAAGCTGTGAGTCCAGACATCTTTGTATTCAACTCGTGGACAGAGGGTACAATGCGATCAAGTTTCTCATCTAGGGAGAGAGTGCTAAACTGAGAGTCACTGTGAGAAGCAGAAGTTTCTGGTTTGGCTCTCTTCCGACTATGTCCAATGCTTGCATTGAATGTACGCATGTTGATTGGACTTAGTTTGGGGATAGGAGACTCATCAGCCGTTGGATAAATTCCCTTGAGCTTCAAGATCCGTGAAATGAGACTGCAGAAAGGAACGCATATCCGAGACTCATTTCGAAGAACCGTTTTGCGCAGAACATGAAAGATATGAGCACAGATGTCTATTTCCATATCAGAGATTAGATCATGAAGAAACAAAGCACGTCCAAGGTTCATATACCCAGTGCTTGATAAGGGGTACAAATTATGAAACATCATAATTGTAAGCACTCTCAGTTTTGGAGAAAGAGAGGAAACACTGATGGATTTGCCATTGGGTGAGAACTCCAAGTCTTGACCAAGACTTTCTTTGAGAAGCTCCTCATCAGGACAGAGATCATCATAAACTGGTGAATGTCGGAAAATGGGTCTGTTGATGTGTAGAATTTCTGCCAGATATGAAGGAGAGACAGAAAAGCTCTTTTTCCGAACCCAGCACTTAAGTTCATCTCCTTCCACAATTGCATTAGCATAAAATTCTTTTACCAACTCTTCATACACGTCATCCGGATCAGAGAGAAGATAATTCCAATCCTTGTGAGCAAACCATTTCGGAATGTCAGTGTCATGAAGTGAGGACTGATCCAAAGCTCTTTCTAGTAATGGTGTGGCATGTAGAAAGAAATTTTCATAAGACTGATAGGCTGCATATGATCTGAACTTGTTGGGATCGAATCTCTTTGATGAAGAGCGAGTCCCTTTTGGTGGAGGTGGGTAATCATCAACATCAATTACTGGTTCCTTCCCTTTGGAACTACCTCCTTTCACAGCAGCTTTCTTGAATGGTGACATGACCAGTCTGCATTATGAACAAGGGAAATGACAGAACACAATCCAACAGACTATATTAGCAGTGGGTTAGAGGAATTTTAAGGACAATGAAGAAACCCTAATAGCTGGATGAGAATGGTCAGAAAATAGCAATAAGGGACACAAATGGCCCAAATTGAACTACACAATATAGGGAGACCAAATAGAACCACATAATCAGCTGAAAAAGGACCCACATTCAACAACACATCAACATGATACCACATAGGATCATAGTGAAACACGACATCAACAGCAGATTAGACAAAAATAGCTAACCCTAGCTAAACACATGATGAAGAACACAACCACCAACATAAACTAGCTCAAAAATAGAAACACAAGCATCCAAGCGAAGCATGGACAAAGAATAATAGTTGAGCTAAAAACCCATCACAAAATCACAATCAAATGTGAATAAACCAGAGGGAAAACCATAACAACAAGTAAAATAGAGTGCAGGACAGAAAACCATACCTGTTAGTCGACGATTTTGAGCTGAAAAGAGGCAAGTATTGGAGATCGAAAATGGAGGCACGGTGACAAAGTGTAAGAGCAGATGAGAAAGACAATGAACAGTCACAAAAAGATCGAGGGAAAAATAAAAAGTTTAAAAACTGCCCCTGTATATCCAAAACACGCGATTTTCGCAACTGAATCGAGTCGCCAAAAAGTCGCCAGATCAAGCCGCCAAAACACTCAAGGACAAAAAGTGTTTTTCGCGACTGGAAGGTCTACCCGTGAGTGGAGCTGAGCCGCGAAAATCTCTGAGTGAACCTCGCGACTGGACCTTCCACTCGCGAACAAGTCGCCAAAAATGACCAGCGAAGATGCGACTGAGTCTCGCGACTTGACATACCCGCGACTGAGCCGCCAAAACAGGGCAAAACTGGATTTTTGAAATTTTCAGATTTTTTTAACAAAATACTTTCCAAAAACACCTAAAACACTCAAAAATCTTTTTGTGCTTGAATTAACAAAGATTGAGCATGTGAAAACACATTTTATCAAGTACAATCAAACAAATGAATATGGCATTTATTGAACATAAACTTGTGTGTTATGTGTGGATATCAACAATGAGATAGTCCTTCGTCTAATGTGAAGCTTCAATGATCAATTCAACCAAGGCATACACAATTAGCACTAGATCATGTGACCCATCTGAATTATAGAAATATGTATATATGACCTCCCACACAACTTGATAATCATAACATGGAGCTTATCATTTGACTCCACTTTCAATCAACATTTGATCTTTTTGATCTTTTTGAGGCAATCACCTCTCATTGTGAGAGTGATATTTGACATTTCACTTTAATGAACAAGCCTTTGGCCTTTTTGAATGAACATTCACTTTAATATAAGGTCGCTTACCCTTTTTCCTAGTCAAATACTAGAATGTGCGACAGGCTTTTGCAGGTCAATATCTCTTTTCATTTGGAGATTTACATTTGGTAAGCTCTTTTTAGCAAAACAAAAATAAAAAGTGGGAAGATATATAGACACAAGTCTATGCATGTCTCAAGATCAACATAACCATTCACTAATCATTCATGACAAGTTTGAAGATCTATTTACAACAATCACATAGATTTCAAGATTTTTCCCACAGTGATATAAGTGCATGAAAACAAGCAATGCTCGAAAATGCACAAAGCCATTAGCACAAAGGTACAAGGCAAAACAAGTTTTGAGACAATACTCAACAAAGTCAATCAAGCTTTTTGATTTTCTAATTTTTATGTGATTTTTGGATTTTTGACACAAGAAACAAAAATGATTGAACAAACATAAAAAGAAGCAACAGTATTCACAAATGGACAAACAAACAAGAAACATGTTGCACAAAAAGCTAATCAAAGAGGTGTGTGCCCCAACACTGACAGACTTAACATATTATAAATATGTGAAGCACACAACACACAAGAGAGTCAAGGAATTGTACCAACACCAATGGTCTTACAGAGTGATTCAAACCGTGGACCATCGAGAGGCTTGGTGAAGATATCCGCCTTTTGATTGTCGGTGTGTATGAACTCAAGACACACAACTCTTTCCTCTACCAAATCCTGAATGAAATGGTAACGTATCTCTATGTGTTTGGATTTTGAATGCTGGACAGGATTCTTGGAAAGATTGATGGCACTGGTGTTGTCACAGAAGACACACATCGTTTCTTGAGGAATTCCATAGTCATGAAGTAATTTCTTCATCCAAAGAAGCTGAGTGCAGCAACTTCTAGCAACGATGTATTCTGCTTCTGTAGTAGATAGAGACACTGAATTCTGCTTCTTGCTCATCCACGAGACAAGATTGTTACCAAGATAAAAACAGCCGCCTGAAGTGCTTTTCCGATCGTCTACATTGCCAGCCCAGTCAGCATCTGAATACCCAGCAAGACAAGCATTTAAGTCTTTTGAATACCACAGACCATAGTTTGCAGTACCATTCACATATCGAATGATTCGCTTAGCAGCAGTCAGATGAGATTCCTTCGGATTAGCTTGATACCTGGCACAAACGCCTACACTGAAAGCAATGTCCGGTCTACTGGTTGTAAGGTAGAGAAAACTCCCTATGATGCTCCTATACAATGTAGGACTTACTTCAACTCCCGACGAATCCACATTCAGTTTAGTGGAAGAGCTCATGGGAGTGGAGGCATGTTTTTTGGAGTCTAGTCCAAACTTCTTGACAATGTTTCTGGCATACTTCTCTTGAGATACAAATATACCCTCCTTCTGTTGTTTGACTTGAAGACCCAAGAAGAATGTGAGCTCCCCCACCATACTCATCTCAAACTCCTTCTTCATCTCCTCAGAAAATTCAGTAGCACGATCTTCGATAGTTGCCCCAAACACTATGTCATCAACATAGACTTGTGCCACAAGGAGATAATCTTCATCATTTTTGACAAACAGAGTTCGATCGGCGTACCCTCTCTTGAAACCTCTATCTAGAAGATAATGTGTAAGACGATCGTACCAGGCTTTAGGCGCTTGTTTTAAGCCATAAAGGGCTTTCTTCAATCTTAATACATGATCTGGAAAATGAGGATCCTCAAATCCTTTTGGTTGCTCAACAAATACTTCTTCATTTAGATATCCATTCAGAAATGCGCACTTAACATCCATTTGATAAAGTTTGAAATTCAAAGTGCACACAATGGACATGAGGATTCGAATGGATTCGAGTCTTGCCACCGGAGCGAATGATTCATCAAAATCCACTCCTTCTACTTGAGTGTATCCTTGAGCTACTAACCGAGACTTGTTTCGAATTATCTCTCCATCTTCATCAGTTTTGTTTTTGAAAATCCACTTTGTGCCTATAACATGAACGTTCTCAGGCCGTGGAGCAAGTTCCCACACATCATTCCTCACAAACTGATTCAGCTCTTCATGCATTAACTCAACCCAATTCTCATCTTGAAGAGCCTCTTCAACCCTTTTTGGTTCAAACTGTGCAAGATAACAGTGATATGTTACATGATTGGCTAGCAGAATATTTCCTTTCCTGAGGCGAAGACCGTCATCAAGTGATCCTATGATATTACTTTCCGGATGATTCTTGATAACTCTTGAAGATGGCCTTTTTGAAGTGGAAATTTCATCACTACGAGAGATAGGAGGATGAACTTCTGGAGGAGTAAGAGGGCTTGAAGTTCTAGACATCGATCTCGTTTCCATTTTTGGGTTGATGGGAGTCGATTCTACTTCTGGTATAGGTTCTTCACCTTCTATATCCAAAGCTTCTACCTCAACATCAGGCTCTTCGGTGCTCGGCCCTTCTACATCATCAATCATTTCCACCTTAGGTAAGGCATCATCAATCTTGACATTTATGGATTCCATCACAGCCTTTGTTCTCTTGTTAAACACTCTATACGCTCGACTTATAGTAGAGTAGCCAAGAAAAATACCCTCATCACTTCTTGCATCAAACTTCCCAAGATTCTCTCGATCATTTAAGATATAGCATTTACTTCCAAATACCCGGAAATACTTCACTTTAGGCTTCTTCCCATTCCATATCTCATATGCAGTCTTCTTTGTACCAACTCGAAAGAAAATCCTATTGCCAATGTGACACGAGGTGTTGACAGCTTCTCCCCAAAATTTTTGAGGTATTTGCTTGTTAAGCAACATGACTCTTGCCATCTCTTGAATCACACGATTTTTTCTCTCTACCACTCCATTTTGTTGTGGAGTTTTGGGAGCTGAAAACTCTCTTTTAATTCCATTCTTCTCACAGAAGGACTCGAATCTTGCATTCTCAAATTCCCTCCCATGATCACTTCTAACTTTGGCTATCGGAATCCCCTTTTCATTTTGTAGTTTCTTGCACAGAATCTCCAACCTCTCACAAGCTTCTGATTTTTCTCTAAGGAATTCAACCCAAGTGTATCTTGAGTAGTCGTCCACAATGACCATAATGTATCTCTTCCCCCCTAGGCTTTCAGTTCTGGTGGGCCCCATTAGATCAACATGAAGTAACTCCAAGCACCGAGAGGTGGCTATCACATTTACCTTGTGATGACTTGCCTTAGTTTGCTTCCCCATTTGACATGCACCACAAACGGTCTTCTTCACTTTTCCAAACTTAGGAAGTCCCTCGACTGCTTCAAGTTTGGAGACTTTTGCTACTTGTTTGAAGTTGGCATGCCCAAATCTGTGATGCCACAGCTCCAACATATCCACCCGAGCACTTCTACACGATATTGGTGCCGTGGGAACTATTCCATAACAGTTATCTGTAGTCCGATTTCCTTCCAAAACCTGAATCCCCTCTTCATTGATGATCAAACATCCTTTCTTAGAGAATTGTACCAGGAAATCATCATCACAAATTTGGGTGATGCTCAGCAAATTCGCCTTCAGCCCTTTTATGAACAGCACATCTTTCAACAGAGGCAAACCAGGTATCTCAATGGTTCCTTTGCCTAGGACTTGAGCATGACTTCCATCACCAAAGGTCACATAGTCACCAACCTTTTCTTTTAGTGTCTTAAACAGTGACTTATCCCCTGTCATATGGCGAGAACACCCACTGTCAAGATACCACAAACACGCATTAAACACCTTCAATGAGGTATGCACAAATAGGTTCACATGTGACAGACATTCTTGACCTTCAAACACAAACTCATCATCAGTTTTCATGCTTCTTTCAGATTGATTTTTCATTTTCAGATTCTCAATCATCTCGCACAACATTCTATTCTTTCTTTTATATTTCTTAATCAATGATTTAGATTCAGATATGCTACTGTGTAAGACAAGATTCTGATTTTCAAGATATTCCAGCATGTGAGCAATAACTCTAGCATGTTTCTTAGTTTTTAACAACTCTACAAGATCATCAGTAAGACACCTTTCAGACATATGCATAGAGTCATTTTCACAAACACTTAAGCTACAATTCAGCATGGTATAAACCAAAACAACAACCACAACTCAGGGGTCTGGGATCACACTTAGGTAATAAAACCACAACAAGTGTACCCGCTCTGATACCAATTGAAAGTTCAAAAACGTGTACAAAACACCTTTGAACGTTTAGACCCCTAAAATACAACTTAACCAATTCAAGCAATATGTCAAACAACTAGTGTGCGGAAACTTAACACATGCTATAATATGAAATTGGTTATAAACTATCTAAGCCATAACAAAATAAAACCACAGCAGATAATATAAAGGCAAAGATAGAGAGGAAGGAAGAAAGACAACACGCGATGTGTTATCGAAGAGGAAACCGAAGTCCTCGGCGAAAAACCTCTCCGCCGCCCTCCAAGCGGTAATCAATCCACTAGAAAATATAGTTGGGATACAAGGATAGCAATAGACCCTCCAAGCCTAATCTACCCAGTGCACCTAAGCCCTCCAAACTTCTTGCTCCAACGAGGTTGCGCCGAACCTTTTTCTTTTCTAGCTTCCCGGATTCCGCTACTAGACCATAGCATCAACCAATGAAGATTGGCTCCTTCCTAACTGCTTCCCAGAAATCCAAACAACTGTCTCACAGTGATGATGATGGTGAGAACCAGGTTTGGTATAATGCCTCTCAAGAATTTGACAATAGAGAGGAAGAGAGTTGAGGAATTTGAAGAGACTCTAAGGTAGAGATTGTGGGTGAAGCAATCTGGTTTTTCTTTAGGGTTTCTCTCTCAAAATTCTCTCTGGAAGCTCTCTTTCAATCGTGGGTAAAAGGGGTATTTATACTGGAGTGGGAGAGGAATGCGAAACGTCAGGTTTTACAAAAACAGGGGTGGCTCGCGGCTTGACTAAGTCGCGAGATCCAGTCGCGAGTTAACCGTATGGCTAGTTGTCCTGTTTTGTCCTGTAGTGCTCCAGCTAGCATGACTGTTCATCTTCCAGCATGCTTGGCACGTGTGCAGCTTCTGGCGGCTTGCAGCCGCGAGTCCACCCGCGAGTCCCAGCCGCGAGTCTCTGTTTTCTTGCACACTCTTGAGCAAACTTCACTCTATCTCACTCACTACCCTTACAACAATCCCACCTAAATACAGGGTTACTAAATGATGAATTACAAGCAAATTTGACACGGAATAAAGCCAATTAGATGGTTGAATAAATTCAACCTTACAGTATCTCTATGTGTTTAGATTTTGAATGCTGGACAGGATTCTTGGAAAGATTGATGGCACTGGTGTTGTCACAAAAGACACACATTGTCTCTTGAGAAATTCCATAATCATGAAGTAATTTCTTCATCCAAAGAAGTTGAGTGCAGCAACTTCCAGCGGCGATGTATTCTGCTTTAGCAGTAGATAGAGATACGAAATTTTGTTTCTTGCTCATCCACAAGACAAGATTGTTACCAAGGTAGAAGCAGCCTCCTGAAGTACTCTTTCGATCGTCTACCAGCCCAGTTAGCATCTGAATACCTGACAAGACAAGCATTTGAGTCTTTTGAATGCCACAAACCATAGTTTGAAGTTCCATTAACATATCGAATGATTCGCTTAACTGCAGTCAGGTGAGATTCCTTTGGATTAGCTTGATATTTGGCACAAACACCAACACTGAATGCAATGTCCGGTCTAGTAGCTGTAAGATAGAGTAAACTCCCAATGATACTCCTATATAAGGTAGGACTTACTTCTACTCCAGAAGAATCAACATTCAGCTTAGTAGATGAGCTTATGGGAGTGGAAGCATGTTTTTTGGAGTCTAGTCCAAACTTCTTAACAATGTTTCTAGCATACTTCTCTTGTGAAACAAATATACCCTCCTTCTATTGTTTGACTTAAAGACCCAAGAAAAATATGAGTTCCCCCACCATACTCATCTCAAATTCCTTCTTCATCTCCTCAGAAAATTCAATAGCACGATCTTCAATGGTAGCCCCAAACACTATATCATTAACATAAACTTATGCCACAAGGAGATAATCTTCATCATTTTTGACAAATAAAGTTCGGTCAGCATATCCCCTTTTGAATCCTCTATCTAGGAGGTAATGTGTAAGCCGATCATACCAAGCTCTAGGTGCTTGTTTTAAACCATAAAGGGCTTTCTTCAATCTCAACACATGATCAGGAAAGTGAGGATCCTCAAATCCTTTTGGTTGCTCAACAAACACTTCTTTATTTAGGTATCCATTCAGAAATGTACACTTTACATCCATTTGATAGAGTTTGAAGTTCATAGTGCATGCAATGGACATGAGAATTCAAATGGATTCGAGTCTTGCCACAGGAGCGAAGGATTCATCAAAGTCTACTCCTTCTACTTGAGTGTATCCTTGAGCTACTAACCGAGATTTGTTTCGAATTATCTCTCCATCTTCATCGGTTTTGTTTTTGAAAATCCATTTTGTGCCTATGACATGAACATTTTCAGGCCTTGGAGCAAGTTCCCACACATCATTCCTCACAAACTTATTCAGCTCTTCATGCATTGACTCAACCAAATTCTCATCTTGAAGGGCCTCTTCTACCCTTTTTGGCTCAAATTGAGCAAGGTAGCAATGATATGTTACATGATTGGCCAACAAGATGTTTCCTTTTCTGAGGTGAAGACTTTCATCTAGAGACCCTATGATGTTGCTTTCTGGATGGTTCTTAATTACTCTTGAAGATGGCTTCTTTGATGTGGAGACTTCATCACTTCGAGAGATGGGAGGATGGACTTTCGGAGGAGTAAGAGGACTTGATGTTCTAGACATCGATCTCGTATCCATTCTTGGGTTGATGGGAGTCGATTCTTCTTCTGGTGTAGGTTTTTCAACTTCTATATCAAGAGCTTCGACCTCAACATCGGGTTCTTTGGTGCTCGGCCCTTCTCCATCATCAATCATCTCCACCTTAGATAAGGCATCATCAATCTTGACATTGATGAACTCCATCACTGTCTTAGTTCTCTTGTTAAAAACTTTATACACCCGACTCGTAGTAGAGTACCCAAGAAAAATACCCTCATCACTTCTCGCATCAAACTTCCCAAGATTCTCCCGATCATTTAGGATATAACATTTGCTTCCAAACACCCGGAAATACTTCACTCTAGGCTTCTTTCCATTCCAAATCTCATAGGCGGTCTTCTTTGTTCCTACTCGGAAAAATATTCTATTGCCAATGTGACACGAGGTGTTGACAGCTTCTCCCCAAAACTTTTGAGGTATTTGCTTGTTAAGCAACATGACTCTTGCCATTTCCTGAATCACTCGATTTTTTCTCTCTACCACTCCATTTTGTTGTGGAGTTTTGGGGGCTGAAAATTCTCTTTTGATTCCATTCTTTTCACAGAAAGACTCGAATCTTGCATTCTCAAATTCCCTCCCATGATCACTTCTAATTTTGGCAATAGGGACCCCTCTCTCATTTTGTAGTTTCTTGCACAGAATTTCCAACCTCTCACATGCTTCTGATTTTTCTCTAAGGAACTCAACCCAACTGTATCTTGAGTAATCATCCACAATGACCATAATGTATCTCTTTCCTCCTAGACTCTCAGTTCTGGTAGGCCCCATTAGATCAACATGAAGTAACTCCAAACACCGAGAAGTAGCAATCACATTCACCTTGTGATGACTTGCCTTTGTTTGCTTTCCCATTTGGCATGCACCACAAATGGTCTTCTTCACCTTTCCAAACTTAGGAAGTCCCTCAACTGCTTCAAGTTTGGACACTTTAGCTACTTGTTTGAAATTCGCATGCCCAAATCTGTGATGCCAAAGTTCCAACATATCAACACGAGCACTTCTACACGAGATGGGTGCTGTGGGAACTACTCCATAACAGTTGTCTGTAGTCCGATTTCCCTCCAAGAACTGAATCCCTTCTTCATTGATGATCAAGCATCCCTTCTTAGAGAATTGTACCAGGAAATCATCATCACAAATTTGAGTGATGCTCAGCAGATTTACCTTCAGCCCTTTTATGTACAACACATCTTTCAACAGCGGTAATCCAGGTATCTCAATAGTCCCTTTGCCTAGGACTTGAGCATGACTTTCATCACTAAAAGTCACATGTCACCAACCTTTTCTTTGAGTGTCTTAAACAATGACTTATCCCCTGTCACATGGCGAGAACAACCGCTGTCAAGATACCACAAGCATGCATTAAACACCTTCAATGAGGTATGCACAAATAGGCTCACATGAGACAAACATTCTTGACCTTCAAACAAAAACTCATCATCAGTTTTTATGCTTCTATCAGATTGACCTTTCATTTTCAGACTCTCAATCATCTCACACAACATTCTATTCTTTCTTTTATATTTCTCAATTAATGATTTAGATTCAGATATGCTACTGTGTAAGATATGATTCTGATTTTCAAAATATTCTAGCATGTGAACAAAAATCCTAGCATGTTTCTTGGTTTTTAACAACTCTATAAGTTCATTGGTAAGACACCCTTCAAACATATGCATAGAGTCATTTTCACAAACACTTAAACTACAATTCAGCATGGTATTTTCCATAACAGCTACCACAACACAGGGGTCTAGGATCGCACTCAGGTAATAAACCACAACAAGTGCACCCGCTCTGATACCAATTGAAAGTTCAAATATGTGTATAAACACCCTTGAACGTTTAGACCCCCAATTTACAAATTAACCAATTCAAGCTTTATGTCAAACAACTAGCGTGCGGAAAATGAACATAAGCTATAATATAGAATTGGAAAAACTATCTAAGCCAAATTAAAATCACAACCCAAAGCAGATAATAAAAGGCAAAGATAAAGGGAAGGAAGATGCAAACACAAAGACAACATGCGATGTGTTATCGAAGAGGAAACCGAAGCCCTCGGCGAAAAACCTCTCCGCCACCCTCCAAGCGGTAAACAATCCACTAGAAAATGTAGTTGGGATACATGGACAGCAATAGACCCTCCAAGCCTAATCTACCCAGTGCACCTAAGCCCTCCAAGCTTCTTGCTCCAACAAGGTTACGCCGAACCTTTTTCTTTTCTAGCTTCTCGGATTCCGCTACTAAACAGTAGCATCAACCAATGTAGATTGGTTCCTTCCTAACTGCTTCCCAGAAAACCAAACAGCCCTTTCACAGTGATGAATATGGTGAGAACAAGGTTTTGGTAAAATGCCTCTCAAGGATTTGACAATGGAGAGGAAGAGAGTTGAGGAATTTGAAGAGACTCTAATGTATAGATTGTAGGTGAATCAATCTTATTTTTCTTTAAGGTTTCTCTCTCAAAATTCTCTCTAGAAGCTCTCTTTCATTTGTGGGTATAAGGGGTATTTATACTGAGGTGAGAGGAGAATGTGAAACGTCAGGTTTTACAAAATAGGGGTGGCTCGCGGCTTGGCCTCGCGACTTGACTGAGTTGCGAGATCCAGTCGTGAGATAACCGTATGGCCAGTTGTTCTATTTTGTTCTGTAGTGCTCCAACTAGCATGACTGTTCACCTTTTGGCATGCTTGGCACGTGTGCTGCGTCTAGCGGCTTACAGCCGCGAGCCACCCGCGAGATCAAGTCGCGAGTCTCTGTTTTCTTGCACACTCTTGAGCAATCAACACTCTATCTCACTCACTACCCTTACAACAAACCCACCTAAATACAGGGTTACTAAATGCTGAAATACAAGCAAATTTGGCATGGAATAAAGCCAATAAGATGGTTGATTAAATTCAACCTAACAGTATGTTTGATAGACTGTAATAGACCCTGGAATGTAATAGTTATTCTTGTGGTTTAACTATTTAGTAGTCTGATTATGTTTTTATTACAGAGAATAATTATTTTTTACGAATAACTATTTTTTAATGAGGAATAACTATTACTCTCTAAAAGTGTTGTAATAGCTATTCTTTAGTAGGTGTATTAATTTTTGAAATTAATATATTTTCAAATAAATAAATTTTCCATAAGCACATAACAATTATGATAATAAAAAATAACTAATCCCTCTTTCAAATTAAAAAAAAAATAATAATTTATTTTTTAGGAAATATAATTATATAAGTAAGATATTTCCTAAAATATATTTTTATTCTTATTGTTATGTAATTATCATTACAGCTTACCAAACGTGTCCTTTTACTTAATCTGTGTAGTTTAATAGCAAAAGTTTGTGTTTAAATTTTGTTTTGCCACACAACCATGCACGTGGAGAGGCCTTGACAGTGTATGGTTGTGTGGCAAAATACCCATGAAACCTCTAAAATGACCAAAATACCCCTGATATCTCTAAAATCAACAAATATGCTTAAAAACCACTAAAATGACCAAAATACCCCTGAAATCCAAAAAATGACCAAAATACCCTCGAAACCTAAAAATTACCAAAATACCCCCCAAAACCTAAAAAATGACCAAAATACCTCCAAAACCTAAAAATGACCAAAATACCCCCAAAACCTAATAAATGATCAAAATACCCTCAAAACCCAAAAAAATGACCAAAATACCATCAAAACCTAAAAATGACCAAAATGCCCCCGAAACCTAAAAATGACCAAAATACCCCCGAAACCTAAAAATAACCAAAATACCCCTTGAAACCCAAAAAATGGCCAAAATACCCCCGAAACCTAAAAAATTACCAAAATACCCCCAAAACCTAAAAACTGACCAAAATACCCCCGAAACCTAAAAATTACCAAAATACTCTCGAAACCCAAAAAATTACCAAAATACTCCCAAAACCTAAAAATGACCAAAATACCCCCACAACCTCAAAAAATACCAAAATACCCCCGAAACTCAAAAAATACCAAATACCCTTGAAACCCAAAAAATGACCTAAATACCCTCGAAACCTAAAAATGACCAAAATACTACCGAAACCTAAAAAATTACCGAAATACCCCAAAACCTAAAAATTACCAAAATACTTCTGAACCCTAGAAATTTACCGAAATAACCCTAAAACTAAAAGATGACAGAAATGCCCTCGTAACCTAAAAAATGGCTAAAATAACCTTAGAATCTAAAAGATGATGAAAATAACCCCGAAACCTAAAAAATTACCGAAATTCTCTCAAAACCTATAAAATGAATTAAAGACTCTTAGAACCTTTAATTTGTCAAAATATCCTCGAAACATCCAAAATACCCTGAAACCTCTATTTCGGTAATTTTAGATGTTTCAAGTGTATTATGGTCATCTTACATGTTTAGGGGAATTTTGGTCATAATTTGGGTTTCAAGGGTTTTTATTGATAATTTTTTTAGGTTTTGGGGTTATTTTGGTTATTTTTTTTAGGTTTTTGGGGGTATTTCGATCATTTTTTAGGTTTCAGAGTATTTTGGTAATTTTTTTAGGTTTCGGGGGTATTTGAGTTATTTTTTAGGTTTTAGAGGTATTTCGGTCATTTTTTAGGTTTATGGAGTATTTTGGTAATTTTTTAGGTTTAGGGAGTATTTTAGTAATTTTTTAGGTTTAGGGTATATTTTGGTAATTGTTAGGTTTTGGGGATATTTTGGTCATTTTTTTAGATTTTTGGGGTATTTTGGTCATTTGGTCATTATTTTAGGTTTTGGGGTTATTTTAGTCATTTTTTAGGTCTTGGGGTATTTTAATCATTTTACAGGTTTCAGAGGTATTTTGGTCATTTTTTAGGTTTTAGCGGTATTTTTGGTAATTTTAAGGTTTCAGAGGTATTTCAGTCATTTTTAAGGTTTAGGGGGTATTTTGGTCATTTTTTAGGTTTAGGAAGCATTTTGGTCATTTTTTGGGTTTTTAGGGTATTTTGGTAATTTTTGGGTTTTGGGGATATTTTGGACATTTTAGAGGTTGGGGGGGGGGGGTATTTTGCTCATTTTAGAGGTTTTGGAGGTATTTTTCTCGTTTTGTGGGTTTTGAGGGTTTGGTCATTTTTGGGTTTTGGGGATATTTTGGACATTTAAGAGGTTTTGGGGGATATTTTGCTCATTTTAGAGATTTTGGAGGTATTTTGGTCATTTTGTGGATTTTGTGGAAATTTTGGTCATTTTTTGGGTTTCGAGAGTATTTTTGTCATTTTTTGGTTTTGGAGACATTTTGGTCATTTTTAGGTTTTATGGGTATTTTGGTCATTTTTTGGGTTTCAAAGGTATTTTGGTCATTTTTTGGGTTTCAGGGGTATTTTGGTCATTTTTTGGGTTTTGGAGGTATTTTGGTTATTTTTAGGTTTCGGGGGTATTTTTGTCATTCTTTGGGTTTTGGTGGTATTTTAGTAATTTTTAGGTTTTAGGGGTATTTTGGTAATTTTTTGGTTTCGGGGGTATTTTGGTCATTTGCTGGATTTTGGGGTATTTTGGTCATTTTTTGGATTTCAGGGGCATTTTGGTCATTTTTTTGTTTTGGGGGTATTTTGGTAATTTTTAAGTTTTGGGGATATTTTGGTCATTTTTTAAGTTTCGGGGGTATTTTGGTCATTTTTTGGGATTTAGGGGTATTTTGGTCATTTTCTAAGTTTCAGGGGTATTTTAGTCATTTTCTAGAAATTTAGATTTTATGTTGTTTATTTAAATTTTAGATGGGTTTAGTGGGTATTAGTGGGTTTATCCATTTAGACTCATTTAATTAAATAACCAAATGCGTTTTTACCCATTTAACACAAATATTCAAATAGGTTGAGTTAAAACTTATCCAAATAAGATGGGTAATTAGTGGGTTTATGGATATGGATAAAAATTACCACCCCTACTTGGCACAAATACTTAGAGGGCGTTTGGATTCCCCGTTTTCCTGCACCCACGTTTTGGTTTTGCGTTTTCTTTGTTTTTTTTTTTTTTTTTTTTTTTTTTTCTTTTCTCTTCTTTTGCCCGCATATGTTGACTTTGGTGGACAAAAATTATTGTTTTGCACTGTAGCAGTACTGTTCATGTACTGTAGCAATACTGTTCACGCATTAAAAAATATTAAAAATGGATCCCACGGTACTTTTCACACATTTAAAAATTATTTTGCTATAGTATTTTCAGTTTTCAATTTTCAGTTTTTAGTTTCAGCAACAATAAACTCAATCCAAACGGACCCTTATTATACTTCTGCGGTTCTGCCCAATAATGAATATGTTAAAAATACTATTTTAGTCCCTGTATATTTTGGGGTTACAGTAGGAAATTTAGAGTTCTCTATTTTATCAGCTTTACCTTTCAGTTGATATTCTCGATTACTTAAAAGATAAACTGACTGAAGCCTTTGAAATTTCGAATATGTTTATGTCAGGGGAATCTTGTCTCACAAGATTTTGACATACGAAAGGAAGCCGGGGGATCTTACATAGGCATTGAGAGGGATTTTCCGGCTCAGGTATCAGAAAACTATCTTGAAATCCATTTCTTTTGGGCTGGGAAAGGGACTTGCTGCGTACCTGTTGAAGGTACTTATGGACCTTCTATTTCAGCCATAAGTGCCATCAATAACAACCCATTCTTAGTCCCAAATGCTACTACAGGTACCATAATGCAAAAATTGTAGATGCAATAAGAAGATGAGGTACTGCTTTCCTTTAATGTTGGTGTCATGTTTTTGACTGCCTTTCTTTTGTATAGAATTTACACCCAGTTCTAGGAGTAGCAATGGAAATTTGATTGGTCTGATCGTGGGTATCAGTATTGGTGTTGGAGGCATTCTATCTGTTTTCATAGTTTTCTATATCATCCGCAAAAGAAAACGACTTCAAACCAATGACAATGAAGAAGGTGAGCCAGAAATCATGTTACACGTTTATGGTAGTTGTTGGACTTCATTCAATTTAGTCTACGAATTAAAATTACTGAATTTTTTCTTATTTTACTAATTTATTTAGTGAGTTGGCCTCTCAGTGCTGCACGTTATGTTTCGTACATAACACTGCACATTCAACTTCAATTCAATATCACGTTCACATATAAACTGCAGCTTCATAGAGGTTTTTATACCAAAGCTTCTTCTACTATGTCTGGAAATAATAAAAAACACATGCCCATATGTACGTGCACACACATGCATATCATGGAAAAGTAAGGAGAAACATGAGTTACTTCACCAATGAAGCCCCATCTTCAATCCAACAACATTCTAGAACAAACCACATTGATAATTAATGCTTAACATGGGGATGCTTCCTCAATTTAGCAAGTTAAAATTATCCCGCAATTTCTGCGCACAACTTAATAAAATTGATTACTAAACAATGGATTTAGAATTACAACCTGCGTTTATGTTGAAATTTGCAGAGCTCTTAGGAATTGATGTCAGACCATTCACATTCAGCTACGCTGAACTAAAAACAGCTACAGAAGATTTTAATCCAGCTAACAAGCTTGGAGAAGGAGGATTTGGGCCTGTCAATAAGGTAAGTTCCTATGCAATTAACAACATTGTGTGCATAAATCTATGTCGGTGCCATAAGGTCTGCAATCTGAAGTAAGTTAACAGAAATTAGACATATATTGCAATCGCCAGGAGCTTTTAGACATATGTTGCAATTGCCCAGCAGTAAAGAA
Source organism: Quercus robur (assembly GCF_932294415.1). Classification (NCBI taxonomy): domain Eukaryota; kingdom Viridiplantae; phylum Streptophyta; class Magnoliopsida; order Fagales; family Fagaceae; genus Quercus; species Quercus robur. Next base: position 15,187,712 of record NC_065537.1, read on the forward strand.
TCACAATGCAAAATCATCTATTTCAATTTTGTTTCTATATATATTTTTTCTTTATTTCATATTGCTTATGATTTCTAACATCCTGGCAGTTGTGATTGTTGTAGAAGTACATAAATGAAAATAATTGAATATTCATAACACAAATCCTTAAGCCCTTTTCTATTTCTTCTCTAGTTCTAATGCACTCACATTCCCAAATTGTTGTTAATCTTTTTTAATTTTTTATTAAAACTGTGGTTCAATCAGTAACCCAATGATCCAAAACCTACATAGGGTCAAACTTCAGTCTATGTCTAATAACTATGCATTGGAGAAAATAATGATCTGAAAGCGAAAGTTTTTGATTCCATATATTGAAATTGTAGACCAAATATTTATATGTGGTAATCTAGTCATTCTTTTCATATACTTTCCATTTTAATGGTATCAGTTAAAAACTGAAAACGGTTAGGTTTGGCCTCCAATTCCAGGGTATAAATAGCCATTCCTCACACACACACACACACACACACACACACACAAAACAACATTGAGTTTTATCCATGTAAATTTTTCTGTAAATGAATGTATGCAATTTTGTTCAACATAGTTTGATTGTATTTGAGCCATCAATTAGATAAGAAATGTGTATTACATCTATTGGAGCCACCCACCTCATTGGCTAGGTTCTCATTTTCTATATACACTAGTAGATCAAAATTATCTCTTGATGAGTAATGATTTATCGTTTAATTATTTTCTTTAATATTTGTGATTGAAACTCAATGCAAAATAGGGAACACTTAATGATGGAAGAGTAGTTGCTGTGAAGCAACTGTCTGCTGCATCACACCAAGGAAAGAACCAGTTCGTCACTGAGATTGCTATTATGTCTGCTGTGCAACACCGTAACCTTGTGAAATTGTATGGATGCTGTGTTGAGGCAGATAAAAGACGCCTTGTTTATGAACATCTAGAGAATAAAAGCCTTGATCAAGCATTATTTGGTATAAGAACACATCTTTGTTGCTGCTCTATCTCACTTTATGTGCACATATATTTATGTATAGTAAGTAGTTTAAATTTTTATGCTTGCATGAGACAGGAGAAAGAAGTTTGAATCTCAATTGGTCAACACGCTATGATATATGCTTGGGTGTAGCAAGAGGTTTAGCTTATCTTCATGAGGAGTCACGACTTCGAATTGTACGTAGAGATGTGAAAGCCAGTAATATCTTGCTTGATTCTGATCTCTTCCCCAAAATATCAGACTTTGGCTTGGCCAAGCTATACGATGATAACAAGAGTCACATAAGCACCGGTGTTGCAGGGACTATGTAAGACCCCAAAAGCTTAGCTAGTTACTATTTTATTTCATTTTTAGTTATGTTAATATTCAATTGTGCATATAATTGTGTTACTAATGTAGTGGATATCTTGCACCGGAGTATGCCATGCGTGGACACCTTACAGAGAAGACTGATGTGTTTGCCTTCGGCATAGTGGCTCTAGAGATGGTTAGTGGGAGGCGAAATTCAGACTCAAGCTTGGAAGAAGAAAAGATGTATCTTCTTGAATGGGTATGAACTATGTTTATGTGTTGCATATAGAAGGTTGCTATCTTTCTTTAATTGGATGCGTAGTCGTTTGAGTTGGAGAGAGAATTAAAAAAATTTATATATTAAAAAATTTATTTTGACTATGCAAAGTAGTTGAAAGATGTTTCTGCTATCTTGTAGCTATCCCAATGCTAGTTTTTTTTTGGATTTTGTTAGCAAAATTTTAGTTTCAGGCTAGTGCTTTACTAATGCTGTAAGGATTATCTTTTCCTTCCCAAAGAATGGGAGTCTTATTATATGGAGTTATCACTTTATTTATTCATATAAAAAAATTTTGAAAACCTCAAAATTGCACTGAATTGAAAAACGATGCATTGAATCTCTAATAAGAATAAAAAACATGGCTTTTGACCATAATTAAATCTGAAAATAAAGCTACGCTACTTTAGTCCTAAACACAATTTAAAATTTTAAAAATAGAAAATGACAAAAGCAATACATGGGACATGAACAATACCTATGATCTATGTCCCCCTATTTGAGTTCAGGTGCTAAGTTATGGATTGGGAAAGCGTAAGGCTCTCGCCCCACTCAGTCCTACAACTGGTTTCTAGTGTCTATTAGCAATATAAACAATTTACCACAAAACAACCTTGAATAACATATATTCATATTGTTACAATCAATTTTTTATAAAAGAAAAAGAAAAAAGAGCAAAACATCACATTTCCACAAGAATACTAGAGTCTAGAGATATCCATGTGAAATAATTAGAATGATTAATATTCAACATAAACAAATCATTATCTAATGAAAGAAAAAGTGAAACAATACATGAAACCTAACTAATCAAGCATTTCAAGCATGTAATAAATATACAAAACCTGATATGCAAGAGTGTACTTTATAATGCATGAAATGTATGGATATATGAGAGTAAAAATAACAAATTTAAGTGAAATGAAGATGATCCTTGGAACAATCAAGAAAACAGCTGGATTTGTCTAGATCTTTTACAATTTTACAAATTCATATGTAAATATACTTATCAGTCCCCCTAAGATTTTAAGGATAGGAAAAATACTAATGATTAAGTTAATATCCATCTTAGATTCACGATCTCCATGATACATTGGTGTACATGGCTTCAAAAAAGATTTAATATTTGCTTTGTTGTCGTGGTTTAAAGATGTTTACAATGTTATTTGTTGTGTTTGTATTGATTGTAATCCACTCTCTTTTTGTAATTGTATTAAACTTTGGATTGGAATGAGAGAAAACTGAAATTGTTTTCATTGAATTGATGAACATTAGAACTCTGTTAATGTGTGTATATATATATATACACACACACACAGAACAGAGTAGAAAGGAGAAGGAAAAACTAAATGGTTGACTTGCACTGCCTGAAATTAACAATCTAGCAAACTATTGAAATAACCAATCACAAAATGAGATGTGGCTACTCTAACTACTTGAATACAGAGACCTAAAGACGAATGGTTTTACATAAGATTCAAACTTGGACAAATTAAGCTACATGTCATACTGCACAAAACTTGTAGCAACTGAACCAGAGCTGAACTTGCAGAAGCCTTCATCTTTAACACTTTGTACCAATATATTATAGTTTACAATAAAATAAAAATTCCTCCTTTTTTGAACCTTAAAAAAAAAAGATTTAATCCTCTCTTAAAATAGCCCAACCACATCTAGTGATGTAAAATTGGCTTTGGCTTACAAAATCAAAATGGAAGATGATCTCTTGACGGATTCTTGATTTTATACACTAATATTTAGTATATAATCATAGATAAATTATTAAAACAAAAAGAAGGCCGAGTTCCCTTTTAGTAGATTAGTGTATTGTAATATATTAAAAAGTTTGTTTTCATGAATTTGTTTTTTCATACTTTGCCCTCTCCAACAACCACACCCCCCCCACCCCCCCCCCCCCCCCCCCCCCCCCCCCCCCAAAAAAAAACACCACCACCACTCTAAATCCTAGCTCTGTCCTTGTCACAGCCAATACCTTGAGACTATATGCTGAACCCCTTGACTCATTTGAACAATTGGATTTCTCCTTTCCTCCACCTTTGTACTATATTCTGAACAATTAGAAGGTTGACTCATTGAATATACTATATTCTGAAGCCTGGTAACAAAATATCTTTCTCAGGCTTGGCAACTACATGAAGACAACCGTGAAGTCGATCTTGTCGATGTCAAATTATCAGAATTCGATGAGGAAGAAGTAAAACGAGTAATCCAAGTATCTTTTTTGTGTACTCAATCATCACCTACATTACGGCCATCAATGTCGCGTGTGGTGGCAATGCTTTTAGGAGACATTGAAGTGAACACTGTAACTTCAAAGCCTGGATATTTGACTGACTGGAAATCTGATGATCCTAGAAGCTTAAGAAATGATGTTGCAGCTAGAGGAACTGTTAGCATCTATTATGACTATTCAGAAAGTTCAAGCATGGTGGGTTACATAGATAATTCACCAGTGAGTGCTTCTAAACCCATGCTTGGTAAGGCTATCAAACAGGGTAGATGAGAATTGGTCTATACTTTTCTTCATCATTTTCAATTCCTGATTACATATATATAATCAGAGATATAATTTTTTGTAATATTTTCTTTCTCAAATATGTTTGACACCATAATTCATTATATGTCATAGAAATGGAGTTTGTATCAAATTATGACTGAAATACTCAAATTTATGGCATTACTGAAGAAGCCATTCAAATATTTCACATGGAGATTTATCTGTTTTTTGGCCTTCAAATTTACTTTGTTGAAATTTGATCTAGGCAAAGCATATGATTGGTTGAAATGGGATTTTATTAGAGAAAAACCCGAATTCTTCCATATTCCTGAATCCCTTAGAAAGCTTACCATGAATACGATCACATCCACCTAATTTAAGATTTTATGGAATGGTAGTCCTGCCGGAGTTCCTACCCAGTAGGTTAATTACACAAGGGGATCCACTATCTCCTTATCTCTTTATTTTATGTTTGGAAAGGTTATCTATCATGTTGGAAGATGCAGTTAGGAAAAAACAGATACAAACTACTACATTTTGAGGACAAATTAGAATCTCACATCTGTTCTTTGCAGATGATATTTTCTTATTTGTGAAAGCAAAGCAACAAGGTTGTCAAAAATTAAAGGATATTTTGGATCGGTTTTAGTGCTTGTTCAGGACAGATTACTAGTACCTAGAAATCCAGGATAACTTTTTCTCCAAATACTAGTAGGCGGGCTAAGGAGATTATTCAAGGAATATTTGAGATCCCTACAATCAACAACCTGGGAACTTATTTAGGAACACCTATCTTTACTAAATTCTTATCTATAGCAGGTAGGGCAACTTAAATCAAATCAACCCCTTCTGCTATTCCTATATATGCCATGCAAACAGCTATGATCCCCCAAATAATATGTAAAACGATACATAGGATGAATTGTAACTTTTTGTGGGGGGACACTAGAAATCATAGGTGGTTGGGACATGATCACTAGGCCTAAAAAGGAAGGAGGTTTAAAATTAAAAAAAAAAAAAAAAAAAAAAAATACGAGATATGAATATTGCTATGCTTACTACGAAGCTTGGAGACTCTGAAAAACCCCAAATTCTTTATGGGCTAGAGTATTAAAGAGTAAATATTTTCCACATATATCTCTTCAAGATAGCCACACGACCCCCTTGGCTTCACACATTTGGAAAGCTTTCCACCTGGGAAGTAGATATTTTTTAAGATTAAAGGTATGCATTGGATCACAGGGGAAGGTAATCTTGTAAACATATGGTATGACTCTTGGGTACTGGGTGGCCCATTGAGGAACCAAATAGCATGGCCTTAACAGCAACACGAGGGAACCAGAACTGTGGACATGCGGAAACAAAATCACACATGCAGTATGAAAGATCTCACCCTACAACTACCTGGCCAAACTAAGGATATTACTAAAGGAATTCCTATTGCTCAATTCCACTCTCCTCAAGGTAAATTAGTTTGGTCTAGAAATAATGGTATCTGCTCTGTTTACTCAGCCTACAAGTTCTTGCATGAACAAGAACAAGTGGTGACTAATGATCGTTTTCGCACTTGAAACTTTATAATTTTACATCAAAGTGGGATTGATCAAACTTGTCCTAGATGCAACCAAATTGAGACTTCTCTACATGTGTTACGTGATTGACCATGGGCAATTCATTTTTGGCACCATCTTCCTGGATTTTTACCTTAAATTTCTTCCAAGAGCCACTTCAGAATTGGTTCAAAATAAACTCAAACTCCAATCATTCTGAGCAGACACATAAGGTACTTTGGAAGCTTCTTTTTGTCATGTCAATTTGGCAACTTTGGCTAGCCCGCAATGAACGACTTTCTAAGGACTCTTCTAGCACACAATCTCAACTTATCCACGCATTTAACTCTTGAATTTTATTACACAGCATCTAACTCTTGTATCATTTATTAGGGACTTATTTAAATTTATTCATCACCTTACTTTTTAAGCACACCAAATTTACACTATTTGCTATTCAAAATTTATCAATTTATAGTTCCCACTGTGGTAGGCTTACCGCATGGATTTCTTAGTTCGTTAGCCAATCAGTTATATTCTTCGAATATTTCTCTAAAAACACAATCACACCAAAGTTAAAATATATATATATATATATATATATATATTTATTAAAAAAATTAAATTATAAAACGAAAATAAAGGATTGCGCAACAAGATAAGCACACTCCATAAATATAGGAAAAAACTCAAACCAGGGAGTTTCATTAATTCAATTTCATATATTAAACAAATCGACGGTATGATAGGCCATTTTCGCTATTAAGTATTTATTTTAGTATCATTGTTGATGAAACCAAAAATCATTAGTTGGGTCACTTGTCCAAAGAGCCTTCGACGAGCATCTGAGATCTGCATGAAAAATAAAATTGGTTGAAGAGACCACCGGGGTGAGTCCAGGTGGAGGAGTCTTCGATGCTTGAGTTAGTATTCACCCGTATATTTTGTATATAGATAGCATTTTGTAGTATTTTTTATGTACCTTAGTAAATGGACAGATTGTCCATTTTATAGGTAGCTTGGGTAGCTGTTGTGCTTATAAATGTTTTCATGTACATAATTGCAGGTAATTATTTTCCTGTGTGTAATAGTCTTTGTCTTAATAGGAGTTTAAGGTTGATGAGTAACGGTTGTCATTAATGTGTTGAATGTGCATGAGTGGTTACATATTTTTCCATGATGGTCTACTATAGAGCAACCACATCAGCTTGTGTAAATTTTCTGTCTATTTTGCAAGAAAAAAACCTACTTTTTCTATTTTACACATTCACTTTTACAAAACACCCATATCAGTTTATCTATTCTACACATTCATTTAATAAAATATTCATTCTTTTTAGAATTTTTATTATTTCATTCCCTCTCCTCTCTGGCACAAACTCATCACCTCGTCTTCTCCGTCCACACCCACACCCAGCCAGCCACCGTTCCACAAAATCCAGCCACTGATTCACTGATCTTCCACAACAACAAAATCCGGCCACTAATTCACCAATCTTCCACAACCAGCACCATCAAGAAAAACCAACTCACTCAATCCGAAACCTAGTCAATCCCAAACCCATTCATCACCTACCAAACCTGAAACCCAGTCAAGCCATCATCACCCACCCAACCTGAAACCCACTGACGATTTGATGATTTGATTGGCATGGTTTGATGATCGGAAAGGCCTTAGTTTGATGATTTGATCGGCGTGGTTGGTGATTGGCGTGGTTCGATGATCAGCGGCAATGGATGATCGGCGATCACGTGGCTTGATAAGAACTGAAAATTCAAATAGTGTAAAAACACCCTTGAACGTTTAGACCCCCAATTTACAAATTAACCAATTCAAACTTTATGTCAAACAACTAGTGTGCGGAAAATGAACAAAAGCTATAAAACAGAATTGGAAAACAATCTAAACCAAATTAAAATCACAACCCACAGCAGATAATAAAAGGCAAAGATTAAAAGGGAAGGAAGATGCAAACACAAAGACAACACGCGATGTGTTATCGAAGAGGAAACCAAAGCCCTTGGCGTAAAACCTCTCTTCCGCCCTCCAAGCGGTCAATAATCCACTAGAAAATGTAGTTGGAATACATGAACAGCAATAAACCCTCCAGGCTTAATCTACCCGATGTACCTAAGCCTTCAAAACTTCTTGCTCCAACGAGGTTGCGCCGAACCTTTTTTTTTTCTAGCTTACCGGATTCTGCTATAATCCATAGCATCCGCCATCCTTGGCATCTTCCAATGCTTTCCAAAACTCCAAAAACACTCACACTCTAAATGGGTGTGGGTAGTGTTTGGAATAGGTATGACAATGAGAGAGGTAATGAGAAGAGACTACATATATTTCTCTCTAAGAATGAGTAGCTCTCTCTAATTGGGTGAGTGTTTTGAAGAAACCTCTCTTAGGGTTTTTTCTTTCTGAATAGCCACACATATTTTGTGGGAATGAGGGGTATTTATACTGGTGTGAGAATGGAATGCGAAGAGTCAGATTTTCTAAAACAGGGTTGGCTGGCGACTTGACCTTGCGACTTGACTGGGTCGCGAGTTCAAGCCACGAGCTAACTGAGTGGTTAGTCTGGATTTTTGTCCTGTAGTGCTTCAGTTGGCATGACTGTTCAGCTCCCTTGCATGCTCTGCGCGTGTGCTGCTTCTGGCAGCTTGCAGCCGCGAGTCACCCGCGAGATCCTACCGCGAGTCCTTGCTTCACTACACAATCTTGAGTATTTCTTCACACTCTCTCACACACTACCCTTATATAATTCCCACCTAAATACAGGGTTTCTAAGTGCTGTATTACAAGCAAATATGTCACGGAATAAAGCCAACACATGGTTGATTAAATTCAACCTTACAAGAACGAGCAAAAGAATTCAGACTGTAATATGAGAGGAAGAACTCAAAAGGGAGAGGGAAGCTGAGACCTGAGAGAGGCGTTGGTGTGCTCAGTGAGAGGAGAGAGAAAAAAAAGAGCAAAAATGAGGTTTTTATTATACTATACAGATAATATTATTTTAAGGGATAAACAGGCTAAAGTACCCGTGTAAATTTACACGGGTACTGTAGCTCGTTGAAAATTTTAGATGAGTTTACATGATTTTAAATGGACTAATGTAGTATGTTTTTTGGTTCAAAATATGTAAAAATGGTCAAAATGTGTATTTTACACATTTATAGAAGAGCTGGTGTGGATGCTCTAATAATGCAAGGTCATTTGACTTGCAGTTCTTAGAAGCCCCTTAAAAGTTTTAGATTAAACGAGTGACCCAATTGACGATTTTTGGTTTCATCAATTGTTTTGGTTATGAATAGAAATTCTTAAACATTTTAAATTGCAGTTGCAATCAAGAAACAACTAAAAAACTAATGACTTGTTGATTATATCTTCATTGATTTATATGGAATTGAATTTCCTACCGTCACTTTCGGCTTGTGCAGTTGTCTTGATAATAGAGAATTCTTTGGATGTATTTTTTATGATGGTGCGGAAACCATTTGTTAGAATGGGCAACAGTGGTTGAGGATGAGTTTATTCATTATATTGAGATGAGTAAGTTAATTAAAGAATCCTCCAGAATACATGAGCAAATACACTCATTAGAAAAAGACATGAGTGATTAATAATTGGAAAGACAAGTCTTAGCACTGCTTTATATAGGCTAGCTAGCCTGGGGAGCCTATGTGTATCAAATTTGGAATTAGGGTTATTAGGAACAATTTATTTAGTTTTTGGTTAAAAGTATATTATAGGAAAAAAACAAAAAACAAAAAACAAAATAAAAAAGTGTCAAATTGTTTTTTTTTTTTTTTTCTTGACTGAAATTACTATAGCCAAAACAAAATAGTGGATCCGCAATAAACAAAATTGTGAGAAAACCAAGGAGTAAGATTCATGAAGTAGTGACTTTTTGACCAAAAAAAATCTAATTGAGACACGCAAATGTAATAGTGGTAGAAATAAGCTAGCTAGCCGAAACTTGAAATAAGCTTTTTTTTCCTAAAAAATAACCACGTGGCGTTTGCAAATAGTGCACAAAATAAGCTAACACGCAAGTTTAAAAAGCTAATGCCGAACAAGCACTCAACGTAATGACACGAATCATGAGGGCCAAGCTAAAGTGGTAAGGAAAGATAACAGGCTTCATTAGGAAAAGCTTTGTTTCACCTCAAGAGATAATACATAGTTTTTTTAAAATACAGTTGCCCTGTAATACCATATAAACAAAATGAATTAATAAAAATCTGTTTAGTAATGTAACTAGAATAACAGTTTTCAGTGTTTAAACAACATTACATATATTTTTACACAATTTTTCACTCACATATATTTTTTAACAAATACAAACAACATAAGTAGAATAACATTACCAAACACCCTTTAAGTTAACCTGAATGCACAAGCTTGCAACTTGATCTTTTAAAAGAATACTTTGTTATAAATTGTGTATTTTGTATTTATTCTCAACAAGGAGTCAAACAAAGTTTGATTTTTTATTTAATTAGTTTTATTTATTATTCTGGTTTGGACTAAACTGCTATAATGAAATATTTCAGCAAAATAATAACAATAATGAAATATGTGATGGCACGTTAAATTGACTTGTAGACCAATGCTCTACCTTCATCGATTGAAGAGGTATAGGTAGAGCAGGGCCGAGAAGATTGTACTTCTACTTCCATCTTTGTTTAATGTCAATTACTCACTAATGGTGATGTCTGTATTCGAGTGACAGTTCAACACACGATTTTTTAGGTGCATTTATTAGCACCCTCAGTCAAAATTTGTTTGATTTTTAATTTCTAAACCAATAATTTTCCCCTAACTTGCCCTTTAAGAAACTCAAAGTCATAGGCTCACGGCATCTCTTAATATTCCTTTTATCTATCACTTCAAATAAAGTGGATGATTCTAGCCCCCCCTTTTCTTTTTTCTTTTTTCTTTTTTTCTTTTTATTATTATTATTATTATTGAAGAAAACTAAATAGGAAGATTTCTCTATTGCATAAAATGGCTAGCTAATTACATCATTGAGTTCATCTCTGTTTATATAATCACAAAGGAGAGTAAGCTTAGCTGAAACGGTGGGATTCTGTTATAACAAAATTAACAAATTAACCACCTATTACACGTGTGAGAAAGCAAGGATTAAAAACTAATAACTAAACATAAATGAAACGATGCGTTTAGCCCTTGACTATAAAACTTAGGAATTTCAAGTGATACAATGCGTTTGATCATTGGGATTCAAGACAACATGGTTTCCACTGTCTTCTAGTCTTCCGTTCTTCATCCCCCCTCAAGGTCATGGGGAAACACCACATGAGCATGGAAACCAACCAGTGAAACCAAGGAGATGCCAAGCCCTTAGTCAGAATATTAGCCAATTGTTCATGAGAAGAAACAAATTTAACTTGAAGATCATAGCGAAGGACTCTCACAGACAAAGTGGTAATCAATGTCTATATTCTTGGTCCGAGCATGAAAAACAGGATTAATGGCAATGCGAGAGTAGAGAAATTATCACACCATAGAATTGGAGAATTTTGAAGAAAAACACCAAAATCCTTGAGCAATATACGAATCCAACACAGTTCAGTTGGCTAGGACCCTGTACTTAGAAATGGACTTCCTATCCATAGGATCACCAGCCCAGTTTGCATCACTGTAGGCAGAGAGAGTGAAAAGACTGAGAGTGAAAGCCAAGCCTTGATGAATTGTCCCTTGCAAATACTTCAAAATACGCTTAGCAAGTAGAAGATGATTAGAAGTAGGGAAACTCATGAACTGAACTGGCGAGCTTGTTGCAAAACAAAGGATAGAGCAGGCTGAGTGAAAGTAAGATATTGTAAAGCCCCCACCATACTCCTATAGACAATGGGATTAGGCAATAAAGGACTGTCATTGGCAAGGGATGAACATTAGGAGTACAAGGTGTTTTGCAAGGCTTGCAATCAAACATGGAAAACTTGTGAAGGAGATCAAGTGTATACTTAGTTTGATGCATAAATAGCCTAGCAGGAGTATAATCAATCTGAAGCCCCAAGAAGTAATGCAATCCGCCCAGGTCCTTAAGATCAAAGCCTTGACCTAATGTGGCAACAACAGAGGCAATAAAGTTGGGATGATTACTAGTATCGATAATATCATCCACATAGAGCAACAAGAAGATAATATGATCATCATGGTTATAGATAAACAAGTTCCTATCTACACCAGAAGTAACAAAGTCAACATGAAACAATTGAGTACTAAACCTTTCAAGCCAAGCTTGAGGGACCTGTTTCAAACCATGCATGGCCTTATGCAACAGAAAAACATGATCAAGATAGGATCGATCCACATAGCCTTGAGGTCTTGAGGTTGGGCCATATACACCTCTTCCTTGAGAATTCCATGTAAAAAGGCATTTCCTACATCTAGCTGCTTCAAAACCCAACCATAGTTCATAGCAAGAGCAAGGAGCAATCTAACAGTAGTAAATTTAACTACAAGACTAAAAGTTTCTTCATAGTCCAAGCCATACTGTTGAAGGTAACCTCTAGCAACTAACTTGGCATTATACCTGGCTATTGTCCCATCACTATTCTTTTTAAGCTTAAACACTTACTTACAAGTGACAATGTTCTTATTAGCAAAAGGGGGAACAAGGGACCATGTTTGCTGCTTTAGAAGAGAATGAAACTCTGAATCCACAGTAGCCACCCCTTGAGGATGTCTAAAAGCCACAGCAAAGGAGGGAGGTTCTTGGTAGTTGTAATTAGTGGCAACCTTAAGGACCTTAGGCTTATGGATACCAAGTTTTGATCTTGTAAGCATAGAATGAGTATTGACAGGAACAATGGAATTAGATGGATCAGATATAGCAATTGGAGAAACAGAAATTATAGAACTAGAAGGAGTTGAGGAAGAACTAGGAAGAGAAGTGGTAGTAGGCATAGAACTAAAAGGATGAAGAAGTAGAAAAAGAAGCCAGTGGAGGATCAAGCACCTAGGAAATGGGGAATGAGGATCGAAAAGGTCAAAAGGAAAGGAATCAGGAATGGAAGATGGTGAAGAAAAAGAAGAGGTAGATTGTGAACCAGCTGGAGTAGTGCTAGCAAAAAACCATTGATCATAAGAAACATCAGAAGAGAAAGGGATATGAGCATTTGTAAGGTTAGGGTTAACAGCAAAGGGAAAGACATTTTCATTGAACAAACAATAACAATTAGAATCGACCTTATTGGTAATGGGATCCAAACACATGTACCCTTTGGATAAAGGAGGATAGCCTAGGAACACACTCCCTATAACTAGGTTGAAGTTTATGCCTATTATAGGGTCTAAGATATGGGTAGGAAGCACATCCAAAAGTCTAAAGAGCTGAAAGAGGAGGTGAAATAGAATTGATCTTTTCCCAAGGAGAAATAAAGTTCAAGATAGAAGTGGGAATCCTATTGATAAGAAAAGAGGCTGTTGAAAAGCATAAGACCAGAAATTCAATGGCATGTGAGATGGATATAATAAAGCTAGACTAGTTTGCACAATGTGTCTATGTTTTCTTTTTTATATGCCATTCTATTAGGGAGTGTGTGGGCAAGAGGTTTGATGAAGGATTCCATGATCAGAACAAAAGTTTTGGAATTGGGAATTGACAAATTCTTTACCATTGTCAGGCCTAAGCACTTTGATTTTTGAGGAATATTGATTTTCCACTAGATTCTTAAAATGCTTAAACACAACAACTAACTCATTCTTTTTTTTTTTAAGAAGAAAGAACCTATTAAACCTAGTGAAATCATCAATGAGCACAACATAGTAATTATGACCAAGCAAAGAAGAGATGGGTGCTGGACCCCAGACATTAAAATGCACAATTTGAAGCATAGAAGTAGATTAAATTTCATGTTTGCTCAAAGGAAGTCTATGCATCTTTGCACTTATACAAGATTTACAAGAAGAACAACATTCTTCAGTCTTATTGAATGTAAAAGCATGATTAACAGATTGAATAGCAGAATGAAGTAGTTTGGCACTTGCATGCCCAAGTCTGTTATGCCAAAGGGAAATTTGAGCAAAATTAACAAAAGCCTATAGAGATTGATGAGCTTGGGAGGTAGAATAAGCAGTGGAATTGGATGAGCACAAAGAAGATAGTGCAAGAAGTGGATAGATACCATCTTTACTCAAACCTTCGTAAAGGATCTTCCACGTAGGTAAATCCTGGATAGAGAATCTATAAGCATCAAAATAGCAAAACAACATTGTTTTGCAAACAAGGTTTATGGACAAGTAACAAATTGGAAGCAAGATTAGGAACTCAAAGTATACCATCAAGTTTAAAGTTGTGAGAGGAAGTACATAGCTCACCACTACCAATATGAGTGACAGGGAGTTCTTGACCATTTCCAACAGTCATAGTACATCTTAAAATATATCAAACACTCTTCCAAGAACATGTTACAAAAGCCCTTTTCATGGAAGCCATATAATTATAATGCTAAAAACCCTTCATATGAAAGACACAAACTTATAGTTCTAAAAGCCCTTCTCATGGAAGACAATATCACTCATATTTGACTAAAAACTAAAAAAGAATTACATGGGAAAAATCATTTAAGCGCATGATAAAGGGGATAAACTTAACCAACCTATGTACACGGCTAGACATATTCTCTTTCCCTCCAGTTGCACCTATTTTTCCCCTTCAATCATGAACTCACTATAAAAGGACTCACAATATCATACCGTGTCGCTAGACTCATTTTATCATGCTGCTGAAATGTTATAAGTCCACTGATGTTATACGGCTGGAGCCACAAACTATGAAGATAAGTCACTATATCTTTAGCTCCAAATTTACATTATTAAGTATATTCTATTTTATTATTATGCCACTTGAATGTTATCAGCTCACCAATGCTATACGGCTAGAGTCACAAATCATATAAAGAATAAAATGATGCTATACGACTAGAGTCAGAAACATAAAAGATAATTTAATGTTTTCTCCATCTTTGAAATTGCATTATTAAGTATATGTTAACTCATTATCATTGTACCGCAGGATGCAAGTTACTTTAATATCATCTCACTATTTAATAAAACATGATCTCACTAATACCTCATTAATGAACATATATATTAATAAATTGATCTACCATTGCTGAATATATTATTCAAACATAAATCACCGATGGGCATATATTATTTGGACATATACCATCGATGGACATATATTACTTGGACATGAACCATTGCTGGATGTGTAATGTTTGGACATAAACCACAGCTAGATATATAATATTTGGACATAAACCATTGTTGGATATATGTTATTTGGACATGGACCATTGCTGGACAAACCTTATTATATTGAACATGAACTCTATCATAGCTGGATATGGACTATTGGACTCATCCCATTATTGGACATATGACAATTAATTAATCATTCTAATGGACATCACTTAACACACATAAAAATAATGTTCATCTCACCATTTAATCAAATCTATTATGCTAAACATATTATTTATTTATTTCAACCATTATCATGATTCTAAGACTTTGGGCTTTATCTATTTTGTAGGCCTAAAAATGCACTGGAAGCCATTGGTCTATGCAGCTCAATGTTGAGTTCTGGATTGAACTCCTAAAAAAAAAAAAAAAAAACTGGGTCTAGCAAAGTCACACCTCCAATGGAAGACATGTGGTTACATGCAAAAACACCCTTGACAAGTAACAACAAAGTTATGTGCTTCCAAATGAAAAATGAGATTAAAAGAAAATAACCCTTTAAAAAATGAATGGCTCAAGAACTCACTTGGGTTATAGTCTCTACATTTTATTTTCAAGATTTTCAAAGTCATCTCTATCTCTCAACCAAGAAACATGTTCATGTGGCTAAAGTGCATGTGCATAATAGTTGAGCATAAAAAATAGTGGAATTCTTTAGATGGAACTATCATAAAGAATTTTGACTTAAAACTCTTGCTAAAGCAAAACTTTTTTTTTTTTTGGTGGTTGAAAATTGGACTAAAATCAAAAACAAAAATCACTAAAAACAACCCAATATATTTTTTTTAATATAAAATAAAACCAAATGCAAATCATCTCAAGTTCCAAGTGCAAGGGTAGAATCCATAGGGGAAAGTGAATTGATTAGCAAACCAAAAGAGAATAAAACTAAAATAATAAAGTTTAATTAAAGAGATTTTTTTATGTTTTAGTGAAATTAATTTAAATTGAGAGAAAATAACAATATATTAAGGCGCTAAGGTTTAGGGATTCAAACACAATACATCTATTGGTAGTCTTAACAATATTTCTATTATAATTCAACTAAAATTCATAAGAAGGATGATCTTAGTTGGATGATTTAACAATAAAACCTCAAGAATTAATTGTCTAAGATAGTTTATTGAAATTGATTGATTTTAGGCAAAACAAAACTAGTAAATTAGTTTGCAGGGAATGCTGAGCACTTAATGTGCCGGAGTCTACGATAAATCAAAGAATTATACAGAACTAAACACTTTTCGAGATGAGTAAATCAATCAAAAACATAATAACATAAGCATTAAAACCATAAAATAATTGCTAAGAACATACCAATAAACAATTGGGTTTCACCCCTTACCTAAGCAAGGCTTCTACCAAGCCATAACACAAATAAAACTCTACAAATTGTAAAGAAATTTTAAGAAAACCTAAATTATGTTCTACAGCAGCTCTCCCCTGAATTTTTCCCTAAAGAGCCTTTAAATAGGTCTAGAAATCCTATTACAAGTTGAACTCCTCTTTGGAGAAAATCTCAGGATTTAGGCTTCATTTAACCAACATTTTCGGCCAATTTAACTTTAGAATTCAGACTTTTGGTAAACTACAAAGTTGTATCGCTTTAAGTTAAATTTCTAGCCCAACTTGAATCATCTCTATTGGATATTTGAGTCAAAAGTTATGCTCCAAATACTATCTGGTGTATGGGCTGGAATCCTAATCCAAATTGGACTTGGATTTGGTGTAGATTTCCTTTGATTCCTTACTCTAATTAGACTTGAATTTAATTAGATTGGCCTTCTTTGACTTCATCATGTCCCGTGTAAAAATAAAGTCCATTAGCTTAATTTCTTCTTTGCACAAATGTACTTATTTAATTTCATTATCATACAAAAGACAAATTTACACATTAAAATTCAATTAGACACAAAATTGATTATTCAACATTATTTCAAAACCAACTAAAATGCGTGAATTAACTCAAAATAAATATGATAATGCTTTCTAATAATGATATAAACATGCAAAATTAAGCTATTATCAATCTCCTTTGGAGCTTGGGGAACTAGGCTTTTGTGGGTTGTGAGGTAAGTAGCTTTTTAATGGGAATTTTTGGAAAATAACCATGTTGCATAAATGTTGTTTTTGGGTTAGACACATTTTTGGAAATTACTTATGGAAACTATATTTTCCTAAAAACTATTGTGTTGTAACCTTAATGTATATGACTATTTATGAAAAGTGCATCATAGTTAATATTGCATATAGGAAAATGCACGAGTATTTGGCATGGAAAAGAAAAACATCTTTGATTAAATTCTTGAGAATGGATTTTATGGATTTATTGCATTATTTGCAAAATTTAAAGATGCTTTGATAATTGGGAGAGTTGATACAAGATCTTCTTGACAAGAAATGAGTTTGAAGGCTTTAAGAAGCTTATGAATATCTTTGAATATTAAAAGGTTTTGTAGTTGAAATGAATTGTGTTTTGAATTCATGTAATTTGTGAGTTGTTTATGTTTTACCCTTGTGTCGTGACGTGTGATTACCTAGCTAGATACTATAGTCTATGTGACATTGGTATCTTAGCACCCATCTTTGTGATGGTTATTGAGTTCCATCTTTGTGACGGGAGATTAGTTCCATCTTTGCGATGACATATGAGTTCCATCTTTGTGACGATGTTGAGTTCCATCTTTGTGACGATAGATTAGTTCTGGCTATGTGTCAACTTCATTGCAAAGATTATTGAATTCCTTTTCCAACAACTATTCATGGGTCGAAAATTGGAGTTATAATGATTGAGATATCCTAAAAATCAAGCTAAGCGCATCAGCTCACTTCTCAAGGCCATAACTTTAGACCCGACAGTCACAATTTTAGTTTCTTTAGTATTTTGGAAAGTACACATCCAAACCTTCTCAAGGACACCAAGATAAGCTCAATCAGAGTTTGGGATGGCCTTCAAATATGCATCTGAAGCTAAACCGAGGAAGAAGCTAGGATTGCTGATGTCAGCATCAAGCCCAGCGACCACTAAAGGGCTGCCGGACCTAACCGGTGGCTGTTGGAAGCCGAAGGGTCATTTTTGGCCTATAAATACCCCTAGACCCCTATCAGACCCAAAAAAAAGAAGGTTCCGGGCATTTTTGGAGCATTGTTTGGGCAGATTCTCTCTCTTTACCTCTCCATATTCTCTCCTAAACACATCAAAAAACCTTTGATTTCTCTATTTTCTCAACAATCAAGAGGTAGTGTTCTTGCACTCTTTTTCCTCTCCTTGGCCTTAAGACCTTGGATTTGAGGTTTTAAGGGTGTAGATGTAGCTTTTTAGCTATAATCTACACCCTTTGCTTTATCTTGCTTTATAACATTTCCTATACCATGTAGGGCCATACCCTTGGAATGTTGGCAATGTATGCTTTACTTTCCTATTCTGTGTGATAATATTGTGCATGATGTACGTATATCTATATAAGCTTGTACGTGGATAATCATGCACTTTGTATGATTGACTCTTATGGTTATGTGAGCGACCCTGTCTAGTCATGAGTGCACTCGACCTTGTATTATGGGTATGTACTCAAGGCCATTGTTGTAGGTGCATATTCACACTATATTGTATGCACGATCATCGTGGTGTGATTGTCTCGATCCATGTCACCAAGTGACATTGGTTCCCCGTGAATGTGACACACATCAATAAGTTTGATGCTTTGAAGGGCTTCGGCTAGTTCTAGCATGAGCATGTTGGCACATGCTATAAACACAGGCATGAAACCCTGCTGGTGCGCTATAGCATACTAAATACGAAACTCTGCCAGATTTTCACCACGAAAATTGGGCACCTCTGTTGCCATATTATCAAGTGAAAGCTTGGTGAGAATAGTGTTTTGTGTGCTATGACGCACTTGAGAAGAAGTGCTACTAGATTTCAGCCACAAAAATAAGGCAAAATGCTACCGGATTTTCGTCATAGATATTTGGTATATATATTTGGAACTGCTTCCAAGCATGCTAGGGAAGCATCGATCGAGACCACATCCTTTCCGAAACCAAAGCTCAATGCCTAATTTGTTTAAATCCGCAAAACTAATGCCAATAGCTTGTTTTTAATTGCCAATGTCCTTAAATTAAGATTTTACCAAAACAAATGACTATCTACGAATAGGCATTGTAAGGTGCCTAACACCTTCCCTATATGTAACAAGACTTCCGAACTCAAGAATCAAGATTTGTTATCTGTTCTTATTAGATTAGAAAAAATGACATTTTTCATAGTCTAGGATTGGTAATAAAATCAAATAGAGTCAAGTGACCAATCACACCTTAGAAAAAACCCAATGATTAGTGGCAACTTCACTTACCTTTGGTAACTACATTAAAATTGACTCATTTTCCAGTCACACACCAGATGTATACCCTTCTTCATAGCACCCGAGCTCCCAAGCCTGCAAACTTTTGCAAGGGATGCCGATCATCTACGTGATGGCTGGTCAAACGGCCGCAAGGCATCGACATGAAGTGTTAAAAGGAATAAAGTAGTTTTTGAGTTGATAAAAAGTAAAAAAATATGATTCCACCATCTATGCGTTAGACAAAAAGTTTGTTGACAAATTCTGCAATTTTGGTTTTAATCATGCTTAACTGTGAATGGTAGTAAAATTGTTGACCCAATTGTAGCAATGAAATAGAAATAATTACCAAATGGTAGACCATGCAGTGCTAGAGGTAGAGAGAATTGAAAAATGTATCACATTTAAAAGGTGAGAAAATGGCGTAGATTTGGACCGGAATGCCTCACATTTAACCATGTGCAGAAATGCTATGGCATGCGTGTGGGTCTCTTCTCTTCCTAGTGGTTCTGTTTTCTTTCTGCTTATATTAGATAATTTAGGAAAAATGCAAATGATATATAGCAAATAATGTGAAAGACTCTTCTGTTGAATTCGAAATTAATTTGGAGGTGGAGATGAGCTGTGAGTATGAGGCAAGTAGCAGGCTTTGTAAAGACTCTTCTGCAACAACCTCAAATAGAATGAAGTACCATTTTATTTTTTTTTCACTAAAATGTAAATTACACTCTAATTTATTCTTTTAAATTTCAAATTTATTTAATTTAGGAATTTCGTTAAAATTTTTTCATTAAAAAAATATTTTTATCACATGAAAAAAATATAATTAATAAAAATTATTTTATATTTTATGTGAGATATATTTTTCCAAAATTTTTTAATTAGTTAATTGTATTGTTAATGAAATTTTTTAATTGAATTAGCTAAAGGTCTTAACTGAATAAATTTGAAACTTAGAGAACTCAATTAAACGAAAGTAAAGTTCAAGAACTTAAATGAATTTCAATCAAACTTTAAGGGTGCAATTCAAAGTTGAGAGAGAGAGAGATTTGCTACAACTGCAAACTAAATCACTAAGAAGAGGATGAAAAAATTGTTGATTGCAAAACCAAGAGAATATAATTGCCACCGAAAGGAAGAACACTCTACCACGGTATTTATCTTTATATTTTTTTTAAGGAAAAATGAAATTTGAGGTTATTTTTATGTGATGTGTTGTACTAGTTACAAATTTGAATTATTAGGGATTTTTAATTTTTTGTTTTGGATAGGCTTTTTGTTTAATCATTTGTTAGTTTGTTGTTGTTTGATTTAGTCTTGTTTTTGTTTGGGGTTATTTATTTTTGTTTTTTGGGTTCATTTTTATTTTTGTTGTTATGAGACAAGCTATTATTAGTGGGTAACAAAATGATGTATGTATTGGGTTTAAATTAGAATTAGTAACAGCTTACCACAAAATATTTCTTGTGAAATTATTCTGAAAATGTTATAGATGTAGCATTACTATTATTTTTTTAACCTAATTTTGTATAATAACAACAAATATTAGTCCAAATAATGTAAAAAAAAATAACCCAAATAATAACAACACCAAATGAACAAAATATTCAACAAAAAATAATTTCAAAAAATAAATATAAAAAAAACTCAATTATTTTATACTTGTAATTTGTTCAGCCCATTTCATAAAAATAATGTCGAATTCCATTTTCTTAAAAAAGTAGTAAGAGAGATACTATGATCATGAGTTTTTCTTGACTTCATTGACAGCTCTGCTCTTATCCTAACTATGTAGAAGCAATAACTCTACTTTTCTTAGTGGCTTGACTCACGCTCGCAATTCGTATAATTTGTTGATTGCTTAAAAATACACCATTATCTTAGTCTTGGAAGACAATATCATAGTAATTCATGTTTAATTACACGTAAATATGTGAGTTTGAAATATATATCAAAAATATACTCATTACATGTATTTTTTTTCTTGTAGGAGATTAAAACCATTTAGACATGCTGCCAAGAGAATCCAAGGGTCAAGATCAATTGGAGCATGGTTTTAAAGCATTAAATAAGTCAAAAAAGTATGAGAATCAAAAAGGGAAGAAAGAAATTCGTCAAAGCCAAAATTGGAAAAATCCTAATATGAAAACATCCTGCATTGTTTCAGTACTTTTGCCATAACTTCTTGCACATATTTGTGATTGACCTGATTCTTGTGGCCATGGAAAGAAGACTTGAAGTTCTACAAGTTTGTAGTTTACTAGATATTCCATAAAAATAATTTTGAAGGTAAAATGTGGGCTGGAAATTGATAGTGGAGACAACTTTGAAAATCAAGAAATTTTCATCCTAATTTGAGGGATTTACCCTTTTTCTTTTGGAGGAGGCTGAGGTTATAGTGGAGGAAAAACCTTAGAACGTTTTTGATCTTTTGTTTTACTTTTTTACGCATTTAGCATTGTATTTGATGGATTTCTTTTGCATAACTATGTGCAGTTAAATCTCTATCTAGGGTTAGAGGTGAAACCTAATATTTTTATCATGTGTTCCTGGGATTATCTACGTGCTTTCTATGGATTGATGATTGAATTTTGAGATTAATTTACCATTTGGAATCATTGCATGTTGATAAGTTTTTGAGATTTCATAAAATTTTTATTTATATCGAATGCTTGAACTCCTAGATTCGTTACGATTTGAGAATATATTGAATGCTTATTCTCCCTTGTAGCATGCCAATTGAATGATTTGCTCAATCACTCATATTCAATCTACTTTATACATTATTTAAGTACTTTATTGTTTTATCTTCCGATAAGGTGAGTTGGCTCTCTACCCTAATTGAGTTAAAAATAATCCAAGTTCATGAGATAAAATATTAGGTGGATCCTTGAATCCCTAGTGTTTTCCCTCCATTAATTTCTCATAGATTTATTTTGCTATTATCAATTGTAGTTTCAATATTATTTTGCTTCATCTATGGGTGAAAAAACAAACAAACAATTGTTATTTATTTACTACTTAATAATAAATGTTCTTAGTTTTTACATTAGTGTCTATCATTACTTGTGGATCGACCACGGACTCACTGAGATATTATTACTTGTGAAAAATCTACACTTGGGTTTGTATTATTTTAATCACAACATCATTCGTTGTTCTCTGCATCTCTCTCTCTCTCATCAACTCTATCATCCTATTAGTTGTTCTTTGCGTCTTTATTTTTTTGTCCATATATTCAAATTTATTTTTATTAGATTTTGTAAATAATTAGGTTTTCTTATGGACTATCCTAGAAAATTATTTGTAAGAGGTATGTGCTTGTTTTATTATATAGTAATGGAAAGGAATCATGATGAAAAGAGTGGGTTTGGCTTACCTCTAGTACTTTTCTAACTAGATATGTCATATTGTTTTAATTATACAATGACAATGACAAGTGGCAGTATGTCTTAATCTTTACCTTTTATTTATTTGTGGGTGATGTGGCAATCCCTCATTAAAATAAAAGGAGATTCCTTTTAAAAAAGTACTGGAGCTACATCAAACTCGAAAATAATAGTGAAAAATCTTTTGAAAAGCTAATCCAATCTAGTACTATATTATTCTATACAGATAAATGTCAAGATTTTTGTTAAAAAAAGTTTAAGAATAACAGATTTTCTAACATCACAATGGCAAAAGAAAGAGCTCTACAACTCTACAAGACACAAATACAACAAACATGGTCTCCCCCATAAATTTTTATTAAAAAGAAGAAAAAAAAAGCCAAAAACTTTGTTATAGCAATTTCTTCAGACCACTTTTACTAACTCACATACAACTCACAAGATTTTTTCATTTAATTAAAGTTGCTAGATACGCACCGACATTAGCCATGTCCTTTAGGTGCTTAGTAGATTTGGCAATGGGATTGGTCTTGCCAGCGTAACTGAACCACTCATCACATCCCAGGTACTTGTTTTCGGCAGAAGTGAAGAAGGACTTCGCGTTAGAGTAGTCACCGGTGTCGAGTTTTGCCAAGATATCTTTGGTGTTGATAATGGCACCGTCAAATAGCGTTATGCATTTAGCAATTTCGGAGGAGTTGGTTTGCCTTTGAGCCACCACCTTTGCAACTTTGGTCTGGTCAACCAATTTGTGAACGGCTGCAACTGTGGCTTCACGAGGGTCAGTCCGTTGATAGACAATTGAATAATGAACTTGCTTATTAGGAGAATTGTCGCATAGGCCAGCGCCATGAGCGTGGCTGAGGATGACGACTGTCACTAAAAAGACATAAGAGAAAAAGGTGTAGTTCTTGAAAACCATGGTTTTTGTTAGATTTAATAACTACAAGGCTTTCTTTGTTGTTGGGGTTCAGTGAAAGATGACTTATGATATGGTTGAGAAGTGATTTATACAATTTTCAGACGCTATTTATAGAAGAGAAATGCTTTGTTGAAATTTCCTACCACGAAGTGCTTGACTAGAAACAACCTTATTATTTTTTACGAATTGAGAGGATAGGAGGGGTTGGTTTGTGAGGTTTACCTTAATTAGAGCAAAAGTTTTGAGAATGTTTTTAACTTCTTTAAGGAACAAATTAAAGTGACAAGCCAGACATAGTTCGGGTAAAATAGTTACTCAACATCAATGTGGTTATCAACAAAAGGTAGCTATTTGAAGTGGAATTTTAAATATGAGGGATAAGGATTTTGATGAGCTTTTGAAGATTTCACCATTGAAGATCAACTTTTTTTTTGGACATCAATTATTTTTGAATATTATGGGCAATTCAAATTTTCTACCCTACTTTTATTGTTTCCTTTTATACTCCATTAATCACTATTTGTTATGTATTCATTTGACTTTTCTTATAAAATAGCCAAAGTTAAAAATGAAAAAGAAAAAAAGAAGTAGAATCAACCACATGGCAAGTTATGATTACTGGAACACAAAAATTGCCATAGAGAATATGTGTTCCACTTATCTAACATGCACCAAACTAGACTACATGAAGAAAATGACAAAAAATGGAAAATTGAAAATACAAAGGTCTCTACAAAAATATTAAATTGTAACATTTGCATCTTCTTGGTTTAGGAGTTTAAACCACTTAAAGGAAGCATAAACTCTTCAGTCCCCGCATGAGCTCCTTTCCTTCTCTTATTAGAAAGCTTATGATAATTGCTTAAGTTTTCATTATTATCTTAGTTTTGATAGGTAATATTGCATCAATTTCATATTTAATTACACCTAAATATGTGATTTTTAAAGATTTCTTTGAAATATACTCATTACATGTATTTTTCTCTTGTACAATATTAGAACTAGTCAGCTAATCATGCAAACATGTAGCCCAAAGAATCCAAGGGTCAAGATCAGTAGAGGCTTGCTTTTTGAAGCATTAAATAAGTAACAAACTTGTGAAAATAAAAAAGGGTAGAATCAAATTCCTTCAAACAAAAATTGGAAAAATCCTAGTATAGAAACATCCTACACTATCTTAGTATTTTTCGCATAAATTCTTGCACAGTGTGGGCGCAATGGGAGGAGTATACCTCGGCCAAGTGAATTGTGGTAGAGACAAGAAATGGAGTCACCTCCAAGATTAGGTCTAGGAACCATATAGTCATTTGTGGAAGGACTATCCCTACTACCAGAGCACGTGTCCCTAGTTTAGGTATGAGGATGGGAATGTGTTAGGCACCCAACCCCACCCGACTCGTGGGTCGGCTTCCACTCATTGTGTTTTATGTCTTAATCTTATTAAAGGCACATTCAATATTTGTAACGCCCCAAAATCATAGGCAATAAAAGCCTATTTAATCTGAATAATCCATAAAATATTAAATAAAAAAACTAGAAACCTTGAATCTGTTTACAAAAGTCAAAGCTCTAATTCACCAAATACCAAACATCCTCAAAATAATTCTCCAATACAAAGTTTAATGCCATAAAATAATAATAAAATCCTCAGTTCCACAAAAATAGTTTGTAACTTCTGTCTCCCAAGAATCTCTACTCTAGTAATCCACCTAATGTATCTGTAATGGGAAATAAAGGGGGGGGGGGGGTGAGATAACTCAATAAGTGGAATTCACTAACATTGGGGTGTGGGAACAAACCTTTCAAATAAATAATTCTTTCAACTGATTCACAACTTATAACTCATCAATATTATGTCATCAACTAATTCATGTAAAAGAAAATAATATCTTTATATTGTGAGCCATCATAATATATATATTGATACCATCACAAAAACAATTTCCTAGGCTTTTCTTGTGGTCAACGTTTATGCCCCATTGATAGGGTTGTGCTGTCCCCTTTTTGGGACTGGAACCTCCTTTCATCCCATTTCTTAAGGATGGCTCATTTGGAATTTAAAGGTACACTCCCTTGCTAAGGAGCTTCCTTTTGGATCCTCAATAGTATGCTCCCTTGCTAAGGAGCTATCAAATGTGCACTGTCCCCTTTTGGGACCGTCCCTTGCTAAGGACTAGTTGCAGTATGATTGTCCTTACTAAGGACTAAATACCATACTGAGCTTCTAATCACGACTTGCCATAGGTTTTCAAAACATACATAAGATGCTCACATAAATAATCCATTCATACTTCTCAAAATATAAAGACATATTCACACATACAAGTTTAAATAAAATTTAGGTTGTCCCACAAGTTTTTCATAAAACGAATAATTAATGTGCACATCAAGAAATTATTAAATATCCATTTATATGTATAGAATAACAATATATATCTCTTATATATATATAATAGTTTAATAACCAACAATGTTTGGGAAAACCCCAAAATTAGTAAACACTATTTACCTCTTAGCTGCAAAAATAAAGGAAATCAACCTCCCTTGAATCACAACAATTCAGTAGAATTAGAACCTAGCAATACCAAAAATAGGTTCATCAATACACAATTTCCCACTTCAAAATTTATTTTCACACTTAAACGGTTTTATCCTAAACAATATTAATATATCCAAAATCCTCCATTTATTCACTTAGCTATCAAATTTACTATTGGAAGCCACGTATTGCCTTAATTTGTTGCTTAGCATTCCCTCTTGATGCCACTGGATGTCCATTGACTCTAACCATTATATATATATATATATATATTGAATCTAACATGGGTAGCCATGAGATAGTATTCTTAATTTATCAATCCGGATGCTTACATTTTTCCCTTGAAGCCACGATATATATATATATATATATAAACCTATCTGATCAACCTAGTATATAAAGCTATTAATCAAAGGTAGAAGCCATATATTAAAGTTATGTCAAATCCTTTTCAAAGCCTATGGAGGACCATACGGCTATATAAATAAAAAGTTCCTATTTTAATATTGTGTTCATCAACCTAGAGACCCAAATCCTCTTGATGCCATAAAGAAAAGGACACGGCTGGACCCTTATTTGGGCAAAGACAATGGCAGTGAAAAGAGATAAACCAATATATATATATATATATAAATCATAAGCAACCCTTTTTCCTTTCACATGGTGACAAAACAAATGATAAAGTCCAAGCCTATTAGACACCATTCAAAGCTCTGGACATGCAGCCATATTTGACCATTCTTATTTTATATAATACAATTATAGGAACCCTTTTTCTATTAGAATAATGATAGTCTAGGTTCATATCAATTGCAAGCTATTTGACTATTCAAACTTCTTAAATCTTGAGCATGAGAAACATCATACTTGAAGACTCCAACTCAATGCCACAGTGAAGAAAGGCAGAATTCAATAGTCAGCTGAAGCAAAAAGAAATCCCAACAGCAAAACACGTGTGACCTAAGAGGAAAGGCTAGGGTTTTCAAGGCCCATATATGTACTATGTCACCTCACTTGGGCTTCATATTCCATAGTATTTATCTTCTTTTTAATACCTTAGGCCCAAATTAATTTAATCCATTTTAATTATAGGCCTCCATTAAAAATTTACGTATAATAATTTAATTGGTATCAAAATTATGGGGTGTTACATCCTTCCCCCCTTAAAAGAATTTCGTCCTCGAAATCGTACATACCTTCGTTAACGAACAACTCTGGATACTTTGATTTCATCTCATCTTCTCGCTCCCAAGATGCCTCCTCCACTGTGTGATTCTTCCAAAGAACCTTAACCAATGTTATGGTCTTGGTGCGTAGCATATGGTCCTTGCGGTCAAGAATTTGGATTGGAACTTCCTTATAAGTCAAGTTGTCTTTGATCTTGAGTGGCTCATAGTTCAAGACATGTGAAGGATCCGGGATGTACTTTCTCAGCATGGAAACATGAAACACATTATGCACTCCTGCAAGTGTAGGCGGTAAGGCCAACTCGTAGGCAACTTTACCAATACGTTTCAGGATCTCAAATGGACCAACAAATCTGGGACTCAACTTCCCCTTCTTCCTAAATCTCATCACACCCTTCATTGGGGAGACTTTCAAAAATACCATATCTCCAACTTCAAATTCTACTTTCTTTCTTGAGTGGTCATAATAACTCTTCTGTCGACTTTATGCTGTTTGCAATCTTTTACGAATCAAATCAATCTTCTCAGATGTCATCTAAATGATTTCTGGTCCCAACAATTTCCTCTCACCAACCTCTTCCCAGCACAATGGGGACCTGCATTTTCTACCATACAAAGCCTCATATGGAGCCATCTCAATACTAGAGTGGTAGCTATTATTATAGGCAAATTCCACTAAAGACAAGTATTTTTCCCAATTCCCTTTGAAATCCAATACACAAGCCCTTAACATATCCTCCAGAGTACGAATAGTCCTTTCTGATAATCCATCAGTTTGTGGGTGGAAGGTAGTACTAAAGCTAAGATTAGTACCCAAAGCTTTATGTAGGCTTTCCCAAAACCTTGAGGTGAATCTTGGGTCTCGATCGGACACAATTGATTCTAGAACTCCGTGAAGACTCACAATCTCATCAATATATATCTGTGCTAGCTAATCAAGTGAGTAAGTCATCTTAACAGGAATAAAATGTGCTTTCTTTGTCATTCTATCCACAATTACCCAAATGGCCTAATGTCCCTTAGGAGATCTTGGCAAACCAGTCACAAAATCCATACATATACACTCCCACTTCCACTCGGGAATGGGAAGTGGTTGCAGCAATCCTGAAGGTTTCTGGTGTATTGTCTTAATTTGTTGACAAGTCAAGCATTGCTCCACAAACTGAGCTATCTCCCTCTTCATGTTATTACACCAATAAGTTTCTCGAATGTCACGATACATTTTAGTGCTACCAGGATGCACTGAGTATGGGGTACGATGAGCTTCTTCCATAATCTCCTTCTTTATTGCAAAATCATTTGGCACACAGAGTCTTTTTCCAAACCTCAAGACACCATCATTAGACACATTAAATTCTGGTCTCTTCCTTTCTTGTACTTCTTCTATGATCTTTACAATTTGTGCATCGTTAACCTATGAACTCTTAATCTTCTCAATCAAAGTGGGTTGTATTGTCAAACTAGCCATAAAGACTTGGGAATCACCCATGACAATTTCAATTCCCATCCTCTCCAAGTCCTTAATAATCTCCTTTTGAGTAGTTAGCAAGGAAGCTGAGAAACCAGAAGACTTCCGACTAAGTGCATCAGCTACCACATTAGCCTTGCCTGGATGGTAATTGATTGAGCAATCATAATCTTTAATCAACTCAAGCCACCTTCGTTGTCTCATATTCAATTCTTTCTGAGTAAAGAAGTACTTCAAGCTCTTATGATCTGTATAAATCTCACACCTTTCACCATACAAATAATGTCTCTAAATTTTCAATGCAAACACCACTGCAGCCAACTCCAAATCATGAGTGGGATAATTTTGTTCATAACTTTTTAATTGGCGGGATGCATAAGCTATGACTTTACCATGCTGCATCAACACACAACCAAGCCCTTTTCTTGAGGCATCACTATAAATGACAAAGCCTCCCATGTTTCTAGGGATGGTTAGTACTGGTGTAGTGACCAACCTTTGCTTAAGTTCTTGAAAACTCTTCTCACATTCTTCTATCCACACAAACTTGGCATTCTTACGAGTTAGGTGAGTCAAAGGGGCTGCAATACAGGAAAATCCCTCCACAAACCTCCTATAATAGCCATCAAGGCCCAAAAAGTTTCTAATCTCACTCACATTTGTTGGTCTTGCCCAATCAACCACAGCTTCAACCTTACTAGGGTCTACAGAAATCCCTGCCTTAGATATCACATGCCCTAGGAACACCACTTGGTCAAGCCAAAATTCACACTTCTTAAACTTGGCATATAGATTCTTCTCCCTCAAAATTTGAAAAACAATTCTCAAGTGCTCTTCATGTTCTTCCATGCTTTTGGAGAAGATTAGAATGTCATCAATAAAGACAATAACAAAGCGGTCTAAGTACTCATGAAACACCCTATTCATCAAGTCCATAAACGCAGTAGGAGCATTGGTCAATCCAAAAGGCATTACCAAGAATTCATAGTGCCCATATCTAGTCCTGAAAGCTGTCTTGGGTATGTCTTCAGCCTTGATTTTCAACTGGTGATACCCAGAACGAAGGTCAATCTTAGAGAAGACTTGTGCCTCTTGCAATTGATCAAACAGGTCATCAATACGAGGGAGAGGGTATTTGTTTTTCACAGTAACCCAGTTCAACTCACGGTAGTCAATACACAACCTCATAGTCCCATCCTTCTTCTTCACAAATAAAACTAGTGCACCCCAAGGAGATGCACTTGGTCTGATGAACCCCTTATCAAGAAGTTCTTGTAATTGTTCCTTGAGCTCCTTAAGTTTAGTTGGTGCCATCCGATATGGTGCTTTCGAAATAGGAGAAGTTCCAGGGAGCAAATCAATAGAGAATTCAATCTCCCTATCTATAGGTATCCCTGGTAGGTCTTCAGGAAAGACATTAGGAAACTCACTTACAACAGGAATATCATCCAACTTCAATACATCTTTCCTAGTGTCCACCACATGAGCTAGGTACCCTTGGCATCCTTTCCGTAAAAGACGCTTAGATCGAAGGGCTGATATCACCCTAGGTAAAGCATGCATCTTAGAGCCCTTAAACCGAAATTCAGGTTCTCCTAGAGGCCGAAACACCACTTCTTTTCTAAAACAATCTACACTAGCATGATAAGCCACCAGCCAGTCCATGCCTAAAATTACATCATAGTCATACATGTCCATCAAAATCAAATCTGCTAACATTTCCCTATCCTCAATTTGGATGACACAAGACTTAAGCATAAAATTACACACCAAAGAATCACCCATAGGTGTGGCCACAGACAAGTCATAATCCATAAGTCCAGGTTTCTTATCACATAACTTAGCATATCGAGAGGAGATGAAAGAGTGTGTAGATCCAGAATCAAATAGATTTTTAGCAAAGTTTGAGAATAAAGGGAGGATACCTGTAACCACAGTATCTGAAGCTTGAACATCTTGTGGTGTGAATGCAAACACTCTCCCTTATGCTTTCCTCCTCTGATCATTC
Source organism: Quercus robur (assembly GCF_932294415.1). Taxonomy (NCBI): domain Eukaryota; kingdom Viridiplantae; phylum Streptophyta; class Magnoliopsida; order Fagales; family Fagaceae; genus Quercus; species Quercus robur. Next base: position 15,218,490 of record NC_065537.1, read on the forward strand.
TTTCTAGGTTGTGCCATTGAGTTTTGTTGAGGAGAAGTACAGCTTCTAGCTAAGTATCCTATCTTCCCACAGTTATAACAAGCCTTTCCTTCAAAGAAACACGGCTTATCTCCATGAAACCTTCCACATGTAGGGCAAGCATTCAAACTTCTACCTTGAGTATTCTGGGGTGGATTCTTATTTTCTGGCTTATTTGATGATGAATTACTCCCAGACCTCCCAAAAGATCCTTTCTTGTTCCAATGACCTTGAGCATTGCCTTGACGAAAGCCTGTCTGTCCAGTGTTTCTAGGTGGGTTCTCCTTCCTAACATTGTTCTTGAAATCTTCCTCCAGTCTCATAGCTCTCTTAACTGACTCTGCATAGTTATCAACCCCTGCTGCAATCAAATGGTGTCGAAGTCTCTCATTCAACCCCTTTTGAAATCTGCTTGCTTTCTTCGCCTCAGTAAGGATTAAGTGGGATCCAAAGCGAGATAACTCGATGAATTTAGCAGCATACTGCTCAACAGTCATACTTCCTTGCACCAAATCAACAAATTCCTTCTCTTTTCGTTCTCGAACCACCTCAGGGAAGTAGTTATCATAGAAAACCCCTTTAAATTTCTCCCAAGTGATGGGATTTCTCTCAATGTCCATTCCCTCCAAAATGGCTTTAGTAGATCTCCACCAACGCTCAGCTTCTCCAATCAACTTGAAAGTTGCAAACCGCACCTTCTGAGAGTCAGTGCAATCTAAAGCTTCTAACAATTTCTCCATTTGCAAGAACCAATTCTCAGCTTCTGTAGGATCTGGCTTCCCATCAAAGGAAGGGGGATTCTGCTTCATAAAAGTCTCAAAAGAGCAACCAGCCCTTGCCTCTACTCTACCTACGCCTCTACTAGCAACATGGGCCAACCTGTCCAACAGTCGGGCAGCAGCTTCATCCAAAGGATCAGTGCGTGTCACCCTAGGACGTTCATTATTTCTCATGTCTTGAGTGACTTCAGCCTCAGTATCAACCCTTGCTTTGGTTGGCTTTCGCAAATTAACAATAGGTTCCTCGCTATTGGAATTAGCTACTCTCTTCTTTTTGGGTGGCATGATACCTAGTTAACAAGGAAATCAAGAAATATAGACAGTGCAACAATTATTATTACTACACATAAGAAGTCACATTGCCAAAATTATTTAAAATATCTCATCAAACATAACCTAAATTCGAACTGCTCTGACAAAAATCAAGATCATAACCTAGTTTCAAGTGTCTATAAAATCATAACCTAGTTTTCAAGTGTCGATAAAATCATAACCTAGTTTTCAAGTGTCTACAGAATCATATCCTAAGCTCTGATACCACAAATGTAACGCCCCAAAATCATAGGCAATAAAAGCCTATTTAATTTGAATAATCCATAAAATATTAAATAAAAAGTTTCTATTTTAATATTGTGTTCATCAACCTAGAGACCCAAATCCTCTTGATGCCATAAAGCAAAGGACACGGCTGGACCCTTATTTGGGCAAAGACAATGGCAGTGAAAAGAGATAAACCAATATATATATATATATATATATAAACCACAAGCAATCCTTTTTCCTTTCACATGGTGACAAAACAAATGATAAAGTCCAAGCCTATTAGACACCATTCAAAGCTCTGGACATGCAGCCATATTTGACCATTCTTATCTTATATAATACAATTATAGGAACCCTTTTTCTATTAGAATAATGATAGTCTAGGTTCATATCAATTGCAAGCTATTTGACTATTCAAACTTCTTAAATCTTGAGCATGAGAAACATCATACCTGAAGACTCCAACTCAACGCCACAGTGAAGAAAGGCAGAATTCAATAGTCGGCTGAAGCAAAAAGAAATCCCATCAGCAAAACACGTGTGACCTAAGAGGAAAGGCTAGGGTTTTCAAGGCCCATATATGTACTATGTCACCTCACTTGGGCTTCATATTCCATAGTATTTATCTTCTTTTTAATACCTTAGGCCCAAATTAATTTAATCCTTTTTAATTATAGGCCTCCATTAAAAATTTATGTATAATAATTTAATTGGTATCAAAATTATGGGGTGTTACACACACCAAGAATGACTACTATCCTAAGCCAAAATCACACATCACACATCATGTTATCAACACGTCATCATAACATCAAAAACACATCAACACAACATCATAAACATATGTACATCATCATAAGCACATCAACACAACATCATATTATCCTAAAAGCTTCAAGAGACTCAACATCACACATCAAAGAATTTATCACTCAAGACACACATCATTTTTTCCCCAAAAAAAAAAAAAAAAATCATTATTTAAGAAATCAACATCATATAAGAAATTTGTCATACAAATCCATCCATTTTTGGAAAAAACAAAAATCATCATTTTCCTTTGAAATCTCTCTTGAATTTTTGAAATTCTTGATTTTCTTCTTAAGTGTCATTCTCTCTCTTGAATTTTGAATTTCTCTTTTGAACTTTGAATTTTTTTAAAGTGACATCTTTCTTGAAGCTTTGGATTTTTCTTTGGAACTTTGATTTTTTTTTTTTTTTTTGAATTTTTAAAATTTTTCACAACAATTAAGTCACATCAACATAATGGATCACATAAATTTTGGTCCAAACATAATAGGACAAAACCAAAACACAACGGGTCACATTAGGTTAAGTCCAAACACATCAGGACAAAATCAATCACAACGAGTCACATCAAGTTAGGTCCAAATACATCAGGATTGTACCAAAGTCACATGTCACATCATTCCTCTTAATCTTCTCTTCATTTTTTGTTCATCTCTCTCTCTCTCTCTCTCTCTCTCTTTTTAAATCTTATCATCATCTTTTTTCCATCTCTTCTTTTTTACTCATCTTCTCATATATATTTTTTAATATGTTTCTCTCTCATCTTCATCTTTATCCTCTCTTTCTCATCTTCCCATCATTTCTTTATCTTCTCATCTTTTTCTTTCTTTCTTTCTTTCTCTCTCTATCTCTCTCTCTACCATCTTCTTTTCTTTTATCCTATCTTTTTCTTCTCTCATTTTCCAATTCCTCATTTTCTTTGTGAATATTCATCTTTCATTTATTTTTTTTCTTTTTCTTTATTTTCAAAATCTCACTTTTTTATTATTTAAATTTTCAACATCATTCCACTTAGGATTTGTGAATTAATTTTGAAAAATATTGTGATTTGTGAAATTAGTTATATCCATACACTTGATGAGTTTGATTAGTTTTATCTTTATCCGACCAAAAAAAATTTTAAAAAAAAAAGTAGAGTAAGACTTGCAATAAGAAAAAAATACTTGGGATATTGAGAAAATTCATAGCGTGGGACCTACATTTAATTGTATTGACTTTTTGACCCAAAAAAAATAGTGTGACCCACAAAATATAATCTTATACAACCAAAAAAAACTCCTTTTGTTGTGTCTCTAAATTTTCCCAATAAAAGAGTTTTTTTTTTTTTTTTTTGGTAGCTTATTTTTATGGGTTTCACTATTATTTTTTTGGCCAAAGAGTCAAAACATTAAATTTAATGCAAGTTCCATGTTATGGTTTTTCTCAAAAAACCAAATATGAATCACAAACTCCCTCTTTCATCCTAGGATCACACAACACACACTCACTCTCAACTCAAAATCTAAAGAACAAATTTTCTCTCTCAACCCAAAATCACAACAACTATCATGCATTGCTCAATCGAAGATCTCAAATCTTAGATTTTGAAATGACATGTGAAGGACAATTCCAATCTCTCTCTCTCTCTCTCTCTCTCTCTCTCTCTCTCTCTCTCTCTCTCTCTCTCTCTCTCTCTCTCTCTCTCTCTCTCTCTCTCTCAGCATTAAAGAAACAATTGAGTTTTGGACTCTTAGATTAATAGCTCAATTGAAGATCTCTAATCCCAGATTCTAAAACGACAAGTGAAGAATGATTCCAATCTTTGTCTCTCTTTGTCAAAGCATTAAAGAAATAATTGGGTTTTGGAATGAAAGGGAAAGAAGGAAATGAAAAAATAAAAATAAAAAGGAATAGAGCTTGGGTAAAGTTTTTGGAGAGAAGCAATGCTTTAAAAAATAAATGCAACTTCCACAACATTTTCATTATAATTTCAAAAAAATTTATATGTGCTAAGTTGTTACTAGCTTTGATTTATGGTCATTATTAACATCATTGTTTTTACATAAAAGTGACAATTTGTAATGAAAATGTTGTAAATATGGATTTCTTAATATATATGTATATATATATATATATATATTTCCTTTTTTCCTTTTTCACAATACATTAACAATTTGATATATTTGTTGTGAAATTTGTTTGGTCCATAAACATTCTCTTCTGGAGAGAGGGAGAAGGTGGAAAGATAAGAGGAAAATTTTAGAAAGGGGAGTGGTGAACATGTGGTGACTAAGATAAGAAGGAAAGAAGACATGAAAGGGATTAGGGTTATGGGGTAGTAGGAGAGGAAGATAAGATTTGGGGAGAAAGAAAGATGATAATTAAAGGGAGACAAAAATAGAAATAAAAAAGATAAAAATTGAAAGAAATTTTTTTAAAGATTTATATTAGTGTCTTAAAATATTTAACTATTTAAGTGAGAAGAAAAAATCATCTCAAAAAAAAAAAAAAAAGTGAGAAGAAAAGATGTAATTTTTTTATATGAACTATGTTTCACTACAAACTAGTCTATATATATAACTGCCAAAGCCTCTGAACCTCTCTCAATTTTCCACGTTAGCACAATATTTAAATAAAATTAATTTTGTTTAGTCCAAATTTAACAAGGAGTGAAACTCTATCTCTTTAACAAGTCCAACTTAAAATCAAACTCATTATTTTTTTAAACAAAATTATTTTTATTTAATCCAAACTTAATAAGGAGTGGAACTCTCTCTCTCTCTCTCTCTCTCTCTCTCTCTCTCTCTATATATATATATATATATATATATATATAACGAAAGCCTTTGAAGCTCTCATAATTTTCCACTTCAACACAATATTTAAATAAAATTTATCATTTTATTTAATAAAGTTATTTTTGTTAAGTTCAAACTTAACAAGGAGTGAAACTCTATCTCTCTAACAAATCCAACTTAAAATCAAACTCATCATTTTTTTAACAAAATTATTTTTATTTAATCTAAACTTAACAAGGAGTGAAAGTCTATCTCTCTAATAAGTCCAACTTAAACTCAAACTCAAACGTTGATATTAATATTATCATCTCTCTACTTCACTGATGTGATATTTTATGATAGGGAGCAAACTTATAGCCATGGATTATTCTTTTGAATGTAACCCAATCTTTTTCTTATATTTTTCTAGTTTTTAGTCATATATATTTCGTTTTGTTTAAATAATTTTTAAGCAGTGAATCATTTGATTTTTTAATATTTTTTGGTCTTTCATAAATTTTAATATCTAAATTTTTGAGTTATGTTTTACAGTATCTGAAATTGTTTGATAAATTTTTTTTAAGCCATTGCACGTTCAAGCAATGGCTTATTCATCAAATTGTAACACAAATTGAAGTCATACAAGAACAAATCATGTAGTAGTGTAATTTCTCAATCAATTTAAGATTTTATAAATTTGTTTTAGTCTATCTCACAAATAAGTAAGTTCTCGTGTATAGCACAGGTTAGTGACTAGTTTCATAATAAAGTTGAAACAAAAAACAGATAGCAATTTTTTTTTTTACCAACTCAGTACTCACCCCATTTTGAATACAAAATCTCAATTCTATTCTATGTTCCACTTTACGCTCCATCTTTCTCTCTTCTTTCTTTCCTTTTTTTTTTTTTTTTTTCTTCTTTTTTTTTTCTTTTCTAATTTCAACTTTAATTATTTTACAAGAAAAATTAAATAATATATGACAATTTTTTTTTCTTTGATGGGAAAAAATTGTTATTGATAAAACATAAAATAAAATACAATCAAAAAGTGGTATAAAATATTAAAATTTCTTAATTGTAAACAAAAACGGGTTGCAACCCAACCTAGAGAGAGAGACAGGAACCTTCAGCAGGATTTGTACGAGTTTGGGCTTTATTTTGAGATTGAGATTGAGCTACTTCCAACAGCTGGCCGAAGAAGCAAGCAGCAAAAGAAGCTAAAGCTATAAGTGGTGGTGATCCAACCATGACTTTAATCTTCTTAACAATATTGATGAGCACTGAGATTACAGAGAGCTAGAGAAAGATACATGTGTCTCCGTAATTTGCAAAGCAATCTGACCTAATCAAATGCATCTCCTAAATATACAAGTTCCCAATGCAAGTCCATCCATTTGGAGGTTTTACTTGAACATTGTTTATAAAATTAAGGGAGATTCTGGCATTTTACCCTTAATTTTTTTTAAAAAAATTGGCAATATGCCCCTGTTTGCAAACTATATAGGGGCGTGCCCTTGTTTTGATACTCGATTACCTTAAAATCGAGTTTCAATAAATACTCAATCCATAGAAAATCGAGTTATGCCCGATCAAACTTAAAAAAAAAAAAAAAAAAAAAAAAAAAAAAAAAAAATGGCATGGAACTCGACTTTCAGGAAATCGAGTTCCATGCAAATTTTTTTTTATAAGTGTGATTGCCCCATATTCAGGGAGCCCTATAGTGTGCTTTTAAGCCATACAGTGATGTTTTAAAACCCTATAGTGGCATTTTCCTGCAAATTTATTTTTATAAGTTTGATCGCCCCATATTTAGGGAGCCCAATAGTGATGTTTTAAGCCCTATAGTGATGTTTTAAAGGCCTATAGCAGCATTTTTCTGCAAATTTTTTTTATTAAGCGTGATCACCCCATACCAGGTTCAGGGAGCCCTATAGTGGCCTTTTTAAGCCTTATAGTGACGTTTTAAATCCCTATAGTGACATTTTCCTGCAATTATTTATTTTTTTTTTATAAGTGTGATCGCCCCATACCAGGTTCAAGGAGCCCTATAGTGGCGTTTTTAAGCCCTATAGTGACGTTTTAAAGCCCTTTAGCGGCGTTTTGGAACTCGAGTTCCATGCAATTATTTTTTTAGTTTGATCGGGCATAACTCAATTTTCTATGAATCGAGTATTTCATTGAAACTTGATTTTAAGGTAATCGAGTATCAAAACAGGGGCATATCCCTATATAGTTTCAAAATAGGGGCATATTGCTAAATTTAAAAAAAAATTAAGGGCAAAAGGCTAGAATTCCTTAAAATGACGTAATAATACCAAATTACTAATCACGGGTCAAGTACTCAATCCAAGCACAACATTTTTTTTTTTTTTTAATAGAGAACTACCACACATTTTTTAGTATAAGTTTTATTCATTTTTGTGTCTTACATGCATCATTCGAATTTTGACTTAATAGAAAAGCTGATACATCTCTACCAAAAAGGAAAGCTAATACATCCTCTAGTCACACCTCAACATCTTTTATATATTGGGCATGCATGCTAATTTGACTTTGAGATTCGGACATTTTATTTAAAAAATATATGTGCTAGCCATAATCAATCCGTCGTTATAATCAACCATTGTATTTTTAATAAGAAACATAAAAATAAAAACCTCTAAATAAATTGCAAGCTTCACATTACTTGACCAAAAGAATAAGTGAGTACAGAGAATTATTTACATTACTCTGCTACAAATATGTAACTGAGAGAGAGAGAGAGAGAGAGAGAGAGAGAGAGAGAGAGAGAGAGAGAGAGGAGAGAGAGAGAGAGAGAGAGAGAGAGAGAGAGAGAGAGAGAGAGAGAGAGAGGAGAGAGAGAGAGAGAGAGAGAGAGAGAGAGAGAGGGGACTTATTTTAAAAATAACTATAAAACCCATACTATATTATAAGTTAGGCAACATTTCAAACTTATTTCATATCTAACAATTCGAGTCCAGTGGACTCGATTTACCCAGAAATCTGATGTGGACAAAGTAGGAAACCAAGTTTATTGAACTTGGTTTATATACATAGAAATCGAGTTTAATGAACTCGGTTCCTATGTATAGAAAACGAGTTCATTAAACTCAATTTCTATGTATAGAAACCGAATTTATTGAACTCGGTTTCTATACATAGAAACCGAGTTCATTGAACTCGATTTCTATGTCTCATCTCCTTTGACATTCACGTGGTTACTGAGCTGGAAATTGAGCCTACTAGACTCGATTTCTATAAATGGTCCCCAGCACTCCACGTGTTGCCGTGGGTCCCAACTGGGACCTATTTTCCCTCTTTGTCCGTCTCACTACACTCTCAGACTCCATACACATCTCTCAGTAACTCTTCACTCTTTCTCAGTAAGCCCTTCACTCACACTCATCTCACACAAGTTCACAACATCTTAGGTATACAATATTATGATTATTTGCTAGTTTTTTTACTTATGAAAAATTGAGAACATATTAGGAAAAGTCTTTTTTTTTTTTGTTAGTGTAAATATAATTTAGAACATATTAGGAAAATTTATGTTTTTTTTTTTTTGTTAGTGTAAATATTGTGATTAATCTATTTGTTGTAGCGATTAATTTATTTGTTAGTATATTGTGATTAGTTTTTTTTTGAGAGGGTGATTAGTTTATTTGTTAGTATATTTGTTGTAGTGATTAATTTATTTGTTAGTATAGTGATTAATTTATTTGTTAGATATTGTGATTAGTTTATTTGTTAGTGTATTGTGATTAATGTATTTGTTAGTGATTAATTTATTTGTTAGTATATTGTGATTAGTTTATTTGTTAGTATATTGTGATTATTTGCTATTTAAAAAAAAATTAATATTATGATTAATTATAAAAAGTGTAATCACGTTCATAGTATGACTCATGTTATGTCCAAAAAATTAGTCATATCTTGAAATTGGTTTTGTTCAGTCCTTTTATTTTGATAGTTTGCATTTAATCATGACAAGTGAAGCTATTTGAGTTTTGACATTAGTGCTCAATTGAATGATGAACTTGATTACTTACCGCCAAACTAATGTCTAAATATTTGGACATATTTATATAAGATCATGAATCTACTTAAGAAAAAATATATATAATGGATATTGTGAGGCCCTTGTGGATATGATGGGAACATTTAGTGCTAAATATTGTGATCAATTGTTAGGAATATTTAGTAATTTTAGGTCTTTATCATGGATATGAAATGGATTATGAGTTTGATACCTAAGATATTTGTAGTCTTGTTACCATAAATTATTTCAAGATATATTTATTTAAGATTTGTAACAGAGATTTTAATGGATAACTGGTTGGTATATAATATTTTTGTTCATGAGAACTTATTTGAATGGGTTTTGAAAGTCATGCCCCTAGAATGATTTAGAATTTTAAAATAATATGAAATTGGTAATGACTATTTTTGTATGTGACCTAAGGTGAGTGTATGCAAATTTGGTTGAGATTAGTATTGTTGGCATTTCATACGCAAAGTTTTGTGATTAATGTTGATTGAGTGGTATAAATTTGTCACTAACACTATTACACTTGATGATCTATAGGTTGACAATGATCCATATAAATATATACTACGGTGGACCCCTTAGCAATGCCAACCCTTATGACGGATTGATGTTTCAAGGTCCGGGTATCTAGTGCTACTATATGATGATACACCGTAAGCTAAAGACCCTGAATGATTTGAAAGTAAAAATTATGGAAGAGTTGCAAGTGAACCCTGCTTTGCATGACATACATATTACTTTTCGTTCTCCACATGAAGTTCTCAATCAATGCATTAATTACAGATATATGGCGATAGCAGAGGACAAACATGTGAAATTCATGTTTAGTAAGATGGAAAAATGGGAAAAGGTAGCAGATTTTGAGTTATACGTCAGTTTGCAGTCGCGTATGGAAGTCAGTGTAGAGGAAATTCTACAAACAACTACATCTCTACAGTTTGCAGTCCTAGATGATCGATGCACCACATTGGGAGGCTATACACCCTCTTTTCAAGAGACGCCAACAACAATTGAGAGCGAACCTGGAAATAGATATGAAGATCAATTTTGTACACATCGAGACGAATCCTCTACAGTTCCAGTAGTTGAAGATGAAGACGAATACTGTATTGGGGAAGATCTTGACGATAGAGATGAGTACAAAGAGAGGATTGAGAGAGACAACTTTGACAGGGGTGTTGATGACCATGAAATTACTCCCATTCCTCATGTTAATGATATGACTGAATGTGATGAAGATGATGCGGATGCTACTGTTAGAGTTCAGCATGTTACAAATGCGACCCCCGTTTATGAACCTCCTGCCTCATCATTTTATGAAAATACTTGGGAAAATATGGTTGATCCTGAAGTTGCTCAGCAAGCATTTGGTTCTTCTTGGAATGCGGACATGAATTTTGCGAAAGGGTTGATTTTTGCGAATAAAGAGGCAGTGAAATGTGCATTAACAATTTACGCCATAAAGCATAACAGAAACATTGTGACTAGTAGGTCGACCAGAAGTAGATTGTCTGTGAAATGTGTCGATGAGTCATGCATGTGGTACGTTGGGGTAGTCGCGAAGCCTGAACATGGACTATGGATGGTCACATCTTATAGGGGTCCTCACAGTTGTATACCCCTTGCCACGTCCCTTGATGGTAGAATGATGGATTGTAATTTTCTTACAGCAGAATTTGTTACATTGTTGCAAGAAAAACACACGGCAACAATTTATCACCTTAGAGATTTCATTAAAGGGAAGTATTATAGGCATAAGCTTTCTTACTATAAGATATGGAATGCGAAACAACAAGCTATTGCAAAGATATTCGGGGATTAGGAAGAGTCTTACCAAAAGTTGAGAAAGTTATTGTTGGCATACTTGGATCAAGAAACTGGCACCTGGTACTTGTGGCACACCATACCCAGGGACGAGTTCGGTGATACAATATTGCGCTATGTATTTTGGGCTTTCGCTCAATGCATTGAAGGATTCAGACATTGTAAGCCAGTGATCAGTATTGATGGGACTCATTTGTATGGTAAATATTGAGGGGTGTTGTTGATTGCAATGGCCACTGATGCCAACAACAAGGTTTTGCCTCTCGCCTTTGCCGTTGTGGACAAAGAGTCAGAGCCTAGTTGGAGGTGGTTTTTAGAACGCCTCAGGATCTCACTGGAAGATGTGATAGCAGTTAAGGACATTTGCATAATTTCTGATCGACAAAATGGTATTCAAAACGCAATTGCAAACTGGCCCAGAGATGATGATGGACGACTACAAGTAGTTCACAGATATTACCTTCGACATGTTGCTAGCAACTTCAACATGCATTTTCAAGATGCCACTTTAAAGTCATTGGCCTTGAAAGCGGGGTATGCTACTCAGGAAGCTAAGTTTAAGTTGTACATGCAACTTATCAAGGAAGCCGAGATTGAGGCCCTTAGGAAGAAACAGAGAACCGAGCGGCAGGAAAGTGAACCCGACTCATCCATCATGCCATACACATATCTAATGAAAGAGGATCTAGACATGTGGACCCAGCTACATGATGGTGGATACCGTTATGGGGCTATGACAACCAATGTCTCGGAGTGCTTCAATGGAGTACTAAAAAGTGCCCGTGGCCTACCCATTGCTGCAATGGTTGAATTCACTCATTGCAAGCTTGTTGCGTATTTCCATGATTGACACAAAGAAATTACTCATGATCTTTCACAGGGCAAGGTATGGACTAAATATGCCTTAAAAATCTATGGACAAAACCTAAAAAAATCTCTTGGCCACCATATAAATGCGTTTAATTATGTGAATGGTATATATCAAGTAATTACTACATACAACATCCATAGCTCTGGAGGGGGACACCAGAGTCATGAAGTAAACCTAATGGACAGAACATGTCATTGTGGAAAGTGGCAAAATCGAAAGATCCCTTGTTCACATGCAATTAAAGCTCTTCAGCACTTGGGGCAAGATGCGACTACATATATTAACCCATGTTATAGTTTGAACAACGCCATTCGCACCTACTCACATGCATTTGTGGTGCCAAAGTCAGAGTCATTGTGGAGGGATGTGGACGGTCCAAAGTGGGTGCCTGACCCAAACCTATTGCGAGGCAAAGGTCGACCTGTGGCATCTAGGATACGGAATGAGATGGATGGGGTCCGGCGAGAACCAGGAAGTCGGAGGTCAGATTTTGACTTGAGGGAGATTCAACAAAAGCAGAGTTGTGGACTGTGTTGGGAAATTTAAACCCCAGTTGATAGAATTAACAAGTTTTAAATCCAAGTTGTTAATTAGATTTATTATCAATAAAACTTGTTAAATCAAACAAACATCAATATCATGTCAAAATCATACAGCAGAAAAATAAATAAGACAAGATATGATAACCCAGGAAAACCAATGAAACCAATTAGTTTCACAGTAAAAAACCTAGGGGGAAACCTTCCCAAAAAGCAATCCACTATAGAAAAGAGAAGTTTCAAATCTAGTACAAAACCTTTGTCCCTAAACTCTACAATCCCCATAGATGAACTCACAGCAAAAACCTTCTACCGCTTCAGAACCTCTGAACTCTTCAATATATGAACATCACCATTTGATGCACGAATCCCAGTACATGACTAACAAATTGCGCGGATCCCAGTACGTGACTTAATCACCAACTAGAAGAAGATTGTTGGCTGCAAAGTTCTTCACTTCATTAACAATGAAGATCAAGAAGCACTTGGTTACAAAACCCTAAGGCGCAAAGACGTAGTAACTTCTTTTAGAGAGAATAAGGCATCAATCACCTTTTGCATATGTTCTCTTTGTATTCTCTTATGTGACGGCCTCTAAACTAAGCCTTATATAGGTCTAGGGTTGTGAGAAAAGAAATCCTAAACAAATATATAAGCATGGGCTGAAAATAAAAAATTTGAATTCCCATAACCTCAACAGATAGTAGCTATCGAGCAGGTGTCGAGGTTTAAACTTCAACAGATAGCAGCTATTGAGCAGGTGTCGAAGGGATAGAAGCTTTCTCGATCGATCGACCAGCTATCGAGAAGCTATCGAGATTGCGATAAGAATCAGATGAAAAGCTCGACAGATAGCCAGCTATCGAGGAGGTGTCGAGAAGCTGTCGAGCTATCTGTCCGCAGGTGTTGAGCTATCTGTCCAGCTTTAATGAATAGCTTTTCTTCACTTGTTTCTTTGTCCAATCTTCATGGCTTTAATACTAGACTTGAACAGCATGTTTCTTGAAGTATTAAACACATCCTAGATCTACCAATTACAAGTAAAGTGCGTTTTGTCAAAAGATTAGCTAATTACATAAAATAATGACATATGTTCCTAACAAGTGAAGCACATATGTCCTAACAGACTGTGTCATCAACATGGGCATAACCGTAGAAGATGTCAACTTTCCCGTGGGGCTTCGACAAGCAGTAATGATCCAAACTAGGTAAGTGATGTTTTTATATAAAATGCCATGATTGTATCAATTAGCCAAGTTGCGTAGATTAGTACGTATGTTTTGGTTTTTGGTATCTAACGACAATATTTGAATTTTTGTCAGGCATGTAGATACTTGATTTTGGAATGGCATTGTAGATGTAAATTAGGGTTCTCTTTATTGTGTATTTGAACTTACTACTAGGTTGTATCGTCATTGACCTTTATTTTGTTTATCACTGAATGAACTTGTAATCGAAGTATTCTATATCCAATGTACCTGTTTCTAGATTGTGATATTATGAATGTTCAATTAGTTGTTAATTATTTCCATTCTAGCTAGAGACTACATAGATGGCAATCCCAAAGAAACGGACATGTACTTTAACACAAGTAGCTTAAGCTTGAAGGTGCTAGAGGGTTCAAAAGAAGTGTTGGTGAAGAACCTTTACTTACTACATTGATGTGCCCCTTTCCTACTATACTGGACTTCTTGGTAAGTAATTTGCTCATCAATTGGGAAAAAAGTTTATAAGATGGATTTGATTTTCAAAAAAATTAAAGAAACAAAATAAAAAGGATTTTACTTCATAATCTTTTATATGATTGGAATATACAATTCATGGAACTCTGGATTAAAGATGAATTTGATACTTTGTAGTGTAGTTATTCATTTATACTACATAATCTATCTTGTTCATGTCACTTTTTTTTGTCCTCTACACCATCTCCTCCTCTGCATACTAGTAACTATAGATATTTTCTTTTTAGAAAAAACATTGACATAGTAAATGCTTCATCTAATTGGATTTACTTTTGCACATAAGTATGCCTAGTATGACTGCTTATGCTGGTTTCTATGAACTTTGCTCACCAAAGAAAGGACAATATGTTTTTGTCTCATCAGTAGTTGGTGCAGTTGGCCAACTAGTTGGGCAATTGGCCAAATTGATGGGTTGTTATGTTGTTGGAAGTGCTGGAAGCAAAGAAAAGGTACATCAACCTTAATTGGAATCTTCTTTAAAATATTTGAAGAAGAAAAGTACTAGGTATGCATTGTTCTGACAGGTGCTACCAAGAATATCATTTTTATTCAATAATTCAATTAGATATTTGTGACAACAATCAAGTACACATAAGTTGATCTTCTGATTATATCATCACCTTTTACTAACATCCAGATTATATCATCACCTTTTACTAACATCCATTTTGAATGAATTTGAAACAATAGTATATATTTTGTTCTTAATTCGAACTGATTTTGCAGGTTTGATCTTTTTTGTTTTCCTCCTTCAATGAGTTGTTATTTATTTGTCTCTAGTTAGACATTTAAAGTATTTTAACACAGTACAGCCAGGTGCTACCACTAACACCAAAGAAAGAGCCAAGTCTTTTGAGTATGATACACACATTTATTGGAAGACCAATACTTGCCTACTGTACTGTTCTCTACTGTTATATCGTATTATGGTCCTACTATTTTAACCATAATTCACCACCATTTGTCATTCATGCACACTCCCTTTCACAAGTTCTTCAGATATTTCAATTTGCATTTTCTAAGAGCTGAAACTGCAATGCCAGCATAGTGTGAATTGGTATTTTTTGTAATGGACAGCATTTTCAATAACTTAATTTCGCTTCAAACTTCAAACACCCACACACACACACACAAAAGTACGACTACTATTATAGTTGAACACTAAAACTTGGAAGGGGTGAGAGAGAGAGAGAGAGAGATCTAATAGCGGATTTACCCCAATGACCAGCCTTGTAATTGATCCTTAAGCAAACAATTCGATTGTAACAATTAAAACTACTTCCACTTGGAACAACTAATGGAGATAAATGTTTTTATAATATCATACATGTACAACTCAACTTGATAAAATATGCAGAGTAACAAAGCCTTCAAAATGTAAAAACCCCAAGAATATAAAAAAAATCAGAATATCTAACAACTGTGTGCCACAAAATTAATATTCCAGCTATCAATCTAGTGTAAGTCACCCTTCACAGTGGGCTGACATTCATATCTAATGAACAACAATGACCCCAAGAACTATCTGACGGTAAAACTGGGGGTACAAGATGACTTATGACCACATGGCGATTAACCATAAATGGCAATTTGGAAGAGCAAATTTTACGTCAAGGTCGTGGAGCTTTTTCTTACTAGTACCATATAGCCAAAATAATTTTGAATTCTACCAAAGTTTTTCCCTGTATCCTGCAGAAAATGGAATTAAAACATCTATATATCATTTACAAGACAGGTAAGATAGAAACAAGGATGAGAAACAAATGGAAGGGGTTTCCCAACCTAGCATGAAATTAACGGAATTCATCATGGTACTCATAGTCATCCTCATCCTCATCATCATTCAATATAGCACTGTAAAATACATAAGGGTTATCAATCATCTCTGCCAAGGTTAGACGCCCATCTTTATCAGCATCTGCCTGCAACAAAAAATCAATACATTATTTTAAAAACTAAGCTGCTCTATTCAGTATCAAGTCACACTTCCACAAATCTAACTTGAACCAAGAAATTAATCTGAAATCTGTTGTTAAGTCAATGTGATAGTCATCATTGGCATGAACTTCTACTTTGTATACTACTAGCACTTTTGGAACATAAACAAAAGAAGAGATTGGAAAAGAAACTTTTTAGAAGAAAAGATAAAAAGGAAATCATCAAAACCATAATGAGACCACAAATTTATCACAACTAAACTGGTGTCCATTTTTTAACAAGAAAAGATGATTTGCACAATCACAATAAGGTTCCTAAATTAGACATAGCAGATCACCCCCCAAATTTTAGGCTGCGACTTTTTGCAATGCACTTTCCCTTCCAGCAAAATAACAATTCAGATACTGACTTTGGCATTACCCAATTCATTCCTACTAGACAAAACACAAATGTCCATAAGCCTGTCGCACCCCACAATGAAGATAAGATGATCTATCTGAAAGTTCAAAAACGTGTACAAAAACACTTTTGAACGTTTAGACCCCCAAAAACCAACTTAACCAACCCAAGCAATATGTCAAACAGCTAGTGTGCGGAAACTTAACATATGCTATAATATGGAATTGATTAAACAACTATCTAAGCCATAACAAAATAAACCACAGCAGATAATGTAAAGGCAGAGATAGAGAGGAAGGAAGATGCAAACACAGAGATAACACCCGGATGTGTTATCGAAGAGGAAACCGAAGACCTCGGCGAAAAACCTCTCCGCCGCCCTCCAAGCGGTAATCAATCCACTAGAAAATACAGTTGGGATACAAGGACAGCAATAGACCCTCCAAGCCTAATCTACCCAATGCACCTAAGCCCTCCAAGCTTCTTGCTCCAACGAGGTTGCGCCGAACCTTTTTCTTTTCTAGCTTTCCGGATTCCGCTACTACACCGTAGCATCAACCAATAAAGATTGGTTCCTTCCTAACTGCTTCCCAGAACTCCAAACGTCTGTCTCACAGAGATGATAATGGTGAGAACCAGGTTTGATATAATGCCTCTCAAGGATTTGACAATGGAGAGGAAGAGAGTGAGGGAATTTGATGAGACTCTAAGGTAGAGATTGTGGGTGAAACAATCTGGTTTTTCTTTAGGGTTTCTCTCTCAAAATTCTCTCTGGAAGCTCTCTTTCAATCGTGGGTTAAAAGGGTATTTATACTGGAGTGAAGAGGAATGCGAAACGTCAGGTTTTTCCAAAACAGGGGTGGCTCGCGGCTTGACCTCGCGGCTTGACTAAGTCGCGAGTTCCAGTCGCGAGTTAACCGTATGGCCAGTTGTCCTGTTTTGTCCTGTAGTGCTCCAGCTAGCATGACTGTTCATCTTCCAGCATGCTTGGCACGTGTGCATCTTCTGGCGGGTTGAAGCCGCGAGTCCACCCGCGAGTCCCAGCCGCGACACTCTGTTTTCTTGCACACTCTTGAGCAATCTTCACTCTATCTCACTCACTACCCTTACAATAATCCCACCTAAATACAGGGTTACTAAATGCTGAATTACAAGCAAATTTGGCACGAAATAAAGCCAATTAGATGGTTGAATAAATTCAACCTTACAATCTCCCCCTTTGGCTATTCCGTGACAAAACCCTAAAACAGACTCTAGACTTAACACGTGAGTTGGGAACAGTTGAACAAAACTCACTCACGCCTAACTCTAGAAGCTGTGAAGCACTTGAATCATATGAACATAAACTCCTGAAACACAACAATACACTATGATCATTGTAAGCAGAAAATTATAAATGCATATGAAACAGGCAGAATGAGATCAAGCAAAGATGGAGTTAATAAACAAACCATGGCTTGATCAACCATGTGAACACCACAAGGTAGTGATCACAGTGCTCATTCACACTTGGAATGAACACAAAGACATACAAGTTAACAAGCACAAGGCAAGACACTTGTATGCTCAACACTCAACCAATGCATAACACACATGGCATATGCATCTAGGAACAATCCTACAAGGGCACAAGAGTGACAGTACATAAACCAAAATGCAGAACATTTAGATTAAAGTACTGATTTCAACATAGCATAAAGGCTGCACTTAAGCATGGTACATACCATAAAGCCTACAAACTATGCATAAAACAATAACCCTAAAAGCTTACATAAGCATATGGGTACAAACCAACAAATACCTGAATAACATCATCAAACATATATTAAAGTTTAAACCAAGAGTATATGAAAAGAGTTAGAAACAGATATACACCAAAACACAGTGTATCAAAACCATAACAACCATAAGTTTAGAAGATAAGACGAAAAACAAAAGTATGTGTGTACTCCCCCTATCACTATGCACACTTCCCTTTGAACTTTTCTCCCCCTTACTGAATGCTCTCCCCCTTTTTGTCACGAATAGCTAAAGACCCTCGTCCAACTTTCGTTGAATCTCATCTAGCTGATTCTCCATAGTCTCGAGACGCATTTGGACATGGTTGTTTGTGGAGTAGAGAAGTGCCACAAGCTCATCAACGCGTTTCTGAATATGCTTAAGTACACTGCCAACTCTGTCAGTATGAGAAGCAGTTTGTGCTTGTGGAATACCAGCCGGTGAAGCTTCAGGAACATCACGAGATGCAGATGTGGTATGTGCAGGTGTCTCCGAGTCAAGGGCAAATGAAGTAACCGGAGAGATGTGAGCACTTCTTGGTGATTTGGAGGAGTGACTTCTGCTCGCTTGAAGAGTGAACAAAGAAATGGGACGTTGACGAGTCAACATTTTACCATCTGCAGGAGGAGTAATGCCTGCACTAAGGATGAGTTTCATGACAAGACTGCAAAATGGAATGATTCCTCGAGCTGTAGATCGACACGCGGTCTTCCTCAAGTTGTAGTAGATGTGAGCACATATATCAATGGGGGCTCCGGTAATGAGATCACACAGAAATATAGCTCTCCCAAGATTGATGAATGTAGTGTTGGACAGTGGATAGAGATTGGTGAACATGATCAACTTTAGTGTGGTCAGCTCAGGTGCAAACTTTGCGGTGCTGATGGAAGTTCCTGCACTTGATACCTCATGATCGTGTCCTAGGATTTGTAAAATTTCTCCAACCTCTGGATTTCGTTCATCATAGGGAGTTAAATTCACATTCTGAGGTCTGGTGATGCCGAGAAGATTTGCGATGGAGTCTGGGGTAACACTAAACTCTGTTCCTCTGACCCAGAAGACGAGGATAGGTCCAAGATCAGATGCATTGGAGAAGCATTCTTTGACCAGCTCATCCACTGGATCATCAAAGTTTCCGAACAAATTTGCCCAGTCTCGTTTCTCAAAGATTCGAGGGATGAAGGTAGTCCCTAAGGTGTTGAACTCTACTACCCGCTCCACTATAGTTGTTGACTTGTCAAACACATTTGAGTAGGCGTGTGAGTTAAGGGGAACTCTGAATCTATCCTCATTGGGATCTTGAGATGCTTGAGATGATAGACGAGTCCTTTTAGCAACTGGTGTTGCTGGTTCGTCAGCAACAATGTCTTTACCCCTGGAAGATCGACGAGACATCTGCAAGAGAACAGACCAACAGAAAAGAACCAAGCAACAAAACCCCACAAAAGATTGTCAACAAGATTTAGTAAAACCAATATTTCAATATATAAACCCAGACTGAAAAAAAATTCAGACCCAACCAAACCTTCCAACAATACACAGAAACACAAACTAATACGTGCAACAAACTTGGTAAAAGTGCACCAAGAAAAAGAAAGACATCACAACTGTCATTGAGACAGGTTAACAGGACCATGATATGCAATAAGACACAGCATTTGAATCATTTTGAGCAGATAACATAAAACACTCCATCAGAGACATGAACATGGGGAAAATATTTCAATCATGAAGAAACCAAACATCCACACTGGAGCACGTGGTTGAGAAACACACATTATGTTATCATATCAACTCAGAAACCAAAACCAAACACCAACATCAATATTCAGGCAAGTGTAATGAGTAAGTCACATAGACATCAAACCCATTTCAGAAAAGATTCTCAGACTCAATAATAAGCAAAAATCAGAACAATGAAAAACACATTGTGACTGCTCAGCATGAAAACAGGAGAGAACAATATCAAACAAGACACTCCATATCCATTACACATAGAGATAAGTATAACGAATACAATACCAGACCAAACAGTAACAGAAATATGCAGGAGAAAGAAAATGAGATTTAGGAGACAAAACCCATACCTTTTCTTGATGATTTGGAGAAGAAACGAAACACCAAAGGGGTTTGAAAAATGGAATCACGAAGAGTTTTGGGAGGAAACAACAGTTTTAAGAGAAGATGAACAGTTACAAAAGTTCGAGGGAAAACTGAAAGAGGTTTAAAACTGCTCCTGTTTCTGCAAAACACGCGATTTTCGCGACTGGATTAAGTCGCCACACAGTCGCCAGCTCAAGCCGCCAAAGCACTCAAGAACCAAATTTTGAAAAAATTTTCTAAGTGTTTTTCGCGACTGGAAGGTCTACCCGCGAGTGAGTCGCGAGCTGAGCCGCGAAAATCTCTGAGTGATCCTCGCGACTGGACCTTCCATTCGCGAACAAGTCGCCAAACATGACCAGCGAAGATGCGACTGAGGCACGCGACTTGACATACCCGCGACTGAGCCGCCAAAACAGGGCAAAACTGTATTTTTGAAATTTTCAGATTTTTCCAACAAAACACTTTCCAAAAAACACCTAAAACACTCAAAAATCTTTTTGTGCTTGAATTAACAAAGATTGAGCATGTGAAAACACATTTTATCAAGTACAATCACACAAATGAATAAGGCATTTATTGAACATAAACTTGTGTGTTGTGTGTGGATATCAACAATGAGATAGTCCTTTGTCTAATGTGAAGCTTCAATGATCAATTCAACCAAGGCATACACAATTAGCACTAGATCATGTGACCAATCTCAATTATAGAAATATGAATATATGACCTCCCACACAACTTGATAACATAACTTGGAGCTTTTCATTTGACTCCACTTTCAATCATAACATTTGATCTTTTTGATCTTTTTGAGACAATCATCTCTCATTGTGAGAGGGATATGTAACATTTCTCTTTGAAGAACAGGCCTTTGGCCTTTTTGAATGAAATTTCACTTTTAAAATAAGGTCGCTTACCCTTTTTCCTAGTCAAATACTAGAATGTGCGACAGGCTTTTGCAGCTCAATATCTCTTTTCATTTGGAGATTTACATTTGGTGAGCTCTTTTTAGCAAAAAAAATAAAAAGTGGGAAGAGATATAGACACAAGTCTATGCATGTTTCAAGATCAACATAACCATTCACTAATCATTCATGACAAGTTTGAAGATCTATTTACAACAATCACATAGATTTCAAGATTTTTCCCATAGTGATATGAGTGCATGAAAACAAGCAATGCTCGAAAATGCACAAAGCCATTAGCACAAAGGTACAAGGCAAAACGAGTTTTAAGACAAAAAACTCAACAAAGTCAATCAAGCTTTTTGATTTTCAAATTTTTATGTAATTTTTTGGATTTTTTTTTTTTACTCAAGAAACAAAAAGATTGATAAAACACAATTAAGAAAAATTCACAAGAAGACAAAACAAACAACCAAGATCAAAAACAACAAGCATACCAAACAAACATAGTCACAAAGCATAGGAAGTATTAATGCATGGACATGTTGTAATGCTTATGCATGAGTACCCCTTTTCACCCACACGTCACTTGCGTTTGGGGTGATTTCCTTAAAGGATTGGGTACGGGAGTTAGGGCTTTCAAACCTTCGTGAGAAGCTTTCCAAGCAGTTGGTGAATGCACCAATCATCTTCATCACGTTCACCATTCCGGGATCTCCATTTTGCTCTCTAGGTTGATCACCTGCCCAAGTTCTCCTATCAATTCTTGGTCCTCCTGACCTTTGAGGAGTTGCACTGTTCTTTGCTCTCAGCTTTTGGCAATTTGGTCGAGTGTGCCCTTGAAGTCCGCAATAATGGCACACATACATTCCTCTAGGACCTCTTTGTGGTCGAGGACGTGACTTGGCACGAGATTCAGACCTGCCCACCGACTGATTACGATGATTCAGCATCCGTTGGTCCACCACATTCTTCTTCTCCTCCACCTCGAGCTTCACACCAGTAGAGTCAGCTACAACTGGATCTTTGGCCTTTACAAACTTCACTTCTTTAGTGACATTTCCAGTTGAGCTACTTCCTCCGGCATATCCCAGTCCGGATTTGTCTGAAAAGCTTTTTTGAGATGATATAACATCATCTAGCTTCTTGGTGGTGACCCTCTCTATTTTAGCATTTGCTTGCATCACCTCGTTCTCAAGAAATCTCACTTTAGTGTAAGCTTCGGACAGCTCACCATTCAGAGTTTCAATCTCGCATTTGGCCTCCCTATACCGGATTAGGAGACTTTTGTAGTCCTCCTCAGCCTTCTTCATCTTTCTCACAGCAGCCTTGGCTACCCTTGTGTATTCACCCGACTTCTCCAAGAGTGAGTTGTAATTTTCTTGAAGAGTTGCTGTGCTTTCTTCTTCTTCAGCTTCAGACTCTTCAACAATTCCTAGTGAGTCATCATCACTATGTTCTCCAAGGTCTTGAACAAGCAAATTCAATTCATCCGAAGACTCAACATGAGCAATAGTCATGAAAGCTGAATAGTTCCCTTCTCCATCACAGCTCTCTTCAGATTCTGAGTCGGACGAGTCTGAATCACTCAAGGTCGTGGCATACACCTTGCCTTTCGATTTCAAATAATTAGGACATTCCTTCTTGAAGTGTCCATGCCCGTTGCATTCAAAACAAGTGACACCTTGTGTGGATTGGGATTCTTTTCCATCTTTCCTTTTGAAATCCCTCTTCTCCCTTCCAGAATTTTGGAATTTTCTCTTATCATCAAATTTTCCATTGTTTTTGAATTTCAAAAACTTCTTGAAATTTTTAACAAGATAGGCTACATCCTTGTCCACCATATCTTCTCCCGATGAGCCTTGATCTTCCACCCTCTCATTAACGGTCTTTAGAGCAAGGGATTTGCTCTTCCGTTGATTTGGCAGCGACATCTCATAAGTCTGTAGTGAACCAACCAGCTCCTGTACCTTGATGTCGTCAAGATCCTTGCTCTCTTCAATGGCTGTCACTTTAGCACGGAAGCTTTCCGGCAATGATCGAAGGATCTTCCTTACAATCTTTGAGTCCTCCATCTTCTCCCCCAAGTTAAACTTACTGACAACCACTTCATTTAACTTCCCATAGAAAGAGTCGAAAGACTCATCCTCACTCATCTTGAGCTCCTCAAACCGAGTGGTCAGCATTTGTAACTTGGTATCTTTTACTTTCTTCGTGCCTTCATAAGTTGTTTCCAGAATCTCCCATGCATCTTTGGCAATGGTAATGTGAGAAATCCTGTGAAATTCATCTGGAGACACACCACAGAAAATAGCATTTAGTGCTTTACTGTTAGCATTAGATGCAGCAAGTGCTGCCTTATCCCATGTGGATTTGGCTGCCTTAGGTTTGGTCCAACCAATCTCAACAGCATCCCACACGGATTCATCAATAGAGCATAAAAAAGCTCTCATACGAACCTTCCAAAATGCATAATTACTTCCATCAAAATATGGAGGTGCATTAAGGGATTGAGACCTATCCATCTAAAAAAGAAAGGGAGTCAAGGATCACACAATGGTAATGAAACCAAACAGCTGTGTACCTGCTCTGATACCAATTGAAAGTTCAAAAACGTGTACAAAAACACTTTTGAACGTTTAGACCCCCAAAAACCAACTTAACCAACCCAAGCAATATGTCAAACAGCTAGTGTGCGGAAACTTAACATATGCTATAATATGGAATTGATTAAACAACTATCTAAGCCATAACAAAATAAACCACAGCAGATAATGTAAAGGCAGAGATAGAGAGGAAGGAAGATGCAAACACAGAGATAACACCCGGATGTGTTATCGAAGAGGAAACCGAAGACCTCGGCGAAAAACCTCTCCGCCGCCCTCCAAGCGGTAATCAATCCACTAGAAAATACAGTTGGGATACAAGGACAGCAATAGACCCTCCAAGCCTAATCTACCCAATGCACCTAAGCCCTCCAAGCTTCTTGCTCCAACGAGGTTGCGCCGAACCTTTTTCTTTTCTAGCTTTCCGGATTCCGCTACTACACCGTAGCATCAACCAATAAAGATTGGTTCCTTCCTAACTGCTTCCCAGAACTCCAAACGTCTGTCTCACAGAGATGATAATGGTGAGAACCAGGTTTGGTATAATGCCTCTCAAGGATTTGACAATGGAGAGGAAGAGAGTGAGGGAATTTGATGAGACTCTAAGGTAGAGATTGTGGGTGAAACAATCTGGTTTTTCTTTAGGGTTTCTCTCTCAAAATTCTCTCTGGAAGCTCTCTTTCAATCGTGGGTTAAAAGGGTATTTATACTGGAGTGAAGAGGAATGCGAAACGTCAGGTTTTTCCAAAACAAGGGTGGCTCGCGGCTTGACCTCGCGGCTTGACTAAGTCGCGAGTTCCAGTCGCGAGTTAACCGTATGGCCAGTTGTCCTGTTTTGTCCTGTAGTGCTCCAGCTAGCATGACTGTTCATCTTCCAGCATGCTTGGCACGTGTGCATCTTCTGGCGGGTTGAAGCCGCGAGTCCACCCACGAGTCCCAGCCGCGACACTCTGTTTTCTTGCACACTCTTGAGCAATCTTCACTCTATCTCACTCACTACCCTTACAATAATCCCACCTAAATACAGGGTTACTAAATGCTGAATTACAAGCAAATTTGGCACGGAATAAAGCCAATTAGATGGTTGAATAAATTCAACCTTACACTATCGACTCCCATTGGATTTGCATATACAACACCAATCAACAATAATTATACCCTTCTTTCTCAAATTATTTATTGTTAAGACTTTCACCCTGCACTGTAGTCCAAACAAAGAAAGCAACACGAGATGGAGCTTTAACGGGCGAAATAGATCTCCAAGGAAAAGATTTATTACCCCCCTCTCCCTCAGCACATTATAGTATTTGTTTACTCTAAATCCCAAGTGTTTAGAATTAGACCAGATCATCTTATCCTGTTGACCTTGTTACACCTTAGCTGTATACAGTTTCTCCAAAAAAGCATGCATTGACTCCAACTCCTATTATGAACAGCTTCAATAAATGAAGGGTTTCATAGAATAACACCATGTGTAATCTCCATATAGTCTGCCACTGTTGCCTCTATTTTTGCAATTTGAAATAGTTTCAGGCCAACATCACAGATCATGCCAAAAGTGATCCCCTGAAACTATTTCCCACCTAGAAACAGATGAAATACTCAAATTTAACCCGACAGATTTCCTAGTGAACTCAGAGCATAAAAAATGTCAAAGAAGAGACAATTATCTGATCAGCAAAATAGATAAGTATGTCCTTGATGGCCTATCACTTTTCTCATCCCAAACATTTATACTAGAAACAATCATGACTTAAAAAAAAAAAAAAAAAAAAAAAAAAGAAACAACAACAACAACAACAAAAAATTGTTCTTTTAGGACCGCCACTTATAACACATAGGGCCTATCACTTCTCTCATCCCAAATAATTATACTAGAAACAATCATGACTTAAAAAAAAAAATTGTTCTTTTAGGACCTCCACTTAAAACACATAGGGCAGTGTTTCCTGTCTACTAGATCCATTGAGATGCCTAAAACTAGAGGCCTCCAACAAAAAGTGCCACCATGAAAGGAAAACTGACCATTGTATACTCTTCCGAGCTTCCTTAAGAAGCAGTCAAGTCCTATAAAAGTCACCAACCGTGGAGATAGCACAGAAAATTAACAATAAAGCTGTTAACTTTGCTAATCCATATAACGAACCATGAGTTTGTACAGCTGTATGCTTCTGCATGGATAAACAAATTTGAAACAAGATACACACATCTGATATAGTAATTTTACAATCCCAACAAAACAAAAAACACTAAACAAAACTCTCAGCTGGAAGAGGGGGAAAAGAACTGGAATACAAAAAACTCATAGCCTTATAAAGAAAAACACAAAAATACACATACAGACATACATAGATATGGAGCCTTCAAAGGTGCTTACTTGCACACACACACAGAAAATAGACATACAGGACAGGGCCTTTGAAGAATTTTATATCTGAATTAATTTTTAAAATTTGCACCTGTAGCTTCAGTCACCAAGTCTATCTAGGGGCAGCAAAGTTCAATATAATAAAAATTAAATCTACATGGCTACTATCACTCCTGTCTCCTCTTATCAACATCATCCATGACAACAACTTATTAGTATATGCTGCCTTCAGCCAACAGGCTGGCTATCTCCTGAGCATCTTTGGTAATACTTCTACATAAAGATTTCCATCTCCAGTTAGATGCACAACTTGAAACACAACAGCAGTTGTGAACTTCCATGAAACCTCAGATGAAATAAGAATAACAAATATGTTTGAATGACAAGTTCTTTCGCTCATTGGAAAACAGGGAGTCGAGGATCTTAATGGTACATTTCAAATAATAGCTTTCTCTTAAACTAGGACAAATAACATTCATTACACGATACAAGAGAACCGAAGCAAAGTTGACTGAAGATGCAGAACAAGGCTCCTGATTATTTAAGATTCATTAAATTATCATTTAATAAGGCCCCCACCATAAATAATATTTTGACTCATATTAGTAAACATGCAAAACAGTATGCTTCACACTAAATACAATCTTCCAAGCAAGTGGCTGCAATTTATATTTACTGCGTAGATGACTCAATCTGCATATCGAAATGACTCAGCAAGTACAAATAGATACATTTCTCATCAATCAAATAAGAAACTGGTTTCAGTTGAATACCTGTGATATGATGTAATCTGCTTGTTGTTCACATAGTAACTCTCTGATGGGTGAAGTTTTCCAATTACAGGTACTAGTTCTACATCTGACAAGTATCTGTGAAAGAAAATTCCAATACAAGTAAATAATAGAATATATCATTCAAAGAACATTATTTATATGAGAAATATATCTTTGATCAATACCCATCACCATCTTTGTCAAGCTGAGCAAACAATTTTTTTGCTGGGGCCTCCATTGAATCATCAAATTGATGTGAAGAATGGTGACCTTCTTCATCATAGTTCCTCACCATGTCAAAAAGCCCATGAAAAAATTCTTTAAAGTTAACCTTCCCGTCTTTGTCAGTGTCTCTTTCCCTAAGGAGGCAAAAGTGCAAAGTGACCAATTAGACAAGGAAAAGCAATGACATTACAACAAAATCAAAGCCCCATTAGAGAAGACATTGAAGAAACAAAGGGTGAAACATTGTAGTAAGATAATAAAATTAAAAGAGTCATTAATCAAACCAAGGCAAAAGAATCGACTGTGTAATTGTGTATGAAGCAGTTAACTCATCAAATGTAGTTATAAGACTTTGAATAGAATTGGGTACCACTAGATTCATGCACATGTACCCAGAACTTAAAGGAAAGGTCCCTGACAACCAAAGAATTCCCATCTTTTTTTTTTTTTTTTTAATAAGTATCAAAGAATTCCCATCTTATATACCTATATGGTTAAAATCAGAATTCATAGGTAATTAGCTTCATATGAAACAAAATGAGTTCAGAGCCAAGAAAATAAAAATTTTCAACCAAGTTAGTCAGAATTTTTAGATTTTATAACTCATGAATATTTATTAAAAAGAGAAACGCAAGTTAGTTAAAGTGTTTACGTGAAAGTTTAATGTGAGTGAGAATCAAGTGTCAAGTCCCTTATAAACGCAAGTTACTTCCAAAATTGTTTCACTTTGCCTCCTCAGTGAGTCACTATTAACTAAAAGTAATGGAAACTCAAGTGAACTAGCCTTGAAAATTATCAGGACACTAAAAAATCTGAAACATAAACACCAAAAGGCGAAAGTATTTTAGTGCCAGAAAGCCACTCACAAGAAAATGGTTTCTTTATTAAAATGTGTCTCTTTATTAAGGTTTTTTAAAGTTGCTTCGATACATATTTTGGTCGTAGAATACAATCAAATATTCATATGAAGCAAACTTGAAGTCTAAATAGGTTGTAAACACAGATTACATGAATTTCTTTTATTTTTAGTTTAATGAGACATACTAATGGTCAAAATTGCAAAAATTTAATGGCATAAGGTAGGAATTGGTGCAATTGAAAATTTAAGGTTTAAATAGCAAGGTCAAACTTTGGGGGTTTTCATGTAATTATTTCACAAAAATTTCTCAAAACTTACAAGAGGGCACGATCCTCGCAGAAACTGTTTCCACTTTGAAAGTTCAAAAACGTGTACAAAAACACTTTTGAACGTTTAGACCCCCAAAAAACCAATTTAATCAACACACGCAATATGTTAAACAACTAGTGTGCGGAAACTTAACATATGCTATAACATGGAATTGATTAAACAACTATCTAAGCCACAACAAAATAAACCACAGCAGATAATGTAAAGGCAGAGATAGAGAGGAAGGAAGATGCAAACACAGCGATAACACCAGATATGTTATCGAAGAGGAAACCGAAGACCTCGGCGAAAAACCTCTCCGCCGCCCTCCAAGCGGTAATCAATCCACTAGAAAATACAGTTGGGATACAAGGACAGCAATAGACCCTCCAAGCCTAATCTACCCAATGCACCTAAGCCCTCCAAGCTTCTTGCTCCAACGAGGTTGCGCCGAACCTTTTTCTTTTCTAGCTTTCCGGATTCCGCTACTACACCGTAGCATCCACCAATAAAGATTGGCTCCTTCCTAACTGCTTCCCAGAACTCCAAACGACTGTCTCACAGGGATGATAATGGTGAGAACCAGGTTTGGTATAATGGCCTCTCAAGGATTTGACAATGGAGAGGAAGAGAGTGAGGGAATTTGATGAGACTCTAAGGTAGAGATTGTGGGTGAAACAATCTGGTTTTTCTTTAGGGTTTCTCTCTCAAAATTCTCTCTGGAAGCTCTCTTTCAATCGTGGGTTAAAAGGGTATTTATACTGAAGAGGAGTGGAATGCGAAACGTCAGGTTTTTCCAAAACAGGGGTGGCTCGCGGCTTGACCTCGCGGCTTGACTAAGTCGCGAGTTCTAGTCGCGAGTTAACCGTATGGCCAGTTGTCCTGTTTTGTCCTGTAGTGCTCCAGCTAGCATGATTGTTCATCTTCCAGCATGCTTGGCACGTGTGCATCTTCTGGCGGGTTGAAGCCGCGAGTCCAGTTGCGAGTCCCAGCCGCGACACTCTGTTTTCTTGCACACTCTTGAGCAATCTTCACACTATCTCACTCACTACCCTTACAACAATCCCACCTAAATACAGGGTTACTAAATGCTGAATTACAAGCAAATTTGGCACGGAATAAAGCCAATTAGATGGTTGAATAAATTCAACCTTACACACTTCAATGAACTTGGACCCAGCCAAGAGTTGCATCACTAGCCCAGAAGTCACAATAGGTGTATTTCCAAGCTCCATCATAGTCCCACGGATTGATGCAAGAATAACACGCATCACAATAGGTGTATTTCTGCTACCCCAAGAACCCGCATGATACACTTCATTATATATTGATTCTCCTCGGACTCTGGAAATTTGAAGGCATTAAATAGGTTGGTCATCAGCTCAACAAAAAAATGGAGCAACGTCATGTGCAGTATACCTAGATCTTCCCCCCTCATCCTTGACCAGCAACAGTTTCTCAATACAACTTGCAGCATAAGAATGAACTAAATTTGATTCCGTAACAAGGAACCAAACCAAATCTTGGAAAATCTGAACTATAATATCCTTTGATATTTGATTCCTGAACATTGTAAAGAATTTCAGTGCGCCTGCCTTAAGCATCGGAAACCCATTCACATCCTGACCCTTCAACTTCGGCACAATAACTGAAGCAAAAAAACTCTGAACATCAACAAGATCTGTCGAGACCAAACTACCCCCAACCTTCTTAGTAGCAAGGGAGACAACTAAGTATATGGCACAGTCCTCATCCTTCCAATTTGTAACTGGGTTTGCAGCAAACGAAGTTAACAAATGCTGAATCTGTGCAGAAACTATCTCGATGACATGTTGCTTATAGTTGGTCGCAATCCCTTTAAGAAGCTCACACACAATTCTCGTCCTAGTATGAAGATCACTACCCTCAATATCCCTCCGAATGAACTCAACATAATTCATTTCAAAGAGTTTCTCGTCCTCCTCCCTCAACCTCACATTTGGTGCACACTTGTGCTCACTGTGGTCAAAAACTTAAATCACATTCATATAATGTTGTTTATGCAACTGTTTATATTTTAACTTATACTTTTTCAAATTAGAAGGCCCACATTTTATTTTGTTATAATGAATAACAAGGTCCTTTCGCTTATCAAAGAGGCAGAAGCACATTATCAGGAGCTTGAGAAAAACCGTCTAGTACGTTTGATGCCTGTCCGATGAAATTTAACCACTATATATTTAAAATCATCATTAAAATCATTTACCACTATATCTTTGAAAAGGGCATCAAACGTACCAAAATTCTTCCTCAAGCTCCTGGTAATGTGCCTCTACCTCTTTCATAAGAGAAAAGACATTGTTATTCATTATAACTTAGTGGGCCTTGGAATTTGAAAAAGAATAATTTAAAATATTAAAAGCAGTGGCAGAAACAATATTATATAAAAATAGAACTTCATAGTGGGCTTCTTCAGCATACCAAGTATATTGCAAATCTTACACAATTGATCTATTTCACTGCCCATTCTATCATACTGTTATAAGGTGTCAGTTCATAAGTGATTCTTTTGGTAACCCAAGCGCAGATTCAACACCCCCAAGCAAGCCCACCTTCACCCTCTCTACTGTTGCATTTGGGATGTTTTCCTGATAATACAAAATTTTCAATAAAGTGACCCAAAATAAATCCGCATATACCTAAAAATATGGACAGTTGCATACATGATTCAACAAGATACACAAGCATAGAAAAAATTTTACACAATTTCTTGCTTCTAAAATTTTAGAAATATAGTAAACACCATTTAGGCATTTACTGTTTTATTATGCATGGCAGAATTTATAAGACTTGCAAGTGATGTGAAGCAACATATTATAAAATCAATAGTATAAAGCCATTTTATACATATTATGGGAATTTAACTGACAACATTTTAAATGGGTTTATATGTATAAATTGGGTCTCCATAAGCATCAATCTCTACAATTTACTTTAAAAGGGGATAATTACAATCACCACTCACAGAGGTACCCCGTGGAGTCTCAAATTTTATTTTCAAAGTGTGAATTTCTGATTTTTCTAGATTTCACTTTGGAATTCTAGTTTGCTCAATTCAGATTTCAGCAACAAAACAAGATTATAACAAAGAAAAGATAATAGGATTAAATTTGTAATAAGCAGACATCAATTTCTAAGCTCAAAGAGCTCAAAAAAATTCAGATATCAAATATCATAAAGTAGATGAGCAATGGCTGCCTATAATGACTCAAAGAACTGTTAGTAACCGTAGAATCCTAATTCCCAAGTCTTTATATTTTATCTAACAATTAAATCATAATCATAATCACATGACCCAAGGGACAGACAGATGTATATTATCAAAAATCCAATCACAAACTTCAATGAGATACATAATCCCAAGGAACTTCCCTAAAATCCAACCAACAAGTATATTACAACATAGGGTCCAATTTATTTTCTAGATGAGTTCGGAGTTGGTGCTAATGGTCCATGAAGACTATATCTCTCCTAAAGTAGCGACAAAATTTCCATTATACATAGGCATATAAAAAACTTGATTCTCATTAAATCATATATAAAATATAATACACAATATCACAAGAACGCAGTGTAAAAATCACTAGAGGGGGAAAAACCCCACAATCCCATAAAATTTGTAGAAGATGGTAATGGTGCAGGAGGAATTACCTCTACTAACGTAGCATCAATATTTTCAGCCTCTTTAGGCATTGCATACAGCTTGATTCTCATTAAATCATATATATACAATAGATAGTGTGAATCTTCTCTGGCATATCTGTGATCATAAGAAGGCAATTAGATGATGATATAAGTCAAAAAAAAAAAAAAACCTTTGCTTGCCTAAAAATATATGATAAAGAAAAGAATTCTAAACTTAGGAAACCACAACCTCTCCCCAACCCCTTTCTTATTGAACAAACACACTCATCACCAAATTCTACAAACACAAACTAAACTTTATCACAAAATGGATGTTCAAATTTTATTAAACCCATCAGCTAAACCACCCAGTTCATAATCCTAGATCCAAATTATGGCACAACATACCCAATTACCTATAATCCAACTTACCCAAATTATGGCACAACATACCCAAGTCATCCAATATATTACATATAGCCTAAAATAAACAAATTGAAAACCCAATAGCAAAATTCACATACACATTCAGATGGGGTGTTGATCCTAATGCATTTTACGCTTATGCTGTCTCATATAGTGTTTGGTATGTGGGGGATGGGGTACTGCATCTCCTTGGTGAGGCTCCTCGCGTTGCTGCAAAGATGGAGTTACAACCAAACAATGGATTACATGAATTCCAATACCAACCATAACAGTAGTTACTCAATATTCATTACATTAAATGACTTGTCATACCGTGGGGCCAGCCTTGTGTACTGCTTTGTGACCACCTGTCCCACAAGGAGGTGCTTTTGTTGTGCATCTAGGTCGACCTTGTGGGGGTGACTGTAACCCAACAACCTGCTCATTCTCAACATGTATAGCTGGCTATTTTGCTTGACTCCCAACAACTGAAGATCCTACAACTGTGGGGGAGGATGGTGTAGCAAATGAAATGTGAGTGAGGCCTGTAGTCATTGGATCTATATGTAGTCTAGGAGTGGGCATGAATGACATGGAATGACTATGGGGTGGTACATGGTCTATATGAGGGGTTTGACTGAAATCAGGACTGAGATCAAAGGATGGCAGAGTAAATGAAAGATGCATGAGCAGTGGGTAGAGAGATCTCTAGGTCAAAAACTGCATGAGCAGTACGTGGAGGGATCTCTGGGGAAGGAGTTGCATGTGGAGGGAGGGAACTCTGGGGCAGGAGATGCACGTGGGGGTGGAGGGGGATCCAACCTATTGACAAGCTGATGGGATGTAGCACGCTGACCATGGCTATGGTTGGCATGAGTTGAGCTCATGCTTGGTCGTCTAATATCTTTTGGCACTTCTAGATTTGCCCCATCGATCTCTTCTAATGGAAGTTGGGCAGTTATACGGTGAAGGCGTTCCACTGTCTTAAGTACAGCTGAAATATGCTTGTACTCAGGACTACCTACTGTATAACGTCTCAACAGCTGCTTGTGACTGGCAACCTGAAAGTAAATAAATACAATTAGTACATCATTCTCAAGTTCCTGATACGCAACAAAAATTGAAAAGAAAGGTCGAAGCAATTACCATAATAAGAAGTGAAGCCGAAGTGTGGTTGACGAACCTCCAAGTCACCCTATCGTACCAATCGAAGTATGGATGAGCAGGCGACATATCACCCTCTAGTCGTGCTCCATGACATAGAGATCGTTCTCGACTATTCCATACTTGGATATGGCCATAATGTTGGTCCCTCCAATTCACCTCCATCTTCCCCCTCAGGTCTATGGCATGAAGGGCTTTGTCAGTATCAACATTTGGGGGGATTTCTTGTACCATCCTAAACTGACGAACAACACGGTCCGGTATATGTTTCTCTACTAGCCAAAAACATACAAGCGCTACCCTCGCCGTCCATACATCCCTTCCGGCGACACAGAACGCAGGCAGGCGGGCTAATTCAGCTTCATATGGTTGCTACACCACCTAAAATAACCAAATAAAAGGGTAGCACATTATGCAATGTTCCATATCTATGACTTCTTTTACATTTATAAATACAATAGTCATAAACAATAGAAGAAACACAATTTTGGTACCTGCTTTGGATGCATACAATCTAAAAGCTGACGGTATCGGATCAGACAGATTTTGACGGGGCTATTCAAGGTGCTCACGACCTACACGATCCTACAATTACGAAAGAGGGAGTCAATACTTGGAATTCAGAATTTGAAGTAATCAACAACAATAAATGATGAGCAATCGTAAATTTACCACTAAGTTTATACTAATAAATGATTATCTAAACATATGATTAGTGGTGGAGTTAGAAATTAATAACACTTATATTATACATCAATCATAACATATGACCTCAGTGGTTGTAAAACGATATATAAAAAAAAAAAAAAAAAAATCCTATTAATGACTCAAAATTTGAAGAATATCAAGGTTAAAATTTTATTTTCTATGTCTAACAATGTGTTTAAAATTATGGATCTATTTCCAATAAAGAGAATTGGTCAAGGAAAAGACTTACTTAATGGACAGTGGAGAAGGTGCAAATGGTGGGCCATATGCACCATCTGGTGGGAGGTCCATCCTTGGGCACAAAAAAGGGAATCTGACCCATGCCCAATACTGAACCAGCAATAAGGTCCCACCAATCTAACTGGCACCTCTGTCGGTTGCCCTGCATAACTCTCTGTACAACCATGCAAGGCAAGTGCTCTCCCAACTGTACTGAGGTGGATTGCGAAGGTCCCTCAACATCTGCAACCACATCGTATGCACCCTATCACCAAACTTGTCGGCGAAAATTGTGTTTGCCAGGAGTGCTAGAATATAATACCGTTCATATTGATGCACAACCACCTTTGCTACACCATTGGGCAACCCTTCGTCAATTTTTTCTAGTAGCTTCTTAATTTGGATCCTTTGTCCTTTAAGCAGAGTACCATTAGTAGCAATTCCAAGCATACTTTGACATTCAGCAGCCCATGTCAAGTCAGTTGTTCCAACAATTGCCTCACCATCGATTGGAATCCCCAAAAGAACTTCCACATCTTGTAATGTGATCGTTGTCTCACCATGTGGCAGGTGGAAGGTGTGGGTTTCAGGCCGCCATCGCTCAACGAAGGCCGTTATCAAGTTATGATCAATCTCTCTACATGGGGTCCTATACAGCCCCTCTAATCCAACTCTCTTGACAATGTCGACGATACGATCATCCACCACTATCCGGCGTCGTTTTTGAAACTCGTCATTACGACTGCGGCATTTCAGTGGCCCCGGATCCTGCACATGATAGAACTATGGTGATGAGATGCAATATGTCATAACCTTTGTATATATGATTGTAGTTATTGATCCCAAAAAACCAAAATAAAGCGGTTATCAAGGGAAATTAAAATATCATCTCGAAAAAGGAAAAAAAAAAAAAAAAAAAAAACCAACAACGGGAGAAAAATAAAAGGATGCAATGCACTTGATACATTTGTCTAGTAATGAAAGGCTTCCCATGCGAACAGCCTATTGCTGCCTCTGAACCAGGAAAAGTTAGATGGAAAATAAACAACCTAAATAGGGGAAAGTAAAAGAAACTAGATGCAAAGGCTAGCATTCTCAATAATAACAAGAAAAATTACTGCAACAACCACAACCTGAACAACTTCTTGCCAAGCAACAATAAAATTATCACAGGTCCCATTGCTTGAAACAAAAATAACTCTTATGAACCTAGGATTGCTTTGTTCATGTATGCATAGAAATCGAGTTCATGTACACAACATTGAAACATACTCTTAGTTAGTAGTGAAAAGAGTTCTAAATTATTTAATGCTGCGACTTCCACAAGAAACAAGTGAGTACTCTCTATTTAAGAAAAATAAGAGAAAAATTCTTATCTCTTAGTTTAGACTATTATCTTTAATATAATTGTAGCCCTAAAAGAATTATATGAATGGATTTAACCATAATCATTATAACCTTTAAATGAGTAGGCAATTTATGTTATGTTAGCTGTGTGAAATTGTGTCTGAATTGTGTTCTTGCAATAGTAATAATAAGGCATTTTCAGTGATAGCAGGTTGTGTTAGACTGTGGAGCAGTTCAAGCAGATGCTTTGATAGTTGATCCTATTGCCTCCTTGGAAAAGGTATTACAGAGTTAGTTAGCAATTGCTAAACTTTTCTCTTAAAATTACTGTTGATTTCATGTTAATGGAACATCAGTGATCATTCCCATGTCCATACTTGGCATTGGTATTGTTTCCTTTTATATTAAATTTTTTATCACTTGATTTGCTGGCTATGTTACCATAACTTTTCTTTTGTTGGTTGACCTTTTTTATTGGCTCATTTAATGTGATCAAGTATTCCCAAATGTCAGTACTACCCCAGGCATCAGTTTTAGCAACCGAAGTTCAGTGGCTGAACTCTATCAAGGCTGACTTACTGTTTCTTTTTTGGATTTTTATTTATGAGGTTGGATTTTCTGAAAAGTGAGATAAGGAATCAAAATGAGATCATATCTTTTTTTTTTTTGGGTTGTGTCTATACAAATATTTTCTTGATCTTTCCATCATTATGAATGGCCTTCAGTCATGCTAACATTTTTATAAAGTAGATTTCAGATGTTGTCCCTATTGCATGCCGAGCAGTTGCAGATGCTGGAATTTGTTCTGTTTGCGTCACCAACTTCAGGGAACTTGCTTGCACTGTTGTTCGTATGACTGAAACTTCTAATCTGAAGCTGTAAATTCTTCTATTTATATGATCTTTGCTACAAAAACAAAATTCAAGACTTACATAGAAGATGCTTGTAATCTTCAAATGCAGCTTTGAAATCTGACCCAATGTTTTAGAATTTAAATACTGGTGTTGTATTGTGGCATGTTGGTATTAGTTAAATATTGGTGATACATCTAGGCAATATTTCACCAAAAATTACGTTATAATAGTGTATTTGGTAATTGCATTGAAATTTTATAACAATTTCAACATTGTTCTTATGCGATAATATCTGTATTTCCCAGTATTATGGCCAAGATTTTTTTGTTCAAAAATTTTCCCCTAATATTTTGAAGTACAAAATTATCCTTTATCAAATAATGTTACATATTTTGTGTAATCAGGTTTTTGTGGACCCTAGAGATTTCTCATTTGTTTTGAGAATTAGATATAAGGTGTTAATTATATGATAATGTTCCTACTTTCTTGGGAGGAAACTGATTGAACATACATGTTTAAACCATAAAACAATAATGGACTTGTCAAGAAAAGTGATATGAAAGTTGTAGCTTTGGATGCATACTTTCTCAAATGAAGGACATTTTACAAAACCCTGATATTATTTATCAAAGACTATAGGTTAATGTTGTTTGACCAAGGCTCTGTTTATAGATTCTTACATTTGGAGCTCTTCTTCTCTCTTAATTTTTGTTAAATATTAATATTAGCAACGTGATGTGATATATCATGTTGTGTATGCTAGAGTAGATGCGGAAGAGGAAGCATAGAAGAGGAACACTAAGAACACGAGGGTTACGTGGTTCAGCCTTACGGCCTACATCCACGGAGGAATCCCTTAAGGGCTACATCTTTATTGTATGAGAGTGTAGTACAATAATCTCCTGTGTTACAATGAACCCTAACATGAGTATATATAGGCGACTAAACCCTAGACTACTAGTACAAGCAGGACTGGGCTTGGGCCTATTACATT
The DNA here is from genome assembly GCF_932294415.1 of Quercus robur. Taxonomy (NCBI): domain Eukaryota; kingdom Viridiplantae; phylum Streptophyta; class Magnoliopsida; order Fagales; family Fagaceae; genus Quercus; species Quercus robur. The sequence goes on from NC_065537.1 coordinate 15,256,041, forward strand.
GGGCTAATATATGTTTAATATATATCTCTAACAATTTTGATTTATTAAGTCTATAGAATTCTTGCAGTATGTCTTAAACCCCAATTTCCACCTTTTTTTACTCCTTTTGAAACCTGGGCAGTTGGGATTTTATCTATGCGGAATATGTGACGATGGCTGGATCTCACTATCGATCAGTCCTTCAGCAGGTAACCTTCAATATTTTTTGCATCTGAAAGTAATATGCATCTGAGTTGTTCAAAGCACAAGTAATTTCCATTTAAGTGGTATTAAGAACAATATATTATAGACAAGGGATTTTTCTAGATGAATCAGAAGATCTTTGGATTGCAGATATTTTGTTATCTTGCTTCCCACCTTCGTGTTTTTCATTAAATTATATATTTCCTTTAACAATGCAACAAATTTTTTTTTGAAGTTGGTTGAAGGGGAAACTAGACACCCATTTTAGCATGCTAACTAATAAAACAAAAGGCACCAAGCATTCAGTTTGTAACTGAAGTAAGAGTTCTCAATCGAGTTCACCAACTTTATGTCTATCTTTACTATGCCTATGTCTTTTTGTACATATAAAATAAAACACAAAGACTTCCTTTTGGGTAGCTTCTTAGATGATTTTAAGTGGCACTTGTTTATTGGGAGGTCATATAGTTCCCTAGCCAATCAAAGGGAGTGGGAGTTTGGCACTTGACTATCTATGACTAGTGTCTAGGGAATGTGATTGTCATGGTTCGTCAAGGGAAGAAATATTAATTTTGAAGTGAGAATATATTACTTGGCCAGTCTTTGGGATATGTTCTACGCTAATAACCGTTCCTAGTGTTAGACTGGTGATAGAGTTTTACCCAAGGCTGAAATTTGCCTGTGTAGAATTGTTGAGTGTTTCTCCTTTTCTGCTTTCCTGATAACATTGGATAGCTGCCAAGGATGTGATACTTACCATTGATAATCTTGTTACGAGAGGTCAATCCCTTGTTAATTGGTATTGCATGTGTTGGTGTGATGGGGAATCTATGGACCATCTCTTACTTCACTATAAGTTGGCTTATGCTTTGTGGTGTGAAGTTTTTCATGTGCTTAGAGTCCTTTGGGTAATGCTAAAGACAGTTAATTCTCTTGTTTTTTTGGTTGTTTGGGAGAATTGGTTTGGTAAGCATCAATTAACTATCTGGAATATGATACTAGGTTGTCTATTCTGGTTAGTTTGGCAGGAACAAAATGACTGTATCTTTGAAGATAATGAGAGATACTTAAATCTTTTAAAACAACTTCTTTTTGGTACTTTATTTCAGTGAGCTCGTATTTGGGGTCTAAAGTCCGCAGCTCAAAGCCTATAGCCGCAGCTCAAAGCCTATAAACGTGGCCTAAAGTCCACAGCTCAAAGCCTATAGCCGCGTTTTTTGAAACCGCAGCTATAGGTTGTGTGAAGCAGCTGAATAACAGTCTATAGCTGCATTCAAAACGCAGCTTAAGCTTAACCTATAGCCGCGTTACAAGAATGCTTTTAACTACTGGATAGGTGGAGTACAAGTACAGCTTGTGATGGCAAACAACCGAAATGAGGCCACAATTAACTTAATTTGGAAGATACTAAAGAGTCTTTTTTTTCCCTACTTTGGTAAGAATCTATTTATATCTGCTACACTAGTAGTGAAGATAACCCATTCAATAAGCCAAGAATAGAAAGCATACTTAAAAATTTCAACAACTATGGGTATTTTTGTGTGTGTGGAGAATTTCACATATTTAGAAGAGTTCTAATGATTTGACCAACAGCTTGGGTATTTGCCACTAATGTTCCATGCTAGCTAGGTTGCTATGGGTACATCTAGAGATGGAGGCGGAAGCAAGGGAAAGGAGGGAGTCAAATATATATAAGTGGCTAAATATTTTTTTTTTTTTATAAGTAACTTAAAAGTATATAGAAAAAACACAGCCCCCTTTCTTAAAGTAATCAATTGAAACATCAACTACAAAATTTGCTTAAATGCAGCTAAACAAGAATGAAAAATTACCTTGCTTAAAAGGCCACACAAATGTTATACGCACATGATATTGCTAAGCTTTAACTCGGTAGTTCTCTCAAAGTCAATCTTCGACGGCCAATGGGAGGCTATTCAAGTTCTTTGCAAGCGTAGCATCCAGCTTCTCTCCAATTAACGTAATCTATGCCTGTCATCATATAAATATTTACTCCAATCACTACCAAAGAAAAAAAAATAATAATAATAAATAAAATCCTGTTCACAAAATTGATTCCAGTAGTGCACAATGTATTTCAATTACTACCTTCTGCAATTTGTTAGCTGTTGTGCTTTTTGTATTTTCTTCATGTCCAAAGTGTTCATCATCATGAACATGATGTTCATTTTTTCAAAAAAATTTGTATTACCTATTATTAAAAAAAAAAAAAAAAAAAAAAAAAAAAAAAACATTGTTCCTAGTATTGGATTGGTGGTACAGTTCACGTGGGTCCCAAAATCTGCCAATGTAAAATTGAAAAGTTTATTTACTATTATTTTTGTCAATTAGCATGCCCTCTTTTAGTTTATTGTTCTGGTAGGTCAAGTTTTTTTGTAGTTGATTAGAGTGCCTACACTTTTTTAATTTCATTTATATGTTTGATTTGACAAGAGTTACTATGGGGTCAATAGATAATATCCATCCTAATTATATGTTGTCTCCTAATATGCTCTCTATTACCTCCATTCACCTTAGTGGGAGTAATTATGCTCAATGGCTCAAACTGTTGAGATTAGAAGAAAAAAATTTCACTTTCTTATTGATGATATTCCCTTCTATGGATCCTAAATGTGATGATTAGGGAGTAGAAGATGCATAGATTAGGAGTTCTTCTGGAACTATACGGAGTCTAAGTTAAATTGTGGTATGGTTTTTCTTGGCCAACTACCAAACTTGAGTGGGAACAGGCTTACAATAATCTTAGACATATTTATGATCTCCATCAAAATTATTTCTCCCTTGGTCTAAATATTTTCCCTTTAGAAGATTATTATGCAAAATTTAATTGTATATATGAAGAACTAAACTTTACCTGCCCATCTCCTCTAATGTTTGCACAATGCAAAAACAGAGAGACCTATATGAATGTTGCCCTATTTCTCTTGACTTGCCTTCCAACTTTGATATGGTGAAATCACAAATTTTGGGTAGCAAAGACCTCTATTCTTTGAGTGAATTTTTTTGTAGACTTAGATAAGCTTCCTTATTTGATTTTGGTACCATTACATCACATTAAGTCTACTTTTGTCACCCATGTGATTGTATTGTAATATGCATTTTCATATATGATTAAGTATAGTAAAACTAAGTTCTTTGGAATTTTATTTATTATTATTATTATTATTATTTTTACACCTAACACTTAATTTCTCCAATAATTCAATAACAGCACATTTCCAAACATATTGCAAATTGAAGGGGTAGTAATCAGACTATGTCAACTTAAGTAAAAAGGACTCATGTAATCCTTAATTTGACTCATGCATTTGTATTAACATTGACATTGAGGCAATTATATGGGAATTTTATTTATCATTGTCTTTATGTTCATTCTCTGAAACTAGTTGATTTCCCTAGTGGGTAACTTTTTCTACTGTATTCTATATTGTGTTTTTCTCGCTAATTTGATTCACCAAATGTGGCTGTGTGCTAATTATTTGAGTATAAATGTACACACATAGGTTGAAGTTATACCTAATATAACTTTTGGTTAATGTTTACCACCTACTCTTTTTTATCAGCTCCACATTTTGTCAAACCCATTGTAGGATTATGTCTTCCCTAAACCCATAATACTTGTCAATATATGACGATTGGAGATTAAGAACCATCTCATCTATATTAAGATAATTACACCACCTACTGTTATTTATTTATTTATTTTTATAATAAATTGAATACACGAATTTACAGGTTGGATAGTCATTAGATCTAATTGGTGTAAAATGTGGCATGCATGATAAGCATGGATAAAACATGTGATCTCATGGTGGATTGACAAAGCATCAATCTCATGTAGGGTCATTAAGTGGTGTAACTTGAACCTAACTCATATATAGGTCAATGTGTGTATGCATGCCCTCAATCTTATACTTGCACTTTTTTCTTCTCTTAATTCAATATTGCAGATGAAATAACTGATATTGCTATGCCAAACCTAAATGGTCTTATGCAGATTGCTGAAGATTATTCCCATAGAAAGTTTGTAATCCGTCTACCTGGGTACAACCCAAGTATGTTTGTTGAAGCACATTTGTGGTTGTTTTCTTTAAAGTTAATATTTAAGTAATTTTTTTTTCTTTACTCTTGTTTGCTAATCTGATTATAGGGATTATGATCTTCAGGTTGTATTTCTGTCTTTGTGTTTGTCTGTGGCTCTATACATATCTGCCTTTGCTCTTTTGGCAATGAATAAGTTGTAGGGTATTTATTCTAGTTGGTATTTGAATATTCCTTTTCATTTTTTAGTGCTTGCATTTTGTGGTGTTATTGATGTACCCCTTGTCGTGAGGAGATTACACAAATCTAGAGAAGAGGTGTGATTTAGAACTCTCAAAAATTCAATGTTTATGAATTAATGTATTATACTTGCTATCAAACATTTCCTTGCAATGCAGGTGAGGAAAGATCTTGGAGTTCCGGATGATGTGGAGTTAGTAATTTTTAATTTTGGTGGGCAGGTGAGGTATAATTTAGGCTGTCATGATATATTGGTATATTTCTTTCAATTTTTCTTGCTTACATTCCAAAAATTTTGAATCCCTCAACATCTTACAATGACCAAGATTGGAGAAAGTACCTTGAATTTAAATGGTTTGGAGAATTTCCAAGTTACTTTCTTCCAAGTTTTCAAAATTGATTCTCTGGGTAGAAATTCTGGTGTTTATTTGGTAATTGGTTATAAGATTTTTCTTGTTTTCCTTTTCTTGATATTTGTTTTTCTTTAGCCTTTTGAAAAATAATATATGTATTAGAATGAATCCCTTCTCCAAATTCTTAGAAGAGAATAACTTATTTTGTTGGTAAACAAATATCATAAAGTAATGAAACATAGAAGATTAATTACATCCTAATTCTTGGATTCAATAGCTTGTTTGAATATGAGGACTGCCCAAATGGGGAGAGAGAACAATTGTTCTCAAAATGCTAATACCTTACAATGTTCTAAAGTTGGTCATCATATCATCACAGACAAGTGCAACTTGCATGAAATTTTATTAGACATAGAGATAACAGTTTCTTGAGAAAGAATGTTGCAAGCTGTTCTCTATTCTTCTCTTTTAAGTCTGTTAAATTTCCGATTTTCCCAAAAGTTTAAGCTATTAAGAAATGGTGAGTTTAATCACTTAACCATAAATCTAACACTCCCCCTCACTTGTGGGCCTAAACTTCCCCTTATTAAGTGGGGGCCGAACAAGTGGGAATTTAACATTTTTAAATGGGAGATAGAGTGAAGACAGAGATTGAACTCAGGAACTCCTGCTTTGATACCATGTTAAATTTTCGATTGTCCCAAAAGTTTAAGCTATTAAGAAATTGTGAGTTTAATCACTTAACCATAAATCTAACAAAGTCATTGTTGCCATTGTGCTATGAGTGGCCAATTGACCAAATTGGTGCCCTTCTTCTAGCTTGGTAAGCATTAGCTCATTGGAAATTCCCAAGCATTTTGAGTTGGTGGCTAGATATGAGGGACTCAATGGGCTGGTGCGTGTCCTAACCTATTTGGGGTAGTGTTACCTCCTTGGCTTCTCATTATGCTTTTAGTGGCCAACAAGATAAGTTGGGATCTTTTCCTTTTGGGGTTGGGAGTGGGTGTTTGGGGGTGGGGGGGGGGGGGGGGGGGGTGTGGGGTGTGTGGTGTTGTTGTTGTGGGGGATTGGTTAAATGGGACCTTAAGTTTAAGACTCTAAGGTTAGTTTTAGGGTGAATGGCATGAAAATTTATTACACTTTTGGAATGGGCCCCTTGCAAAAAGCCAATTTCGTACCCTCCCTCATTGCCAACTGTCATTTAATTCTTCATATATCGAAAGAGCAATCTAGACTTTCCAGACTGTCGTAGAATGAAAAGCATGATAAGATTAGATCTTGTTCACCACTTTATAATTTCCATAAACAGCATTGTCTCTACATCAAGGTGAGCTTCTATAGCTCTCTCTCTCTCTCTTTAATCTAATTGCTATTTGAACCTCCTTATTCGACCACCAAGCCTTTTTAGTCAATTGCCTACATCTTTTAGATTCACCAAGTACATCTTTAGCCACTCTTTTGATACAATCATTCCACATCTTATCAACATCTTTGTCCAAATTCCACTAGCCTTTCTTGATCATTTTATCTTTAAAAAAATTTTCCTCTGTAAATAATTGTAAAAAATTAATTAGTAATATTATGGACGTGTATTTTTATTATATTACATAAACATACAATTGTCACACCCACTTCATCCTCCCTACTCAATCGATTACTATTGCATTTCACTTCCTTGATGTGATGGTGCCTTCATGTATTTGCCAATCTGTGAAAAATGCTAATTAGTTTGAGCAACTTCATCCAACCTAAAAGAAAAGGGAGACATTGAGAAGCAATTTCCCATATCAATTCACAGATCATTAATCTCTTTTTTTTTTTTTTTTTTCTTCTGTAATCTACTTTTACTAGCTTGAATGTTCTATTACAAACTTTATGTTGAACTTTATTTTTATACTAGATGCTTAGGATGCTATCTGTTAAGAGACCCTCTTTTTGATGTAACTTGCTTATTTTAAAAACCAATGTTTTTGTCCTTAGGTATTGTGATATGTTTATTTTGCTTTAGGCATTAAGACAAATTCTGACTGTTATGTGCTGTTGTCCATCACTCCAGCCAGCTGGTTGGAAGTTGAAGGAAGAGTACTTACCTGCTGGTTGGTTGTGCCTGGTAAGTTTTGTTGGGCATATACATCGATCATAGTTATTTCTTCTTTTCATTTTGATAATATTTTCCTATTGCATTCTGATTTAGGTTTGTGGGGCTTCAGACAATCAGGAGCTTCCCCCTAATTTCATAAAGCTTGCAAAAGATGTTTATACGCCTGACCTAATAGCAGCTTCAGATTGCATGCTCGGTATAATAACTTTTAATTTGTTTAGAGCTGTTGCTTGGTCAAATGATTGAGATTTTGTCTACAGTTGTTAGTACTGAACTTACTTTTGGTACCTGTGCCTTTTTTTTTTTTTTTTTTTTTCCTACTCCAGGAAAGATTGGATATGGCACAGTCAGTGAAGCCATGGCATACAAGTTGCCATTTATCTTCATACGCCGAGATTATTTTAATGAAGAACCATATTTGAGAGAAATGCTTGAGGTACAATTGGATGCTTATCAAATTTGCTATTCATGTTCTTTTCACGTTACATCTAGTAATCAGTTGGGAAGTTACCTCTATATGTTTTGTGTAAACAGTATTACCAAGGTGGTGTGGAGATGGCCAGAAGAGATATGCTCAGTGGATGTTGGATACCCTACCTTGAACGTGCTGTTAACTTGAAACCATGCTATGAGGGAGGTACCAATGGTGGTGAGGTATTCAAGTTTTTTTAATCCAATTTTGTACCTTTTACGATTTATGGCTTTTATCAAGAATAGTTGGCATCAAAAGTTTTCACCTTGATGATCTCACACTAAAACTTTTGAGGATTTAAGTTTGTGCAATCAAGAAATTTATTTTTTCCCTTTTTTCTTCTAAGTATAGCAACTCATGCACCCAAGCGGGATCAAACCCATTACCTTACGTTATCACCAAGGGTGGAATCCAGGCCACAACCCATTGGCATACGATCAGAAACTGATTTAGGAAGATTTTTTTTTTTTTGTTTTTTTTTGTTTTGGGATATATAATAAGGTTTATTAAGAGAAATAGAATGCACCAAGTACACATGACGTATGCTAGATATACATCACAACTAGCTAAAATTACAATGATCCATAATTTTTAATAAGTTGAAGAAAGAAAAGATTCTTGTGCTTTCATCCATTCAAACAAGGTTATGAGGAACCAATTTCAGGTTTGGAATAGTCAGTTCATATTCCTCAAAATTTCTAGCAGTTCTTTCCCGCCAAAGTCTCTAGGTGATTTGTTATCTGAATGGCATATGAAATATGCTTTTCCCAATTAAATTAGACAAGAAATCTATCTATTTTGGAAATACATGAAGATGCGTAATTTTGAAAAGTTAAATAGTTACAAACATTGAGTTTAGAAACTGAATGATTTAGGATCTTTAAGAATTCAGCACTGCAATAGATTTCTTGTCGAGTTCTTAAAGGGTTTCTGAATAAGGATTGATGTTTGAGGGTGGGTTTTAGATTAGAAAAGATTATATCTTGATGGCTGTTTGGGGCTGAAACAGGGAATAGAAGAAGAAATAAGATAAATAAAATACTAGTCAATCATACCTAGGCTTTCCTAAGCAATCACACTTAGAGTAGGAGAAGGCAATCACTCCCATAAATCTTAAAATAAGCTGCTGGAATTTTACCATAATCAATCTCACTATGAGTATTATTGACTAAAATAAAGCCTTTATATAGGCTATTGTTAATCCTTTCCTAGAAGGACTAGGACTCCAAAAAACCTATTCCTAGAAGAGTGGTGATAGTTATACACTATGTACGGGACACACAATGCCATGCCATCTGAAATCCTATTTTCAGTTAAAATTGTGAAATTGTGTTTTTAAAACTTTATTTCACCATTCACAATTATAACTGAAATTGTGTTTTCAAAACATGATTTCAAAGGTGTGTGTGCTACAGTGAGTGTTATATAACAAAGAATTAACCTTCCTATAATGTCTAGGATTAATAATAATAAACAAAAAGGATTTAATAACTCCTAAACCAAATAGGAAAAGGAGTCAAAAAATAAAATAAGACTCATGGGCTTTAATTTCTTCCTTGTACTTGTACTTGTACTCTTACTAGAAAATAGAAAAAAAATTAACAATTTTGTGTCATAGTTAACTGGTATTTGGTGATTGATTTCAGGTGTTAAGGTTCCCATTGCAGTACTAGGAGCTGAGATTGACAACATTGCTCCACCCGAACTCTTAAAACAATATGATGAGGCCTTAACTTCTCAATCTAAGGTAGGAAGATCAAATCCTTGTCTAGTTTTATTTTTAATTTTTTTATATCCATTTTTATATGCTTCTTTAAAGTGCTTAGCTGTTACATTATTTTATTATATATCTCAACCTTTTCTGGTTATGATTTTTTCTTCTTCTTAGATAATAAGTAATAACATTCTGGTAATAATGCTGGTTCATCATTCTTCTATTAAGGGTTGCCTGGCTGCATTTAATTTTTTACGTATTGGAATATTTGGAACATAACTATGATCCTTTTAGCCTAAATTTCATATTTTTAGCATTAGTTTCATCTCAGAGTATTTTTCTTGGTTTTCTAGATGAAAGAGTGAATGGTAGCAGAGTGTACACCCACACTAATAGTCAACCAATCTAACTTAACCCAACTAATGGGCATGACCATGCATTCAAAGCTAGTAATACCATTGACAAACTTAGAATTTCAGAAATGGGAAGAAAAAAAAAATCAACATAATGTAAAAGGATAAGAAGAGAATATTCAGCAGGAACAAGTATCAGAATTTTTGGCTACTCATTCTGGCTACTTGCGCGAGTAGCGAGCAAGCTGCGAGTTTTGGCTACTCGTTTTGGCAACTTGCAAGTCGCGAGTCCAAGCCGCAAGTTTACACAGAATGTCTTGGCGACTCACTCGCGACTCGCCAGTCGTGAAAAGCCCAGAATCAACTTTTTAAAAAGCTTTTTTGTGGAAAATCTGTTTTAAACCTCTCCCGTCCTCTTTTAAACCCCTTTTTCAATATTTTTACATCAAAACCCAATCAATTTGAATGGTTTTTCATTCCATTAACATCTCTAAGGTAATTATAAACTCTTTTCATTAATTTTTGATCCTTAGATTATGTTTTGGAGAGTTTTGTGCTCTTGGTTGGGATTTTCATCATAGGGTTTGGGAAAACTTAATTTTTGTCAAATTATTTTTTTTCATGGGATTGGTTTCTTTTGTTGATTTGCATTTGATGTTGGCCCCTTGTGGCATAAAGAACTTGTATTAATGGTGGATTTCATGATGTTCATGCATTGTTTTACTTTGTTGTTCATAGTGTGTACGTTAGGTGTTTGATAAAATGCCTTTTAGGAATTTTTTCACTTGTTTGGACTCCGATGAGTACCAAACATTGGGGTTTCTCATGTTTCCTCACTAGGATCATGTTCGGTTCATTGGTTGTGTATTTAACACACCTTGCCCCACATGTGCATTTTCCATGCATTGTTCATGCATTGCACATAGCCACCTCTTGCACACACCTTTGCTACCCTTGTTATGCATTGGTCTATATCTTGTTTCTTCATCCTAGCATATCATGTTTACCTTATGCTTTGTATCATTTTACTTTGTCTTAGGTTTGAGCTTCATTTTCTCATTCATCTTGCACCCCTCATGCATCATTATCATTGTTCATACCTTCCTCTCTTGCCTTCTTTTCTCCTTGACCTTTTGTCTATTCCTGACAAAAAGGGGGAGAGTATACCGGAGTATTTTTGTCATTTCTATATGACTCTTGTGCACATCCTTAGAGGGAGAAATTCTATTTCTCATGCACATTTGTAGGAGGAGAGATATTCCATAGAAGAGATGCATATACCAAAGGGGAGAAGACATTGACTTAATAAGAAAATTTTGTTTTGTTTGTTTCTCTTTATGTTTGTTTTCTTGTATTGTATCGTGTTTGTGTATTGGACATGCATACTTCCTTATACTATTGTGCTTCATTGAATGCATGTTCGGATGATCAATTGCTTTGCTATGTGATCATTGTAGTCATTTCTATATGACTGTTTTGGTGTATGATCAAGTTGCTCATATATTTCACATCATGTTTACTTGATCGCAATTTACTTGTTACATTATACTTGTCCTTTTATTACTTGCTTTACCTTGAGGGTCTAATGTGTTTTGTGTAAGTGTTTCAGGTTACAGGTATATATGTTCCAAGTTCATCACAGCTCCTATGACTTATCAAAGGGGGAGTATTGATGTTAAAGAGCAGGAGCTGCCTATGTTTAATGTTTGTACCCATGTTGCTTTTGTAAGCTTTTAGGGGTGGCTACCTACTGGAGCTTCGACCAACCACCACTGGTCAATTCCGCTTTGGGGCCACCCCTTACTCTACCATTATTATAGGGGTATGGGGTTCGAGACAAAGAAAGATCAAGGCAGCATATCAGTTTTTCCTTTATACTTTACTTGGATATGTTTTTATGCTATTAGCTATTCTGTTGATTCTTCTCCAAACAGGAACCACCGATTTACAAATTTTATTAACCACAGAATTTAGTGAGCGGCGCCAAATCTGTTTGTTTCCTTGTGTTTTGTAGGCTTTTATGGTTTGTACCATGCTTATGCAGCCTTTATGCTTTGTTGCCTAGTACTTCTAGCTAAATGTTATGCACTTCCTTTAAGTACTCTCACTCTTGTGCCCTAGTAGGATCTTATTCCTAGATACATATACTTTCCGTATTGTGCATTGGTTGAGTGTTGGACATGCAAGTAATTTGCATTGAGCTTGTTAGCTTGTATGTCCGGATGTTCATTCCAAGTGTGAATGAGCATTGTGGTCACTATTTGCTTGTATGGTCAAGCCATGGTTTATTACTTAATTCCATTTTGCTTGATCGCGTTGTGCTTGCTTCATATGCATTACAAGTTTTTCCTACATACAATGATCATATTGTGTTGTTGTGTTTTAGGAGAATCTTGTTCATATGATTCAAGAGTTTCACAGATTCTAGAGTTAGGTGTGAGTGAGTTTTGTTCAACTGTTCCCAACTCATATGTTAAGTCTAGAGTTTGTTTTAAGGTTTTGTCATGGAATAGCCAAAAAGGGAGATTGTAAGGTTGAATTTTATCAACCATCTTGTTGGCTTTATTCCATACCAAATTTGCTTATATTTTAGCAATTAGTAAACCTGTATTTAGGTGGGAATCATGTAAGAGTAGTGTGTGAGAGAGTGTGAAGAAATGCTTAAAATTGTGCAAAGTAGCAGGGACTCACGATTGGATCTCGCGGGTGGCTCGCGGCTTGCAAGCCGCCAGAAGTTTCACACGTGCCAAGCATGTTAGAAGTTGAAGTGTCATACTAGCTGGAGCACTACATGACAAAAAGTATAGACTGACCATTCAGTTACCTCGCAACCAAGCCGCTAGCCAGCTCTATTTTGAAAAACTGACTCTACATATTCCACTCTCACCCTAATATATATACCCGTTATACCCATGAAATGTAGAGAGCTTCAAGAGATAATTTTGAGAGAGAAACCCTAGAGAAAAATAAGATTGACTCATCCCCAATCTTCACATAGAGACTCTTCAAATTCCTGTACTCTCACCTTCTCCATTGTTACATCCTTGAGAGGTATATTACCAAAACCTTTTCTCACCATACCCATATTTGTGAGAAGGCTGTTTGGTGCTTTGGGAAGCAGTTAAGAAGGGACCAATTTCATATTGGTTGATGCTATGGTTTATAGTAGAATCCGGTAAGCTAAAGAAGAAATAGGTTCAACGTAACCTCGTTGGAGTAGGAGCTTGGAGGGCTTAGGTGTACTGGGTAGATTAGTCTTGGAGGGTCTTCTGCTGTTCATATATCCCAACTACATTCTTTAGTGGATTATTTACTACTTAGAGGGTGGCGGAGAGGTTTTACGCCGAGGGCTTCGGTTTCCTCTTCAATAACACATCATTGTATTATCCTTGTGTTTACATCTCTCTTCCCTTAATCTTTGCCATTTAATTTCTGTTGTGGATGTGATTTTATTTTGTTTAGATTGTTTATCAATTCTGTATTAAGCTTATGTTCATATTTCGTACATTAATTGTTTGATATTAAGCTTGAATTGGTAATATTTAAATTGAGGGTCTAAACGTTCAAGGTGTTTTATGCGCTAATTGAACATTCATGATCCCTTTTCAAGCATGTATAACCCAGGATGGAGGGATCACCCCAATCTTAGCTATTGGAATCCATAAGTAAATCAGCCCGCGACTTAAAACTGCCCAAGTTGCCAGCAATATAAGCAGCCATAACCCCCCTTGACAACATCCAAGCCGAACTTCTAATTCGTGCTTTCTATGGATTGATGATTGAATTTTGAGATTGATTTACTATTTGGAATCATTGCATGTTGATAAGTTTTTAAGACTTAATATGATTTTTATTTATATCGAATGCCTGAACTCCTAGATTCATTATGATTTGAGAATATATTGAATGCCTATTCTCCCCTGTAACATGCCAATTGATTGATTTGCTCAATCACTCATATTCAATCTACTGTATACTTTGTTTGAGTATTTTATTGTTTTATCTTTCGATAAGGCGAGTTGACTCTCTTCCCTAATTGAGTTAAAAATAATCCAAGTTCATGTCATAAAATATTAGGTGGATCCTTGAATCCCTAGTGTTTTCCCTCCATTAATTTCTCATAGATTTATTTTGCTATTATCAATTGTAGTTTCAATATTATCTTGCTCCATCTGTGGGTGAAAAAAAAAATTTTAATTTACCACTTAATAATAAATGTTCTTAGTTTTTACATTAGTGTCTATTATTACTTGTGGATCAACCTCGGACTCACCAAGATATTACTACTTGTGAAAAATCTACACTAGGTTTGCATTATTTTAATTACAACATCATTTGTTGTTCTCTGCATCTCTCTCTCTCTCTCATATTAGTTGTTCTTATCCTAGAAAAGTTTATTAGTAAAGAGGTAAGTGCTTGTTTTATTATACAGTAATGGAAAGGAATTATGATGAAAATAGTGGCAAGTGGTAGTGGGTCTTAATCTTTATCTTTTATTTAATAGTGACAAGTGATATTCCTTTTAAAAAAGAACTGGAAGTGTGCCAAACTTGAAAAGAGTAGCGAAAAACCTTTTGAAAAGCTAATCCAATCTAGTACTATATTATTCTCTATGGATAAATGTCAAGATATTTATTAAAAAAAGTTTAAGAATAATAGATTTTCTCATATCACAATGGCACAAGAAAGAGCTCTACAACTCTACAAGACACAAATACAACAAACAGGGCCTCCCCCATAAATTTTTATTAAAAAAAAAACAAAAGCCAAAAACTTTTGTATAAAAATTTCTTCAGACCACTTTTATTTAATCATATACAACTCACAAGATCTTTTTCATTTAATTAAAGTTGTTAGATATTTACCAACTGCAGCCATGTCAATTAGGAGCTTAGTAGATTTGGCAATGGGATTGGTCTTGCCAGCAAGACTAAAATACTCATCGCATCCCCGGTACTTGTATTCAGCAAGATTGAAGAATAAATATGCCTCAGTGTTGTTACCGGCGTCGAGTTTTGCCAAGACATCTCTGGTGTTCAAAATGGCACCGTTAAATAGTGTTATGCAATTAGTAATTTCAGTGGAGTTGGTTTGGCTTTGAGCCACCACCTTGGCAACTTTGGTCTGGTTAACCAATTTGTGAACGGCTGCAACCGAGGCTTCACGAGGGTCAATCCGGTTATAGACAATTGAATGACAAACTTGTTTACTAGGAGAATTGTCGCATAGGCCAGCGCCATGAGCGTGGCCGGTGAGAAGGATGACAGCTGTCGCTAAAAAGACATAAGAGAGAAAGCTGTAGTCCTTAAAAACCATGGTTTTTGTTAGATATAATAACTATTAGGCTTTCTCTATTGTTGGGGTTCAGTGAATGATGACTTATGATATGATTAAGAAGTGATTTATACAATTTTTAGACGTCTATTTATAGATGAGAAATGCTATGTTGACATTTTCTACCGCGAGGTGTTTGGCTAGAAACCACCTTATTGTTCTTATTTTTAACAAATTGAGAGGATAAGAGGGGTTGGTTTGTGAGGTTTACCTTAATTACAGAAAAAATTTTGAGTATAATTTTAGCTTTATTAAGGAACAAATTAAAGTGACAAGCTAGACATAGTTTTGGTAAAATTGTTACTCAACATCAATGTGGTTGTCAACACGGGTTAGCTATTTGTAGTGGAATTTAAAATGGGGGGATAAGGATTTTGATGAGCTTTTTAAGATTTTACCATCGAAGATCAACCTTTTTTTTTTTTTTTGGACATCAATTATTTTTTAACAATATGGGCAATTCAAATTTTCTACCCCACTTTTGGTGTTTCCTTTTGTACTCTATTAATCACCATTTGTTATATATTCATTTGACTTTTCTTATAAAATAGACAAAGTTAAAAATGAAAAAAAGAAGAAGAAGAATCAACCGCATGGCAAGTTATGATTATTGGAACACAAAAATCATAGAGAATTTGCGTTCCACTTATCTAACATGCACCAAACTAGATTACATGAAAATGAAAAAAAATGAAAAATTGAAAATACAAAGGTCTCTACAAAAATTTTAAATTGTAACACCTACATCTTCTTGGTTTAAGAGTTTAAACCACTTAGAGGAAGCATAAACTCCCCTGTCCCCGCATGAGCTCCTTTCCTTCTCTTATCAAAAAGCATATGATAATTGCTTAAGTTTTCATTATTATCATAGTTTTGATAGGTAATATTGCATCAATTTTATATTTAATTACACATAAATATGTGATTTTGAAATATTTCTCCGAAATATACTCATTATATGTATTTTTCTCTTGTAGGATATTAGAACTAGTCAGCTAATCATGCAAACATGCAGCCAAAAGAATCCAAGGGTCAAGATCAAAAGAGGCTTCCTTTTTGAAGAATTAAATAAGTAACAAACTTGTGAGAATAAAAAAGGGTAGAATCCAAATCCTTAAAAAAAAGGGAAAAATCCTAATATAGAATCATCCTACACTATCTCAATATTTTTTGCATAAATTCTTGCATAGTGTGGGTGTAACGAGGGGAGTACACCTTGGCCAAGTGGACCATGGCGGAGAAAAGAAATGGGGTCAAGATCTATATATATAGTGTCATTCATGGAAGGACTAATCTTACTACTAGAGCACGTGTCCAAAGTTTAGGTATGGGGGTGGGAATATGTTAGGCACCTAACCCCACCCGACCCATGGGTCGGCTTCCACTCATCGTGTCTTATGTTTTAATCTTATTAAAGGCATATTCAATATTGTCATTCTAGACTCACACACACACACGAGCATACATCTAATCAAATGACATTTTCATCGCAAACCCTAAGGTACATCTATCATGCATCTCATCACATCATATAGAACAATGAAACATATATCATCTCAAAGGCAAAAACATAGGCATGTTAAGATTAAACAAGATCAATCAAACATGTTATCATACCTAAGGCAAAGCATTGCAAATATACATTAATATTCATCAAAACAAGATCAAGATCATATCTCAAACAAATGCACATGCATATAAATGCATGACTTATCTCACCAACCTTACTACACCATAACAAATATGCATTAATGCATGGTCATATCATATGCATGTTCATGACATATCAAAGAAAGAATTGAAAAGAAACCCTAATCTAACATGTAAAGAACAAATAGAGCAATAAACATGGGAGCAGACAGTTAAAAGCATAAAACAAAACATAGCAGAGGCATATTACAGAAGAGAAATAAAGAAACAGAAGCAGAAAAAGGTCGAATTAGGGTTTTTGGGCATTAGTATACGAGCACATACATAGGGTTGCGTGCATGGTCTAGTTGTATATGCATGCATACTTTGAGTATGCCTGTGCATGCAGAAAGCATGCTTAGGCATACACGCCCTAAAACCCTAACCTAGAAACACAGAACACAACAGAAGAGAAACTTAAAACTAACAGCCTAACATACTTAAAATAATATAGCAAAGAAAATCTAAGCTAAATAGACATGTTATAACATAAACAAAACAAGAAAAAAAAGATCAAAAAAAGAAAAAGAAAAGAAAATGTGATAGGGCAAAAATGTATTAACCCATTTTCAAATTAATTAATTAGTCAAATTACATGCAATGATGTGGTAGCACAAACAAATCACCAACTAAACTAAATGCAGTAAAAAATAAATTTGACACAGGTGATTTGTTTACGAATAGGGAAAACCACTGAGACAAAACCCCACTAGGTGAATTTAAGGTCACTACTCCCAAGAATCCACTATTATAAATCACAAGCAGTTACAAGTATGAGAAATCTTACCAAACCCTTTAGCCTATCTCGAAATACCAACTTACAGTTGAACTCTTACCCCAATATCCAATTGGACTTGTATTATAACGGCAATCTCCGTTCAATGCATGAATCCCAGTACGTGACTAACTAATGATGTACGGATCTCAGTACGTGACTAACTCACCAACTTGAAGAAGATTATTGGCTGCAAAGTTCTTCAGTTCATCAACAATGAAGATCAGGAAGTTCCTTGGTCACAAAACCCTTGACGTAAAAACGCAATAGCTTACTAGGCCACTTTTACATTAGGTCACACAATGCATGCTTGACGGCCTTTAAAATAATCCTTATATATGTCTAGGGCTATGAGAAGAAAAAAAAAAAAAAAAAAAAAAAAAAAAAAAAAAAAAAAAAAAAAAAAAAAAACCTACACAAATACATAGGAATATGTGTAATTAGATCTGGAAAGTCTGATTTCGTAATTCTCGACAGATACAGCTTGTGTTGAGCTTTAACATTAAATCTCGATAGAAAGGATTCTATCGAGACTTCTATCGAACTTTAATGAACAGCACTTCCTTCACTTGTTTCATGATCAGATTGGCATGGCTTCAATGCTTAACTTGAACACTTGTTTCTTGAAGTACTAAACCCATCCTAGATCTACCCAATTACAATTAAAGTGCGTTTTGTCAAAGGATTAGCCAATTACATCAAATATGTCCCTAATAATCTCCCTCTTTGGCAATCCGTGATAAAACCACAACAAAAAAATAAATCATGAGAGAAGTCTTAAATCAGTAAACTCATAACCACTTGTTGTCTTAAAAATAAATCTAACCCTAACATAAACTCTTGAAAAACTTTATAAGAAGAGAGTTCATGGCACGGTAGATTCTCACAACCTGTCTTTCCAAAACGCTTAAACAAAACTCATCAAGGCATCATGTGAGAAACAAAAATAAAGATTGCATAGATAAAGAAACATGTGTATAAAGATAGCAAAGAAACAACACATGTAGAGGTAGTTGAAGAAAAACATACATCATCATATATATATATATATATATATGAACATAAAGTACAATGTATGTAAATAAACGGCCACACGACCGGTGTTTAAGAGGCTAATACAAAAGAAGAAAAGAAAAAGTGCATACAAACCACACTACATCCCTCAAAATCTATACACACTCCCCCTAACAAAAATGTCCTATACTAACTCTCCCCCTAAGTACAATACTACTCTCAATCCCAAAACTACTCCCCATTTTTCTCAGGAATGACAAAGTGCAAGTCATTGAGAAGTTTTCATCTCGTTATCACTAGAAGAGCCTCATCATTACCCACATCATCATCCTTATCAGCTGCCTCTAAAGAAAGAGATGGAGAAGGAGCAAAACTGCCAATGCGAGCCTGTCGATGAGCTATGGGACCGACTCAGGTGTTCATCTGACACATCTCATTTGTGAGATAGTCAAGACGACCACCAAAGTCAACCTCCATCTGCTGAGGTTGCGCCATGATGGCATTGAGGGTCACACTACCAACTATGGAATAGAAGGAGCCAAGGAAGAAGGAACAGTAGAAGTTGCAGGATCGGTCGAAGCTTGGCCTTACTCCACTGAATAGAACCGGCATTGATGGCATCCATGGCGGTGAAGAAAGGAGAGGAAGGAATGGGAATGTGAAAGTGTGTAAGGATATGCATGATAGCTGAAGGGAAGATAAGCTTATCACGTGTTGCTATATCCAAATATACATATAGAATAGATATGATGAAGTGAAAGGGAAAGTCAATGGAGAGATCCTCTAGAAGAAACAAAAGAAAACAAGCACAAGGCTCAGTAATGGAGCTATAATGAGACAAAGGAGTAAAAGTAAATGTCATGACCATATTAAGGAACCTCGGGCCTTTAGCAAAGCTCAAGCATGGGGTGTTTAGCTTACCACCCAATGTGGAAGAAGTCTCACAAAAGTGAGATAGAAGCTCATTTCTGGACATTGTTCGATGATACTCACAGCCAAGGTAGTTAGGATGCGCTACCCTAGGAACGTGTAGTACCTCAGATATAAGATCTGGAGTAACTACAATACGTGTACCTCTTAATGTAGTAGCAAACAAAGGTACAAAGTTATCGATGCCATGTATATTGAAGTAAAACTCCTGTATAAACACGATGGGACACCTTTAGGGTCTCTCAAGAAGAGATTCCCAGCCTCGGGTCCCAATGACAACGGGGAGAGGAGTGTTGGCAAAGTCTGACAAGATAAGTTGGCATTCCAGATGAATGCCATATTTCTGAAAGTTCTCCGAGAAGTCCTTCCTGGCCTTTTCATCACAAAACCAAACGTGCAAGGGAACAGGAGGATCAAAAGAAGAAGATGACCCAAAACCTTGAAAAGGATTCCGAGTCGAAGTGGATTTGTGTGCTTTAGGTGCCATAATGCAATCTATCCTTAAGAGAGAGAGAAAGAGAACAGAACACAAAATAGCTAAGAATAGGAATGAAAAGATATAACGTATGCATCAAGAATGCAAGAACATGTGATGTGCAAAATTTAAAAGCATCATTGGTAAAAGCCCAATCCAAACCTACTAGCACTCAAACAACAATAATCAATCACACATCTAAAATGCATGAAACATTTTTATAATGCAATGAGAATGCAATGCATGAGCATATATCACCAAATCAACATAACCCAATACAAAAATTTCACAAAAATTTGAAAAACCCCAAAAATTTTCAAAAACCCAAAACCTTAGGTATAAAAATGCATGAATGCATGAAAAAGAAGGGTTTAAGAATAATTACCAAGAGATTTAGGCTTGATCTAGGCCGAAACTTGAGTGGGTAGAGAGATTTGAGGGAAAGGACAGTGTTTGGGATGAGAGAGAAGGAGATCTGTCGAGAGAGATATGAGAAAAGTGAAGTTTGAATCGTGCCTCAGCTTTAAATATAAAACCCAGCTCGATGGATCAAAGATTCTATCAAGGATCTGTCAAGCACTAAATCTTGAAAGAATTGAATCTGTCAAGGTGTTGTCGAGGATCTATCGACGGCAAAACTCACCTCGATGGATCGAACAATCTGTCGAGAATCTATTGAGTAGATAGAGAGTAAGAAATTTGGCTTAAAGGATCGAAGAAGCTGTCGAGATTCTATCAAGAAGAAACCCATAAATCTCGATGGATCGAGAAGCTGTCAAAATGCTATCAAAAAGGCAAAAAGCACAAGAAAATTCCTCAATGGATCGAGAATCTATCGAGGGTCTATCGAGAAAAGAGAAAGAAGGGCTCGATAGAAATGAATCTGTCGAGAATTTGTCAAGAAGCTGTTGAGCTTGAAGAAAAGGAGTTTTTCAAGGGGGGAAAAACACATAAAGATGAATGCAACAAGCAGGCTACTCAACCAAAGATCCAATCAACCTATTAAGCTCTCAAAAACATCTCTCGACATATATGTAAAGCATCCATAGATCCAAAAATGTACACACACACACACACACAACAAGTCTAACCAATTTTATATTTCAAAAACAAGTTAAGATAGTTTAGTGAGCATATATTAACACATGTATCTCCTGTGATGGCCAAATCACATTGTACCTGCACATGTATCAAAAGTAGCAAAGAGTATGTGTGTTATGTGTGAAACGTAGCAAGAGTGCATAAATGTCTCATATTATAAAGATTTGAGATATGAGAAAATAAAATACACTCACATACAATCATAACTGATTAATGAGGACTATCACCTTCGAGGTACATCCTATAACTCCCCACATCTCCTAGAAACACGCTTGCAATCATATTTAAAAGCATTTTTGTTTCTTTTTGCTTTTATGTTCTTTGCATATTTTTCTTTTTAAGCATAGCATGCATGGGCATATAAGAGAGAGAAGAAATACCCATTATGTAAGCTAAAACATCTCAATTTTGCTGTGCCTAAGCACATAGATGTTATTCATGATTGGTGGGCTTTAGTGGTGAGATGGTTATTTATGCCTTTCTCTTAGAATTTTCTAGTCCTTCCTGTCAAAAAGAGTGATATGAGTATGAGATATAATAGACAATCTTAATCATACTCATCACAAACACGAGCCACAAAGCTCACTTGCTTAGTTGTGCATTGAGATGTTCATCTAAGCTACAAGAGATACAAAGTTTAGAAACTTTGTTTCAAAAGCCATCTAAAGTGCACAAGTACCAATATACACAAACATAGACTGTTTTTTGTATTATCCTAATTTTACAGTTTTTATTTTTATTTTTATGAGAACCAAAATAAAGCAAAATTGAAAACAACTACAACAACAAAATATATTTTCAGTGACGAAAAAATTCGTCACTAAAAGTCCAGTTTTTCGTCACTAAAGACCTTTAGTGACGAAATTGGACTTTTAGTGATGAAACTCATTTCGTCACTGTAGCCCCGTGATGACAGAAATGCGGCTTCTTTTATTGAGACATTTTGTTGTTTTCCTTCTTGGTCCTAGGGTTTCTAGTCTCTTTCTTTTCAACCTTAAGGGGTGCCCCTAGAATAGATTTGCCCTTGTCTATGTTCTCACTAGCTATTTTAGTTTTAGATTCATTGTTCTTAGAATTAATATTATCAACAGGTGAGACAACATAGTTGTACTAGAGGAGGCAACATTAGGAGAAGAGAAATCACACCTTAAATCGGTTTTGTCAAAAGCAGATTTTGGAAGCTTAGCATCTCATCAAGCTTTGCATCGAAAGTCCTCTCCAATTGAGCTCTGACTTGAAACAGCTCCGCTTCAAGCTTCTTGGTCCTTTTAGCCAAGAAATTGTTCTCAAATCACAATGCTCCAATGGTTTGATTTGCTTCATTAACCTTGGTAGAGATCTCCTCTGAATCTAGTTCCACATCACTCAACACCTTGGTGGCTAGCTTATACAGTTTCTCATGCTTTTCAGAAACCTTGTACAACTTAGCATAGATTGTATGGATGTCATCTTGATCGTCCATTTTCTCAAATTTGGATTCCACCAAATCGTCTTCTTCATCCACTGCTTCTACGATCCCCTCAGTAGGATCCACTGTGGTAGTGAAAGCACTTAAGAGTCCCTCGTCATCACTGTCATCTAACTCAGTCTCAGGCTTGGTATCACTCAAGGTAGTAGCAAGAGCCTTGCTTTTCCCAATCGACTTGAGATATGTTGGACATTTTTGTTTCATATGTCCAAAACCATGACATTTGAAGCACTTTGGTTCAGAGGGAACAGTATACTGACTGTCATCCTTAACATCCTTCTTCCCTTTGTCTTGACTTTTGAATTGTGAAGAACTAGATTGCTTACAATCCTTATCAAAACCTTTCACATTGGCATTCTTCATGAACTTCTTGAACTGCCTAGTGATGTATGACTTCATCCTAGAATCTTCATCATTTAAAGACTCATCAGTCTCATTACTTTTAGCCTTAAGTGCTATACTCTTACTTTTGGTTCCTTTCCCATGTCTAGTCAAACCCAATTCATAGGTTTGCAAGTTGCCAATCAGCTCCGTCAAAGGAATTTTGTCAATGTCCTTTGATTCTTCAATAGCAATGATCTTGGCATGGAATCTCTTAGGTAGAGATCTAAGCACCTTTCTCACAATCTTGGGTTCAAGAATCTATTCTCCAAGATTAAAGGCTGAGTTGACTATGTTCTTCAGCTTGGCATAGAACTCATCAAACGATTCATCCTTCTCCATCTTAATCTCTTCAAAGCTCGTAGTAAGCCTTTGGAGCTTAAAATCCTTGACGGCTTTAGTTCTTTCGTAGGTAGTCTAAAGAATGGTCCAAACTTCCTTAGCACTTTCTGTTCAGGATATTTTCTTGAATTCCTCATTGGTCACCGCACTAAATCGGGCATTCAACGCTCTACTGTTGAAATTTGCCAAATTGATCTTGGCCTCATCCTAATCAGCTAGTGCTTCCTTTGGCTTCACCCAACCAATTTTCACAGCTTGCCAGACCTTCTCTTCTAAAGACTACAAGAAAGCTTTCATGCATACTTTCCAGTATGCATAGTTAGTGCCATCAAATAAAGGAGGTATAGAAAGAGATTTCCCTTTATCCATGACAAACAAGGGTCAATGGATCACACAACAAAGATTAAACCTAATCAGAGTGTGCCCTCTCTAATACCACTTGATAGGGCAAAAATGTATTGACCCCTTTTCAAATTAATTAATTACCCATGTTAATTAATTAGTCAAATTACATGCAATAGCGTGGTTGTACAAACAAATCATCAACTAAACTAAATGCAGTGAAAAATAAATTTAACACAAGTGATTTGTTTACAAATAGGGAAAACTACTGAGGCAAAACCTCATTGGGTGAATTTAAGGTCACCACTCCCGAGAATCCACTATTATCAATCACAAGTGGTTACAAGTATATTGAATCTGACCAAACCCTTGGCCTATCTTGAAATACCAGCCTACAATTGAACCCTTACCCCAATACCCAATTAGACTTGTATTGTAGCAGCAATCTTTTCATTTAATGCACGGATCCCATTATGTGACTAACCAATGATGCACGGATCCAAGTATGTGACTAACTCACCAACTTGAAGAAGATTGTTGGCTGCAAAGTTTTCCAGTTCATCAACAATGAAGATCCAGAAGCTTCTTAGTCACAAAAACCTTGGCATAGAGACGCAATAGCTTTTATAGAGAGAATAATGAACTAAGCCACTTTTTGCATTAGATCACACAATGCATGCACACGACCTTTAAAATAATCCTTATATATGTCTAAGGTTGTGAGAAAAAAAACCCTACACAAATCAAATTTGAAATGTTTGATTTTGTAAT
Source organism: Quercus robur (assembly GCF_932294415.1). NCBI lineage: Eukaryota > Viridiplantae > Streptophyta > Magnoliopsida > Fagales > Fagaceae > Quercus > Quercus robur. The sequence continues at coordinate 15,280,138 of NC_065537.1, forward strand.
TCTCGACAGATACAGCTTATGTCGAGCTTTTGTTGAGCTTCAACATTAAATCTCAATAGAAAGGATTCTATCGAGACTTCTATCGAGGTTTAATAAATAGCACTCCCTTCACTTGTTTCTTGGTCAAATTTCCATGACTTCAATATTTAACTTGAACACTTGTTTCTTGAAGTACTAAACCAATCCTAAATCTACCTAATTAAGTAAAATGTATTTTGTCAAAAGATTAGCTAGTTACATCAAATATGTCCATAAAACAATGGACTAGAGCATCATACCTCAAAACACAAAGCTCGTTAGCTTGATTTTGACCATTTCCCTCAGTTAATCTATCCACAATCAATTAAAACAGTGATTAGTAAACTTGAAACTTAAAGATCAAGGCCGATGTTGATATCGTATTTTGTTCGCCCTCAATTTGTGTGTCGGACTCTGAAAAATCCAAAAATATCATTTTCTCCCCATGGGGTCATGAGAACATATATAATAGTGTGGCACACCCGTTAGGACACCGGAGCACTTACAGTATCTTTTTCAGCCAAAATGACCAAAATGCCCCCAATCAACCCTGGGTTGACCAACAGTCAAACAAGGTCAAAATCCTTATAAAATAACATTTTTCATGGTTTTATATCAAACTCGAGCTCCTTAGAATTTTTAGCAACTTTGATCAAGTTTGACCCAGAGTTGACTCTTGGTGGGCCTAGAACCCTAATTTTTATCCAACTGTCAGAACAAGTTGAAACCAACGCCATTGCAAAGATAATCAAATTCTCATTACAGCAACTATTCATGGGTTGAAATCAGAGTTAAAACCGTTGAGATATTGAGAAAACCGTGAAAAGCGCATTAGCACGCTTCCTAAGGTCATAACTTTTGATCCAACCATTGGAATTTTAATTTCTTTAGCTTTTTGAAAACTAGACATCCAAAGATTTCCAGGGACACCAAGATTGCCTCAATACGCATCCAAGAAGACCTCCAAATGTGCATCCAAATTCAAAATTGAAAAAGTGCAACAAGACAAATTTACCAATGTCACGATGACATCAGCACAGCAGCCCTTGTAGGGCCACTGACCCGACCCGGCGGCCTACAAGGTGCGTCAAGCCTCAGAAAGCATGCCAAGGGCTATAAATAGCCCCTGGCACCCCAGATTGGACTAGAACTAAAAAATTGGATTTTTCAGAGTTGTTTTGGGCATTTTTGGGCATTTTCTCTCTCTTTTCTCACCATATTTCTCTCAAAAAAAAAAAACAAAAACACATCAAAGCTTCTTGATTCTTCTCTCTTCTCCAAAAATACAAGGTAGTGTTCATACCCTCCATCTTCCTCTCCTTGGTTCCATACCTTGGATTTGAGGTATAACGGGTATGGATGTAGCTTTTTAGCTAATATGCAGACCCCTTTTTCTTTAAAGTTTCATCAAGCTTTTTATCCTTTCTTTTTGCTTGAATAACATGATTTGTTGCTTTCTTTAGGATGTTTCTTGCTTTATTTGTGCTTCTAGCTTAAATCTCCTTGTTTTTTATGCATTATGCCATGTTTCATGCTTAGATCTACATCCTTACATGCTTATATGTTTAGATCTACATGTTTTCATGCTTTCTAAGCTTAGATCTTCTCTTTTCCATGTTTTTTATGTTAGATCCACATGCTTCCATGTCTCATACCATGTGTTTATGCCTAGATCTATCTTTCCCATGTGTTGTTTGGCTAGATCCACATGTTTTTATGCTTGTTTACATGTCTATTTGTCTTTCCTACATGTTTTTATTCTTTATTCCATGTCTAGATCCTTTTTTCTTATGTGTTGTTGTTTAGATCTACATGCTCACTTGCTTGATATCATGTCTATGGTTATGCCTTGCTTAGATCTACATGTTTGTATGCATGTTTTATGCTCCTATGCTATGTATATTCCTTCATATGCTTGTATGCTTGGATTTGTGTTCTTCCATGCTTTTATGCTTACATCCACATGCCTACATGCATATTTCCATGCTTAGATGTGTAGATCAGTTTGTTTACATGCTTAGATCGATGTTCTCCACATGCTTTATACTATCTTCCATGTGCTTGTGCATTCCATGCCATGTTTGTGTGCCTAGACCTAGGCTATGATTGTCATGCCATGTGCTATTGTAGCCCTTTTGTCTCTTTTTCTTGTGTTTTGGCCATTTGGTAGGGTTTAGATCTTGACCCCTTTATGGTCTTGATCATTATCTATACACCTCGACCCATATCAAAGGGTTGGATCATCCTTATTTGCATGTCTATGTTTGCTTGCTTCTATGCTTTCTGCTTGCATTAGCCTCTCTGGTTCTAGGCTTTACCACGCTTGATGCCTTTAGAGGGTTTGTGGTTGTGTGGTTACATCCGACACCCATGAGGCCTTATTTGGATGTAACCATTTGGGATGCATCACCATGATGCTAGTTGCTTTGTGCATACTTTTACCCTTTTTCGTTCCATGTGATGATATGCTTACCATGCTCGTTTGTGCCACCCGTTAGCTTTCTATACATCTTTACATGCTTGCTTATATGTCCACGCATGAGTCTTGCTTACTAGTGTGTCGTCCATACTTCAACACAATGAAGCTATGGACATCCGATCCAAACCTACATTAGTCCCTCGTGGACACCATCTTTTTGTTTGCCCTTTTGCTTGTTTGTCTTCTTTCTTGTTCGCTTGTTTGCCTTCTTGCTTGTTTGCTAGCTTTCTTATTTCTTTGCTTGCCATGTCTATCACGCTTATTTGCTTTATGCCTCTTTCATATGCTCTTTGCATCTTTTCCTTACATTGCTTGTTTGCTAGTTTCCTTTCTTTGCCTTTGTATGTACACACATGGAGCTAGGGCACGGTCTCTCAGGCGCAAGCAAAAAGGGCGAGGATGCGAGCATGTGGATATAAGCCAAGCAACTGCGTTCAGTAGGTTTAGGGGTTTAGCTTCTCCCATTTGATTATGTCCTCATCTCTAGAGTATGGCAACCTTTGTTTATTTTCCTGCACTTATATTTTGGGCTCTAGGGATGTAGGCATTTACTTTCCTGCTCTGTGTGCTTGCATTGTGCATGATGTATGTATGTATATATATATATATATATCTACTCGCCCATTTTGGTGTGATCGTCACAATTCGTGTTACCTAAGGCAAGTGATGCCTAATTTCCGTAGTGAAAGTAAGGTGATGTGTCGCCAGATTTTCACTGTGGAAATCTGGTACTCGGCTAGAATGCCTTACGAAAGCATAGATTGGGACCACACCCATTCAAAATCCAAACCTCAAAACCCCTATGCATGCTAAGCCCAAAAAGCCAATGCCGAAATCATGTTTTTTACTGCCAATTTCCGAAAATTAAGGTTTTATCAAAACAAAGGACTATCCTTGGATAAGCGTTATGGGGTTCCTAACACCTTCCTCAAACGTAACCAAACATCTGGACCTAAGAATCAAGATTTTCTTGCCATCCACATTAGATTAGAAAAAATGCCATTTTTCTTAACCTAGGATTGGAAATAAAATCAACTAGAAACAGGTGACCAATCACACCTTAGAAAAACCCAATGATTAGTGACAACTCCACTTACATTTGGTAATCCCTTAAAATTTGGCCCAGATTCCTACCATAATGCCAAAGGTAGACCTAACTTCCTCCACTGAGAAAGAGAGCACCTGAAGCTCCGCACGAACAACACCATCATTCGAGAAGGGCCTCCAACGGACCTCGTGTGCATGGGAGCTATCACCACAGTAGGTGGTTGAATAAAGGCCCACGACGAAAGCGGTGGTTTTCTGCCACTTCGCTTTTTTCAAAGCCGGGCATCGACAACAAGAAAAGGCCTCAATTAGAAATTTTTTTACTTTAGGGTGTTTTTTGAAAGACTCCCTCTTTGATTCACTATTTTTGTGAATCTTATATTTTCCTTTAGGTTTTTTGGTGTGTTTTGAAAAGGTACCATGTATGGCTTTATATAGTCAGAAAATAGGGGTTTGAAATGGCTCCTAGACAATGTGAGATTCATTCCAAACCCAAATTTAATTCAGAGAAACGTGCCTTTCATAGTTTCTGAAACCCTAGCATACACACACATGCCCATATATGTGTATGCATGCATGAAGCATGCACACACAGGTTCGAAACACGCTTGCGCATACGCGTGTATGTGTAGCCTAGGGTTTCTATGACCTTTCTTTTCCAAGAATAGCTTTCTTTGATTCATAAAAGAGTTATATTTTAATCTGATTGGACCCTAAACCAACCTTGGGCTTTAGAATTTCAACATCATTGGGGAATAGGGGCCTGAGTCATAAGGGGTACAAAATGCTGTGTCTACCAATGCCTCTCTTTTGATTTGTGAGTTCTACTAACAGAATCAAAAGAATAAGAGACAAAATATTTTTTTTCAACGTACGGCTCAAGCCTAACCCACGAACACGGCAAACAACACGCATGCATGGGGCGGGGTGCAACTCTGCAGAATTTTGTGGGATTTGTGAGTACAAAGTCCCACCTTTGTTACTTGAGAAATGAGCAATGACAGGTTCACTATTCCAGAACTTTTTCTGCCAATTGCAAGCAAAAGGCGAGTGACTCACTATCCTAGTCACCAAAAAAGAAAAACAAATATGGCCAACGGCCTCAACTATCAACCAAAAAAACAAGGTGCTCTTATAAGATTAAAAGGATATTTATCTGTGGTGTCCATCTAGGGCTCTTACCTTAAACTTCTCCGGGTGACTTGCTTCTCTAGGTAATACTTGTATTTTATCTCCATCTCTATTTCTTTTATTCTGGTGAGAATCTTGCCTCTGGGTGACGTTTGTCTCTATCTTTATCTCTATCTCTTCTATTGTGTCTTCATATTCAATTCACTCAGGATATGTGCATAAATTATGTATTCCTCTTTTCTGAACTGCATTGGGATTATGCATGCATATTCAATTCCCTCAGGATATGTGCATAACATTTGTGTTCTACTTTTTTGACTTGTATGGGGCCTATGCTTACATATTCAATTCCTGTGAGATATGTGTACAAGTGGCCTTGATAATTTGGATCCACGAGGATGTCCTTGGTGTAATATTTATCGGGGGGATTAACTTGCTGAGAAGTGTTGGTGACATATAGAGGAGCCTTCTTGGAAATTTTGACCTATAAGGATGGTGTGTGGTCCACTAAGGTGAATTTTCTTCTTCTCCTTCATGACTTACTGGGGAACTTGTGTTGATTCTACTCATGAGGGAGTTTCCACAACTCTTTAGGGAAATATTGTTCTTCACAACCCTTGAGGGAGTTGTCCTTGTGCCTTGGACACCGCATGGGAGTCCTCCATGATACAATAATTTACTTGGTGTTGATGCTTCGCAACTGCTTGACCACCAATTGCAGTGACACTCATGCGCCTCTCTCGATGCAAGAATATGGAAGTGTGTTGTACCTTGGGTGTGTGACTGGAATATGAATCGATTTTAAGGAAATGACCAAAGGTAGGTGAAGTCACCACCAATCATTGGGCTTTTTCTAAGGTGTGGTTGGTCAACTGACTCTATTTGATTTTATTACTAATCCTAAGTTAAGAAAAAGATTGCTTTTCCTAATCTAATACAGATGTATAAAAAATCTTGATTCTTGACTTTCGACGTCTGGTTACGTGTGGGGAAGGTGTTGGGCACCCTACAGTGCCTGTCTAAGGACAATCTTTTTTTTTGGTAATATCATAATTTTTAGAGTTTGGCAATTGAAAACTAGCTATTGGCATTAGCTTATGGGGCTTTTAATGTTTTGGGCTTTGAGGTTTGATTTTGGTATAGGCATGATCCCAATCAAAGCTTTCTTAATGTGTTTGGAATCAATGCCAAATTTCCACGACAAAAATTCAGCAACATTTTTGCCTTGTTTTCGTGGTAGAAATCTAGCAAAGCTTTGTCTCAAGTGCATCATAGCACACAAAATGCTATTCTCACCAAGCTTTCATCGTGAGAATATGGCAATAGGGATGCCCCATTTTCATGGCGAAAATACGGCAAAGTTTCACGTTAGGTGCCAGTAAGGTTTCACATCTGTGTATATAGTGCATATCTATAAAGCAATAAAAAGGTGTTAGGCACCCGAGACCGCCCAACCCTAAGGTTGGCCTCCCATCACTGTGTCCTATATCTTAACCGTATTAAAAGCATTTTCAATACTTGTATTCTAACTCACACATGCACTAGCATACATCTAAGCATACAACATGGCATCCTTATCCCAAAACACATACCTATCTATCTCTAAAGCAATAAGAGACCCAACCACACATATGTACAAACCCTAGCATACATCTATCATGACATCTCATCAAACTAGCATATCATCTACTATGGCACCTCATATTGAAGCATAAACCCTAGCATTCATCTAATCATGTATATCATCACATCATAAACCCTAACATGTTGTCATCATATATACCATCCACCTAACATTCATCTAGCATCATATCATATATCTCATCCAAGGCATAAACATGTAAACATCAAACAAAATGTAATTATAGTGACGGACATTTTTTCGTCACAAAAAAGTAACATATAGTGACAAAATTTATATTTCTCGCTATTTATATATAAAAAAAAATAGTAACATTTAGCAACAAAAATTAGATTTCATCGCTATATGTTATTTTGAATTAAGGGCACCAAACAAAATTGTAGGCACGAAACCAAATTCATCTACATCGATGAATTTGTTTGTTGCTAAAAGTTTAAGTTTTTTTGCGACAAAAACATTCGTCGCTAATGGTGCTGCTAGTCATGCTATTAGTGACAAAACCCATTTCTTCGCTGAATTTGACAAATAGCGACAAAAATAAGTTGTCGCTAAAAGGAAAATCCGAAACATTAGTGTTATTATCAGCAACAAATCTAAGTTCATCGCTAAAGGTAGCCAATAGGGACGAAATTCAAGTCGTCACTAAAGGGTTTATATATATATATATATATATAAAAGATTCAGCCCTTTTTTTTTTCACTTCCCACACTCTCTCTCTCAATTCTCTCTTTCCCTCACTTTCTCCCTCACAACACCTCACCTACACTGCCGGTGACGCCGAGCCAACCCGCCGTCGTTGCCTCCTCTAGTTCACCCTCCCTCTCTCCTTTCTTTCCCCTTTCCCACCACCTTTTCCTCCACTTCTTCCCCTCTTCCTTCTCTTTGTCTCCCCCCTTCCCTTATCATCTCCTTCCATCAATTTCAACTATGTAAGTTTTTTTTTTTTTTTTTTTTGTTTTTGTGTGCGTGTGTAAAATTTGGTTTGGATTGATTAAATGATATGGATTTTTGAGTTTTTTTTCTTGTAAGTGTAAGTATGAGTTTATAGTATTTAGTTACTTGTAATGGGTTTTTGTGTTAGTTACTTGTAATTAGTTTTTGTGTGATTTCAGTGTGCATCTATTAAATTTTGTAAATTTAAGTTCTCTGTTGTTGGTTTTGTCAGGTTTGGATGATGATAAAGAGTGGTTTTCTCTTGGGGATTCTTTGATTTTAACTATTCTTGGCAGGTATAATTTTTTGTTTGTTTTTGTTTTGTGGTAGTGAAGCTTTTGAGCATAATAACTTTTAGCTTTTGGGTGTGTGTAATTTTATTTTTTCTTGGGATTCTTTGATTCTAACAATTTTTCATCATGTATATATATATATATATATATTGTGTGAAGCTACTAACTAGTTATCCATTTGTTGAAATGTTTGGTATTATTTTCTTTTTTTAGAGATGTTTTCTGCTTAAATACTTATATTGAGCATTATGCTATAATAGCTAGTAACTGTATTGATAAACTCTTTATAAATTAGACTATTTTTTGTAGGTTAAATATTCATTATTTGTGATAACTTTGGATTTTTTCCTAAAGGTGTACGCTTGGCTTAAGCATAGTAAGTAAATTTTTTTAAAATACTTAAAAAACTCTATACTCGGGATGTTGATGATTGGTATTGTGGTGTGTTGTTGTATTGAAGTAAGCAGGTGGCTTGTATGGTGTTATAAGGTGGTTTAAATTTATATTGGGTGTGCCGCTTATTCTTTTGGAATTGAGAATGAGTATTTTTGATTTATATGTGATGGATACTATTAAATTTTTTTTAATACTTGTAAGCATTATATATCATGACATTGATAATTGTTTTTGTAGTGGGTTGTTGTGTTGGAGCAAGCGGGTGGCTTGCATGGAGTTCTGAGGTGGTTTAAATTCATATTGGGAGTGTTGATTGCTTTCTGTATATTTGTTTAAGCATTAAGGTATATATAGATTTAAGTACGAAAAGCATTAACCAATTTTTAAACTTCTGATTAACTTTACACTTAAAATAAATGATTATGGTACTTACAAAAAGAAAATACGAAGTTATGGTATATTAAGTGAACCATATGTTAGTGGAGTATGGCTTTATCTAAGTATTAAGTTATATATAGATTTGAGTATTGCGTGATATAGACTTGTACATTCTTGAATGGGAAAAGACATAATCTTAGTATGGCTTGAGTATGGCTTTATCTAAAAAGGAAATGACGTAATCTTAGTGCATGGTGATATAAGGTGGTTCAATATTATATTGGGAGTTTTTCTTATTTTTTGGAATTGTGGATAGATATTGTTGAGTTGCTTTTGTATGAATATATTAGCATTTATATTGTGATGTTGATGATTGGTATTGTGGTGGGTTGTTGAAATGGAGCAAGCGGGTGGCTTGATGGTGTTATGCATATATTATTATTATCTAATGTTTACTATATTATGTTGTCAAATGATTAGATTAATAATTAGATGAAATAAATGTATATTGTGACATTCATGATCTAATAAATATCTTGAATGTTCTTTATTTGAAAAATTCAGGAAAAAAAAAAAAAAAAAAACTCTGAAAATAGGAAAAAATCTTCAGGCAAACGTAGATGCAGGACAAAGGCACTTGCTATTAGGGTTGATGAGGAGGTGCATGTTTTTACATTTTCTTAAACCTTAGTATATTACATGTTGTGATTAATTAACTATATCTATCTAACACTCGAATATTAATTAATCAGAAAAATAATAATGGCGGTCAAGTTCCTAAATTGGCAAAAATCTTCAAAGATGTTCATTTCAATCTAAAGACAAATATGTGGATACACCATGAGGATAAAAAGACATACGTATGTGTATCATTCCATCCCTATCATGTTTGTAAATCTATAACATATGTAGTATTAATGTTGTGATTATTTACTTCTTTCTCTCTTTCAAATGATAGGAAAGTATTATCAAAGTACAAGAGGATCATTGTCAAGATCCTAATGCAATTCCTCTTACACAAGAGGAGATCTCAAAATTGGTTTTTAAGAAGAAGTCCAGTATTGTAAAAGGACTTGGCATGAGACCTTCCTCATCTCTAGTAACCACTGCCTCATCCAGTTCTCGGTGGAATATATCCATCAGCTAGAAAGTGAGATAATTGAGCTCAAAGAGGCAAGAGCTAGGGACCAAGAGGTGCAAGCTAAGCAAGAAGAGCTCCGAAAGAATATTCTTAACTTTTTGAGGAGCAAGGGTTATGATGACACTCTTACCTATGGGGGTGGTTCATCTTCAAGTTAAAACACTTATTGGTTCGTACTTTATTTTAGCAATTGACCCGCACTACATGGTGTGACTACTTTTTTTAATGCATTATTTGAAACAAATTGTAATATATTACACTTAAAAATCTATATTTGCTTTCTACAACTTATACATTAGGAGTTGTGATTTTAATTCATTGGTGTGACTACTCTTAACGAATTGTTAGAAATGTTTCTTATAACGTAGTTAATGTTTTTACTTTATGATTTTAATGTAGTATTGTTTTTATATTTGTGCAGATTTCTTATTGGGGGCTTTTAGGCACCTTTACTTTTGGAATTACTTGAAGACATTTGAGGACATCTTCTGTTGGTTTTAATTATATTATGCTACACATTTTGTATTGTTATAAAACATCTTGTGTTATTGTATGTGTTGCAAGCAATTATTGTATGGATGGATTGAATTGGATACTTGTTTTATTTTTTACTTGTAGAATGCATAGATCGTTTGTTTCTAAATGTGTCGTTGAAATAAATTTGTTATTCAAATGTGAAGTTTTAATAATATAATGGTAGATTACACGTTAATATCAAAGCCATGAAAAAAATAAAAACAGAAAATTAGTTTTAGCAATGAATTTTTCCGTCACCAAATATAGCAACAAAAAATTATTTTAGTGACAATATTTCGTCGCTAAATGTAGTAGAATTTTGTAAAAAATAGTTTTAGTGACAAAAATTTTCGTTGCTATATGTGCCTGGATTTTCTCAAAATAGTAACGCTCTGTTTGTTTCGACGTAAAAAAATTTCAAATGTAAAATATTTTACATGTAAAAAATTTTACATATAAAAAATTTTACATGTAAATATTTTCAAGAAAAAATTTTCAAATGTTTAGATTGACCTCAATACTAGAAAATGCAAATACAAACCAACAACCACCAACCACCACCAACCCAATCACCACAGTCACCATCAGCCACCTAATCACAAATCGGAGAGAAAAAATCAACAAAAGCCAACCAGCCACTGCAGCCCGCCCAACCACCACGGCTCACAAACCCACCCAGCCACCCACCGCAACCCCTAAGCCATCCTAGAAACCCAGATCGTGAAGGAACAAAAAACCCACTCACTAGCAGAGATTCCAGATCAAAGATCTTAGCAGTGGCATTTGTAGCTTTCAAAACCAGATCCAACCAACGAGCACTGGAGCAGCGGTGATAAGGCTCACCTCAGGCCTTTCACGGTGACTTCTCCAATGACAAAACAAACCGAAATCTGATGGTGGTGCCACCCAAATGGAGGTGAAGGGTGGCGATGGGTGCTGGTGGAGTAGAGGTGGAGAGTGGCTGGTGGGTGTTGTTACTGGTTTAGGCAGTCTGAGAGAGGACGAGTAAAGTATGAGAAAGGGAGAGAGAGTCGGGTGTGAGGCTGTGAGATTTTTGTAAATATTTTACACTTCCTTTTTTGGTAAAATATTTTACAAGTTTTTACCCGCAAAGTTTTAGTCAAAGGAAAATATTTTACAACTTTGACTATATTTTACATGCAATCAAACACTTGAAATTGGGAAAATATTTTACGGAAAATATTTTACATCGAAACAAACAGAGCATTAGTGACAAACGTTTTCGTCACTATATATACCAGAAAATAGTTTTAGTGACGAAATTTTTCATCACTATATATGATTTAATAAACCAAAGTGTTATTGGCAACGAAATATTTTCGTCACTAAATAGTGTTTTTAGCGAGGAAAACATTTAGCGATGAAATGTTTTCATCGCTAAAAGTTTTTTTTTTAACTAATCGGACTTTTTGTGACAAAATTTTTTGTTGCCAGGACCTTTAGCGATGGGGTATTAGTGTCGAAATGAGTTTTGTCATTAATTAGTAGATTTCGTCGCTAAAGGTCCTTGGCAACGAAAAACTGGACTTTTAGTGACAAATATTTTCGTCCCTGAAAATACATTTTGTTGTAGTGACATTAGGAACATGAAGATCATTAAAAACACATTATCCAACCAAACATATTTATAATTATCACCAAAACATGTTATCAAATAATATGCATGTACATGTGAATGCATGACTTACCTTTACTTACCTCATTTCATCACAGCACCTATGGCATCAATGAATGACATTAACACTAAGGAACAAAAAGATAAACCCTAATCTAGCATACAATGACAAAAAAAATTGTGAAAAAGAAAAAGAAATGCAAAAGCATATAAGAAGGTTAAAACAGATGCATATTAGGTAAAACAAACAAAGCAAAAGAAACAAGAAAATCAAATTTAGGGTTTCTGGGCGCGAGTATGAATGCACATACATAGGCCTGCGTACGCAAGCCAATTTCATGTGTATGCATACTTCGAGCCTACATGCGCATGGAAAAGTATGCGTATGCAGACACGCCTGAACCCTAACCTAGAAAATAGACAAGCAAAAAACAAAACAAGACTTGAAAGCTTAAATCTAACAGCCTAACATGCTAAAAATATAAAGAAAGCATAAAACTAAACTAAAGAAGCATATGTAAATATAAACTAAGCAAAGAAATATTTTAAAATATAACAAGAAGGTAGAAAAGAAAAAAGAAAGATTTAAGCTCAATACCTCAAACAAGAAGCTTTTCAAGCTTGATTTTGACCGTTTCCCTCAGTCAATCTATTCACAAATCAATAGAAACGTAATTAGGAATCTATAACTCTAAGGATCAAGGCCAGAAAAGGTCCCAATTAAATAAAATTGAATTGAGGAATGGCTTCTAGATAGTGTGGGATTCATTCCAAACCTCAAATCTTTAATACAAAAAACTTCCCTTTTTTTCTATATCTCTGAAACCCTAGCTGCGTACGCAAACTTGTGCCTACATACGCGAGTGTATGGCATGCGTATGCAGGTTTGTGCCTACATACACAAACCGTGGGTTTTCTTTGACCTTTATTTTCCAAAAATATATTTTTGCTCATTAAAAGTTGTATTTTTCACTTTAACACCTCTCAAGTCAATTGAACATCTAATTAGACCCTAAACCAACCTTAGGCCTTGGAATTTGGGCATCATTGGGGAACAAGGCCCGAGTTGTAAGGGGTACAAAATGTGGTGTCTATAGATGCCCCTTTTTTGATTCGTGAGCTTCGCTAACAGAATCAAAAGAATAAGAGACAAAAAATATCATTTCAACGTACGACTTTGGCCCAACCCACGCACATGTCACACATCACACATACATGGGCGGGGTATAACTCCAAAGAGTTGCGTGGGATTCGTATGTCCGAATTCCCACCTTCGTTGCTGAGGAAACGAGCAACAACAGGTTCACTATCCCAAAACCTATTTTACCAATTGCTAACAAAAGGTGAATGACTCACTATCCTAGAGTCACTTAAAAAGAAAAACAAAGGATGCTCTTACGAGCTAACCTAACAAACAAGGATCCATTTGGGGCTCTTGCCTTAAACTTCTCTGGATGGTACTCGTTTTCTATCTCCATCTCTACCTATTTTACCATGTCTGCATATTCAAATCCAAGAGGATATGTGCACCAGTAGGGGATGACAAGGAAAAACTTATTGAGGAGTAGGATGGTATATGATCCATTGGGGAAAAATCTTATATTTCATTCATGGCTCACTAGGGATGATAAGGAAAAACTCGTTGAGGAGTAGGATGGTATATGATCCATTGGGGAAGAATCTTCTGTTTCCTTCAATGCTTACTAGAGATGGTAAGGAAAAACTTGCTAAAGAGTAGGATGGTATATGATCCATTTGGGAATAATCTTTTGCTTGCTTCATGGCTCACTGGGGATGGTAAGGAAAAACTCGCTGAGGAGTATGGTGATGGACGGTACAGTGATGGACTCACTAAGGAGTATGGAGATGGACTCACGGAGGAGTATGATGATGGACTCGTTGAGGAGTATGGTGATGGACTCGCTGAGAAGTAGGATGATGGAATCGCGGAGGAGTATGGTGATGGACCCATGGAGGTGTAGGATGATGGACTCACTGAGGAGTAGGTTGATTGACTTGCGAAGGAGTAGGAGGATAGACTTACTAAGGAGTATGATGATGTGTGGTCCATTGGGGAGAGATAACTTGCTGAGAAGTTTGGTGGAGTGTAGCCTACTAGGGAGAACATTCTTCTTTTTCTTTCCGACTTTCTAGGGATTGACATTGATCCCACTCATGAAGGAGTTTTATCAACTTTATTGGGGAAATTTTATTTTGCAACTCTTAAGAGGGTTGCCTTTGTGCCTTTGTACCCATAGGGGAGTCCTTCTATGATACCAAATTTTGTTTGGGATTTGATTAATGGTCTTAACTTACTGGGGAATATGATGGATTGATTGTGACCTACGAGGAAATCTTTGGAGATGTATGGTCCACTGGGGAGAATCCTTCTATTTCCTTCATGTTTCACTAAAGTTTGTGTTGATCCTACCCGTAAGGGGGGTCTATCAACCCCATGGGGAAAGTTTTCTTTACAATTTTTGGGAAGGTTGCTTTGTGCCTTGGACCTATGGGGAAGTTCCTCTATGTTGATGATCTTAACTCACTGGGGAATTTGTGTTGGTTCTACCCATGATTTCCACATCAAAGATTGTAAGTTTGCTTATCCTGGACTTAGAATCAAAGAAACACAACAAGAATAGCTACTATCCTAAGCTAGAAACACATCAACACATAATATCATGTTATCATCACATCAACAACACATCATGAACATAAAAAGGATGGCTACTATCCTAAGCCAAACCACACATCACACATCACGTTATCATCAAATCATCATCATAAACATATCAACATGGCATCACAAAATCACATCATTATGAAAATGCTCAAAAAAGTCAACATCGCACATCTAGGAATTTATCATTCATACATCATCATTTCATTTTTTTTTTCTTTTTCTTTCAAAAAAAAAATCATTATTATTCAAATCCATCCACCTTTAAAGACTTTCTTACATTTTTGAAATCTCTCTTGGATTTTTGAAATTTGAAATATTTATTTCAAAATTCTCTTTAGACTTTTGAAATTCTTGATTTTCTTCTAAAGTGCCAAAAGGGAACAAATAAGACACTAGCTCCAATGGGCCTTGGGCTTTTCTGTCAACTCTTGACAAGTCCAAAATTACCATTAATTATGTTTAATACGACTATATGAATATAACTGCACTCTAGGCCTTATTAATAAATTATATCCCAAAACTTTATTGTACATGCAACCCCTTCATAAATATTCATAGTAATACAAAGTCATGAATATAAACTGCCACTTTGAAGATTACTACATCTTAATCCTTGAGTACCCAGTTCAATCTTTTAAGTTATTCATCATATATTTATGAAATCCAATTTCATAAATATATATTTTAGTAACTTCTTACTAAAGTGGTTAGGCCTAACACTCTGAATAACAAAACCCATTAAACTTATCTCAAGGGAATGTTTTATATCTCCGTTAAGGGATTATAAATTCCATCTTGAGAATATATGTTTCATCAACACTATATGTGGCTGCCCAACATACTAAGGTTTTGAACGTGACTTTAGATCTCACTCCTGATGTATCAAAGCAACCTACACTTCATGATCAGATCCATTATTGTTTCAGGATTAAGAGTTCATGTAAATAGAAGTCATGAGATTTATTATTCATTTAACAGTCATTAGGAGAATAATAAATCTCACAGTGGTCCAGTTCAATATGTCTTAACTCTTAAAACATCTCAACATATCAACTAAAAGTCTCCACTTTCATGATCAGTACACATCATCTTAGTTGATATGTTATAGTCTTCGTACATGAAATGCCCAATTTCATCACCGACTATGAACTAAAATTCTAAGTTTACAAAGAACTTGTGACTTATATATTCTGTGACTAAATCACATAAATCGCATACTATGCATCTCATGGACTATATGATAATGTCCAAATATTCATGATACCACTATTTTGGATAATAATAAAACAATTTTATTAATTACAACATTAAGTCATACATAACATCATACAATAAGATTTAAGAGTACTAATCCTAATAGAACAAACAAGAGATATATAAAGTGTATCCTTTTTTATAGGATCTAGGATCTCTCTAGTGTGGGTAAGCTTCTTAAAGCTAAAGGTATATATAAGTAGGTCACTCACAACTTAGTGGGCTATGATTCCAACCGAGGGCCAAAGTGGACCTTATAATGGATTTGTAGCAAACCATTAATAAACTCAAAGCCCATTATAGGTGATTGCATCGATTGTCAGTTGGTGAGATGAACTTTGAAAGATTTGGGCTCAAATGGAGCCGTCCATCTTCCCACTCACCACCAACCGAGGTTAAGGGACAAAAGAACCAAGTGATGTGTGTGCAAACAAGTATTGATATAGCTTTTATTAAGGTTAAGATATATGACATATAGGAATTAAACTCATTATCCCCAGTGGAGTCGCCATTGTGGACACAACGGAAAGTGTCGGAGTCGCCACCTAGTTATATGGTCTAAGAACCATGAATATATCATCCTTTGGAGGAAGAACCATTGATCTTACTATTAGAGTATGGGTTCGGAGTTTGGGTACATTATTGGGAAGGTGTTAGGCATCCAAGACCACCCAACCTTAAGGTTAGCCTCCTACCATTGTGTCCTATATCTTAACCCTATTAAAAGCATGTTCAATACTTGTATTCTAACACACACACACTAGCATACATCTAAGTATACAACATGGCATTCTTATCCCAAAACACATACCTATCTATCTATAAAGCAATAAGAAACCCAACCACACATATGTACAAACCTTAGCATACATCTATCATGACACCTCATCAAACTAGCATACCATTTATCATGTCACCTCATATTGAAGCATAAACCCTAGCATTCATCTAATCATGCATATCATCACATCATAAACCCTAACATGTTGTCATCATATGTACCATCCACCTAACAAACATCTAGCATCATATCATATATCTCATCCAAGGCAGCAACAAGTAAACATCAAAAAATCACATTGGGAACATAAAGATCATTAAGAACGCATTATCCAACCAGACATATTCATACTCATCACCTGAACATGTTATTAAACAATATGCATGTACATATGAATGCATGACTTACTTTTACTTACCTTGTTGCATCACAGCACCTATGGCATTAATGAATGGTCATGTGAATGAATGACATTAACACTAAGGAACAAAAAGGTAAACCCTAATCTAGCATACAGTGACAAACAAACATGTGAACAAAGAAAAAGGAACTCAAAAGCATATAAGAGGGTTAAAATAGAAACATATTAGGTAAAACAAACAAAGCAAAAGAAACAAGAAAATCAGATTTAGGGTTTCAAGGCATGAGTATGCATGCACATACATAAGCCTACGTGTGCATACAAAAGTATGCATACGCGACACGCCTAAACCCTAACCCAAAAAATAGACAAGTAGAAAAATAGAATAGGATTTGAAAGCTTAAATCTAACAGCCTAACATGTTTAAAATATAAAGAAAGAATAAAACTAAACTAAACAAACATATATAAATATAAACTAAGCAAAGAAACATATTAAAATATAACAAGAAGGTAGAAAAGAAAAGGAAAATAAAAAGAAAAAGTTAAACTCAATACCTCAAACAAGAAACTTTTCAAGCTTGATTTTGACCATTCCCCTAGTCAATCTATTCACAAATCAATAGAAATATGATTAGTAATCTTAAACTCAAAGGATCAAGGCTAGAAAAGGCCCCAATCAAATAAAATTGACTTGAGGATGTTTTGTGAAAACCTACCTCTTTGATTCACTATTTCTAGTGAATCTTAGGTTTTCCCTTGGGATTTTCTCCGTCTTTTGGAAAGGTACCAGGTAAGGCTTTATATAGTTGAAAAATAGGGGTTTGGAACAGCTCCTAGACGATGTGGGATTCATTCCAAACTATAGCTTTTAATGCAGAAAACTTGCCTTTTTTTATGTCTCTGAAACCTTAGCTACGTACATATATTTATGCCTACGTATGCAGGTGTATGACTTGCTTACGCTAATTGTGAGTTTTCTGTTGCCATTATTTTCCAAAAATAGATTTTTTGCTCATTAAAAGTTGTATTTTTCATTTTAACACCTCTCAAGTCAATTTAACATCTGATCGGGCCCTAAACCAACCTTAGACCTTCGAATTTAGGCATCATTATGGAACGGGTGCCCGAGACGTAAAAGGTACAAAATGCGATGTCTACAGGCCAAAGCAAAGAGTAGGAAAAGTAAATGGGTACAAGGAGAGGAGGAACCCTAATACATGCTCTAGAGAAGAGGCTTAGAAAGAGAGAGAAAGAGAAAACCGCTCTAGAAGGGCTAGGCCTCCTAATCTACTAAACATTGCCCTTGGTGGGCTTGCATCTTCTTCCTTGCATCCTTGCCCTTTTTGCTTTCGCCTAGGAGGTCGCACCCTTGCTCCAAGTATCCATGCTTCATGCATGTACATGCAAAGACAAAAGGAACAAGACAACAAACAAGCAAAGGAAGAAACAAGGGAAAAATGGAGAGCATACTAAGAACACACTAACGAAGAAAGCCAAACAGGGGGAAACAAAGCAAGCAAAGCATATGAAGGGGGAAAACAAGCATGTTATCAAAAAAAAAAAAAAAAGAGTGTCCAAGGAGGACAAATGTAGGTTTGGATTGTGTGTTCCTAGTTCCATTGGATTGGAGTATGGACAACGCACAGACTCATGCTTGAACATGTAGGCAAGCGTGCAAAAAGATGCATAAAAGGGAAGAAGCCAAACGGGCGGCACAAAGTAAGCAAGGCAAGCACATCAACATCATACAGAGCGAAGAAAGGTGTGTATCAAGCACACTAACACCATGGAAGTGTATCTCACAAGTGGTTACAACCAAACAAACCCTAGGAGGGTCAGATGCAACCACACAAATCAAGTGACCCTAAAGACTGACTAGCACAAGCCTGTGGATGGCACAAAGTATGGTAAGGCCTAGATCTAGACAGGTAAACATAGGCATAAAGCATAGAAACAAGCAAGCAAACATAGACATGCATTAGGAAATGATCCAAACCCTTTGACATAGGCCTAGGTGTGTAGATGTAAGCCTAGACCATGGGATCTAGATCTACACCCCACCAATAAGGGCCAAAACACAAGAAAGAGAGACATCAAAGGAAAAAAAGGGCTATAGAAGCACATAGCGTAGCAACCAACATATAGATCTAAGCACACAAACATGGCAGAGAGCACATAAACACATAGATATAAGCATAGGTATGTAGATCTAAACATAAACATGTAGATCTAAGCAAAATCATGGCAAAGAACACATAGGCATGAGAACAGTGCAATTTTGTGTGAGGGTAGTTTCGAAAAAAAAATAGGATTTAATGGTTGTTACTGAATCTAAATCCCAATGAGATTATACAATCGCTACTAAATCCGAATCTCGAAGAAGGCATAGGATTAAGCGATCGCTACTTAATCTGAATCTCGATGAGACTAAATGGTCACTACTGAATCTGAATCTCGAAGAAGATATAGGGTTAAATGGTTACTGCAGAATCTGAATCTCGATGAGACTAAACGGTAGCCACCGAATTTGAATCCTGATGAGACTAAATAGTTGCTACAGAATCTGAATCCCAAGAGAGAGGCATTTTGAAAATTTTGATATTTTTGAGGCAAAAGAGATAGGATTAAATGGTCATTTTCCGAATTTCAATCCTAACAAAGAGGTATTTTGAATATTTGATACTTTTGAGGTAAAAGAGATAGGATTAAATGGTCGTTGCCAAATTTGAATCCCAAGAGAGAGGTATTTTCAAAAAAATTTTACTTTTGAGGCAAAAGAGATAGGATTAAATGGTCGTTGCCAAATTTGAATCCCAAGAGAGAGGTATTTTCAAAAAAATTTTACATTTGAGGCAAAAGAGATAGGATTAAATGGTCGTTGCCAAATTTGAATCCCAAGAGAGAGGTATTTTCAAATTTTAATACTTTTAAGGCAAAAGAGATAGGATTAAACAACCATTGCCGAATTTGAATCCCAAGAGAAAGGTATTTTGAAATTTTTGATATTTTTAAGAATACATTACATTTTCATATCAACATGCATGATATGTGTTAGGTAGTAGGGCTAGCCATACTTACCTGTTTACTTGCATTGCCAAGTGTTATGGGCTTACTAATCAATCTTGAATTTGTTTCCACAGGTTATGTCTCGATAGGCGATCCCATTGCCACTGGAGTACATCTTCCATTGACATGTGCCATAAAATCTCTGAACAAAACCATAGCAAGCCATGCATGCTGCAAACATGGAGTAACCCAAGAGGGTGCATGAGTTATTTCCTTGATCTTGATTATAAACCCAAACAAATTCGACTGGCTACCTTTCCTTTTAAAATGTGACCAGGCCAAGGTAGCCTACGTACCTCCACAGGGCAAATGATGTTTTGTTTCAAGAATCAGGCCACCACAACTTGGGTGACACTTTGGTAGGAAGCGGCTTCCACCTACTTGGTAAAGTAATCGATAGCTTACAAGATATACACTTGCCTATTAAAGGCTTTCAAAATCTCAATTCCGATAACATCCATTCCCTAGGTTGAAAAAGGCCATGACACTGCTAGAAAGTGTAGGAGTTGAGGGAGAACATTCTTTCTATTTTGGTAGACGTGGCAATGGTGACACATTCTCACATGCTTAATGCAGTCAGTTTCCATGGTGAGCAAATAGTAGCGGACTCTCATGATTTTTTGGACCAACAGAGGTCCACTGGCATAGGCTTCAACAAGGCCCTCATGCATCTCTTCCATCAAATGGCTAGCGTCGAGGGCATTTATGCATCAAAGCAAAGTTGTATCGTGGTTCCTCTTATACAAGACTTCCCCACTCAAGAAGAATTGAGACACTATGCACCTAATAAATTTCCTCTCACTATCCATGGCTCCGGACAAGTATTCACCGTTTTTGATATAAGCCTTGATATCATGATATCATGGCTTCCCATTGATTTTAGCTTCGACGCTCATGCATTCTTCAATGTTCATGCAGTAGGCCGCCGTAGAGCTCTATGCACAATCGTCGCATCTCATCTCCTTCTGCCAACTTAACCATGCTAGCTATGGTGGCTAAAGCAACTACAATCTGGTTGTGTGCTCAGGGCAAATAATTAAAGGTAATGTCCTGGAACATTAGGATTAGGTGACTGATGCACTTTTGATATGGAATCAACTTGGTATCTCGGGCTAGCCACTTTCCCTTTATTTGGGAAATGATCAACAAGAAATCTCCCAAGACGCTTAGATTGTATGTGCCGAACTCTAAGGCAACTTGTAGGCCCATTATGCATGCCTCATACTCTATGACATTATTGGTGTAATCGAAATTTAGCTTAACTAAAACAGGGTTTTACTAGCCCTTCGTGGATACTACAACTGCTCCCACTCCATTTTTAGTGCTATTGGCAACTCCATCGAAATAAAGCTTCCAACGCCATAGTTCTACATTGTTGGGTTCTGCCTCTATTACCAAAACATCCTCTTCCGAGAAGAGGAATTCTGAGAAATCTGAATCATTCAACCATTGGTCTGCTAAGTAATCAGCTATGGCTTGGCCATGCACTACAAACATGATAAAGAATTCAGATAACAACATCTGCCAACGGGAGATCTTCCCTGATGGGGTCCATGTGATAAATCAACTACGTGGTGTAGATCATGTACAATTGTAAATTTTGTGAGGTTGATGCTAGGGCGCAACATGTCTTTTCAATGGCCATGTCTTTTCAATGGCGATGTAATTGATCTCACAACTGGTGAACTTCTTACTCAAGTAGTAAATCACTTTCTCTTTTTGATCGGGTTCAATTAGCTGGACTAACATGCAACCCATGGATGCTTCTTGCATCGCTAGATAGAGAATCAACAAATGTCCCGACGTTGAGGGAACCAGAATAAGAGGATTCAACAAATATTGCTTAATCTTGTCAAAGGCCACATGACACTTATCTGTCCATTCTATCTTCATATCCTTCTTCAAGAGCTTGAACAAGGGGTCACATGTGGTTGTCAATTGCGCTATGAGGCCAGCTATATAATTGATCCTTCCTATGATGCTTCGAACTTGTTTCTTTGTTTTTGGCACAAGCATGTCCTTATTGGCCTGGATTTTTGCTGGGTCCACTTCTATTCCTTTCTGGCTTACTATAAAACCAAGAAATTTCCCTAAACTAGCTCCGAAGACACACTTGTTAGGGTTAAGAACCTATACTTGACAAGGTGCTTGTTTAGCTTTCTCAAATCTATCAAATGATCTCTAGGAGTGAGTCACTTGGCAATCATATCATCCACATAGACTTCAATCTCCTTATGCATCATATCATGTAACAAGGTTACCATGGCTCGCTAGTGTATTGCCCCAGCATTCTTGAAACTGAATGGCATGACGTCTTAGGCGTAAATTCCCCAATAAGTGGGGAACACCGTTTTAACTTTGTCGTCTTCAACCATCTTAATTTGATTATAACTCGAGAATACATCCATAAAAGAGAAGAACATGTTGGTTATGGTGTTACCAATCAAGGTATAGATATGTGGCAAGGGAAAATTATTTTTCGAGCTGGCCCGATTTAGATCCCTATAATTGACACACATGCGTACTTTCCCATCTTTCTTTGGCATGGGAACAATGTTGACAACCCAATCAGAGTAGGCTATGGCGGTAAGAAAACCAGCTTTCAACTGATTATCTACTTCTTCTTTGATTTTCAAAATAATCGTTAACTTCATCCTTCGGAGAGCTTATCACACTGGGGGGCATTCAGATTTAACTGGAATCCTATGGATAATGATCTCAATATCTAGACTAGGCATATCTTGAAAAGAAGAAGCAAATATTTCCTTGAATTATTTCAGCAAAGCTATGAGCTCATCTTTTATGTCTTTAGGAAAGTTTACCCCAATCTTGACGGGTTTCTCTATCTCGCCTTCATTGGCTAAGTTTATCACCTCTGTTTCTTCTATATTTGGCTTGGACCTTTCGCCCTTTCTATTTAGAGATTCTAGGATGTCTCGAGGTAGGTTTGAGACCTCTTCCATTCCTTTAACATCATAATCCAACTCTGTTGTCTCATTCACATCATTTGCACCCTCGTTATGGCAAAGGGACGATGTACCCACTTGGGAATCAGATCAAATTCTATAGAGTGGAACATATACAAAGAAACATAAGATAATTTGCACACACATTCATAGGAAAGAAAGAAAAAATAAAAAAAATAAAAAAAAGAAGATGCAAGAATTTCTTAAGTAAAATGCTGAATATTTCATTAATGGATTATGGGTAGGAGAAAATAAAGTTCATGCTTGATGATGATAAAAGGGAAATGCTTTTTTTTTTTTTCCAAAAACAAACCATGGAAATGAACAAGGAATACAAATAAACTAGGAAATAACATAAGCATGCAAAACAAACTAGATATGCTATTCCAACCCTTTCAGGTGATTGGGATGCCCAATCACTCGATTATGGAATAGTCCTTATTCAGCCGATGCAACCATAAAGAAAGGCTCGATGGTCCAATCGTCTCATCTGGCATCCTCGGTTGGATTTTCTTTGGAAGATATGATAGCATTCAAAGAGAACTCCTTAGGATAGAGCCAAATAATTCAAGACAGATTAGTCTCTTCATCTTCCAATTCCTTGAAAAGTTCTAATATGGGGAATAGACATCCCTGAAGTGGGGCACTTCCTCTTCTTGCCCCTAGAAGCTTGAAATAGTTCTTCATAAGTAGGTTCATACCCCAATCCAAATCTTCCTTTGTTATATGAGAGTTCAACAAGAGCAGGGCTCCCACGTCCTATGGTTCCGAGGCCTTGGCCTAGTTTGTACCTAAACTTAAGCATCTCCTTTGCAACTATCAAAATTGCTGTGGGCCAACTAGACTCAAGCTCTAAAGCAGTGTGAATTAGGGAAACTAGCTTGAAGCTATGGAAAGACACTTCTAGAAAAGCGTAGGGGATAGACGTCTCCTAGATCCCGGTATCCTGACCAGCCATAATAGTAATCAACTAATTCTTGGAGATGAACTTAAGTCTTCAATGAAGGGTAGATGTGACTACACCTACTATATACAACTAGGGCCTCCCTAAAAGCATGTTGTATGGAGAGTCAACCGTAATCACTTGGAAGTTGACAATGGAGGACCTTCGGCTGATTTCAATCATTAACTTGATTTCACCTTGCACTTCGTGATGCGTGCCGTCAAAGGCTCTAATGATCCTAGTGCTAGGCTTAATAAGAGACATATCCACCTTTAGGTGCTCAAGAATGGCCATTGAGCACACATTTGAGGCTGATCCATTGTCGATTAATACTCTTGCGACAATCATGTCTTCACATTTAACTACGATATGCATGGCCAAGGTATGATCTTTACCTTCTAGAGGCAAATCATCATCTGAAAAGGAGACTTGGTTGGTGGCCAACACCAATGATACCATACCCTTAAAGGAAGAATTTGTAATACCGGTTGGAACATGCGTTTCCTTCGACACCTTTAATAGAGCTTCATAATAGACCTTAGAAGATAGCAACATGGCTAAAATAGAAATTTGAGCCAGAGATTTGTTCAACTACTGAATCACACTATAATCGGCCTTTCGGATGGTTTTCAAGAATTCCTCAGCTTTTTCAATGGTGACCATATTCCTGACTTATTTGACTGTGCTCTTGCCAATCTCTTTCCTCCTCTTTTCTAGTTCCTTAGGAGTGTAACATCAACCACTCCTAGTGAATCTGGCTAGGCCTAAAGAGATATTAGAGCAAACCTCCTCTTTTCCAATTCGAATGGAGATCAAAGCCATATCGTACTTCCATGGGACATGATGGCTATCTTTGTAAGGGAAAGGTTTTGGCATTAGGATGACCATGACTTCTTGAGTCTGCAGATTTGGCTCCAAGGAGAACATCTTTGGACTGATGATAACTGGGCTGGGCAGAGTAGTATTTAAAGCTTTTGGGACAAAAGCCCTAGAGATTCCTTGGATGGACCTTGGCAGAACTAAAGGATCAAAACCTAAAATGGTAGGGACAATAAGGGTTCCCTTCTAGACAAATTCTGGAAATGGCTTGACGATTGCAGGCAATGCTAAGACCAAAGGAGTGAATCCTTCAATGGCTAGCATGGTTTTTCCTTTCTTTAGATCTAGCGCTCCTAAATCCATAGGTGATTCTATAATCTCTTCAATGACAACCTTAGTCATCTCTTCAATGACAACCTTAGTCAAAGGAGCTAGTGTCCTCATCCTTGGAAGAAACTTACAAAGGCGCTCTTGCAAGTATTCGTCCTAGTCTTTCCTTGATTCTATTGTCATAACACTATGGCTATTCTCTCTTTTGATCCAAATGATACCATGGTCGGCTAGACTTTGAACTTATGCTCAGAGCACTCTACAATTAATAAGGCATGTCGATCCTCACTGTGACAGAATAAGCAGACTTCCCAGTCAAAACTTGGAGCTCCTATGTTCTCGAGAACAATATAACTTTCTTGGTTAAAGGATGATTGTCTCCATAGGGTGTCATCTTCCTACAGAACATACGCAGATAGGCACAAGGATCTCTAGTGCCATCATACTTGATGAACTCGAGTGCCTTGAACTTAAGAGGCATAATGACCTAGAGGAAATTGGTCAGGCTATCTAGATCGACACATCCTCGAGTGCCGGAGCCCTCCATGATACATACTTTCTTAGACAGGGTCTCCACTTGACTTTTGACCTGACCGTAGCCAGACTCAGAGGTCTTATCCTTAGAAGGATCCACTTCTCAGTTATTCCCTTGTAAGGTGAATGGGGGCATGGTGTGGCCTTCATTTGGATCTAGCAATGGCTGGTTCTTATTTTTAGAATGGGGCGCATAGCCCTCTAGAGTGGGGCCAAATGATTCTCAGTTCCCTCCTACAGCCAGTTGTTACATCACGCGCTTCATTTCTGCCATCTGCTCTTTTAAGTGAGCAATCTCATGAGTGTTTTCCTCAATGAGGGAAGGACCACTAGTGGACATCTATTTAGCATGAGACCTAGAGATGATAGGATCATGGTGTGATGGTAACTTGGAAAGGAAAAGAATGGGATGGGACAAAAATGGGGTACATTTGAAAATTTGACAATGTGGAAACACATAACGAACACGAAGTTAGTTTAGGTTCTTGCTTATGTAAAATACACCTATCATTTTCAAAATATTGGCTTGGACCTTTGATTGGTTATTTATCATGGTAAGTTTCTATAGTGATGTAGAATTAATGCATAAACTTGGCAAGTAACCCGAACTTTCATATCATGCTTGAAACTGTGGGATGGACCCTTCTCTTTTGATTGACTTTTTACAATGTCCCAAACTCATGGGCTGTAGATAATGGCTCCAATAGTGGGCCTTTTACAATACAAGGAATTCAAACTTATAATGAAGAGACTTCATTCTAAATGGTCTTGCCTTTTCAGAGAAGGTCTTGAACTCTTGGCAATGTCCTCCTTGGCACAGAGTTTCGGCTACTTGCCACAAATTTTATCCATACTCATTTACATGACAGGGCCATTAGTGTATGCGTGTATGCCCTTGTAGGGTTGGAAACTCTTAGGGACCAGGTATGATCTAATGTTCAAGCAACGGGTTGCTTTTCCCTAGGGTTTAATAACAAATGCTTGTAAATAGGATGGATAGAACCTAGAGTAGAGCATGACTTTTTGATACAAGAAAAAAGGGAAAACCTACAAACGGAAACTAGACACTTTCCCATTGACTCATTTTTGAAAACAATCCTATGAAGTATATCCTACCCTAGGTTGGGATGTTCACTTAGATTTGGCTCTTCCTAGTCCTCACAGGTTTGACGTAGTCTAGGCTAAAATCCTACCCTAGGTTGGGATGTTCACTTAGATTTGGCTCTTCCTAGTCCTCACAAGTTTGATGTTGTCTAGGCTAACTATATGAGACATGGCTTAACTAGTAAGTTGGTCCTATTCTTATGAGGGAACCATGATCATCTAATCCTTCCCTTCACAGAAGTTTTGGGATAGAGCAGATCAAGGGGGCCTTTTCAGCATAATCCTGTCCACCCATTAACCTAGGAAGAGCCTACAATTCGACATCTAGTAACTATCTAAGGTATATACACCTAGCATTAGCCTTCAACGTTGAGTCTAGGTTTGACCCTATATGAGGGGTGATGTCATGCATTATGAAATGAAAGGGGAAAGACTTTCCAAGCACAACGGATATAAGCACAGATAAGGGTGTGGTAGAAATTAAATCTTACTACCTTAGGTTTGCACATGTGAAGGAAAGCTGTAAAGCATGCTTTAAGAAAGCAATAAAGCTTCACACATGCGAAAATACCTAAAATCCGGTTTTTGGAAAACCATTTTGAAAACATTTTTGGAAAATATTTTTGAGTTTGTAAAATAGTTTACTAGGATATAGCAAAAGTAGTTTTCAAAAGGAAAGCCCCAGAGGCTAATGCCAATTTCAAAGTTTTTGAAAGCTAATGTCCAAAGATTATGGTTTTATCAAAAGCTCTAAAGGCTAAACTCTCTAAGTGTCCCTAGTGAAGTCGCCAGTTTGTCGATGCCTCATAGCTGCTCAACCACCCATCACAACAATGCTCGCGCACCTCTCTTGGTGCAAGAATATGGAGGTGTGTCGTACCTCGGGTTTGTCACTGGAATATGAGTCGATCTTAAGGAAATTACCAAGGGTAAGTGAAGTCACCGCCAATCATTGGGTTTTTTCTAAGGTGTGATTGGTCACCTGACTTGATTTGATTTTATTACCGTTCCTAGGTTAAGAAAAGGTCATTTTTCCTAATTTAATAAGGATGGATAACAAACCTTGATTCTTAAGTTTGGAAGTCTAGTTTACTTGTGGAGAACGTGTTGGGCTTTGAGGTTTGATTTTGGAATGGGCATGGTCCCAATTGATGCTTTCTCAATGCATTTGGGATTGATGCCAAATTTCCACGATGAAAATTCTATACTATTTCACCTTATTTTCTTGGCAGAAATCTTGCAACGCTTCGCCCCAAGTGCATCATAGCACCTAAAATGCTATTCTCACCAAACTTTCACCGTGAGAATACAACAATGGGGATGTCCCACTTTCACGGTGAAAATCCGGAAGAATTTCGCATTTGGTGCACTATGGTGCACCAGTAGGGTTTTGCATCTGTGTATATGACGCGTATCGGCATGCTCATACTAAGATGAGCCCAAGCCCCCCCCCCTCCTCCCCTGAGCAAAGTATCAAGCATGTTGATGCTTGTCACATACACAAGGAAACCAATGTCACTAGGTGATATGGATCGGGAAAATCACACCGCGATGATCGTGCACACAATATACCATGAATATGCACCTACGACAATCGCCTTAAGCACATACCCACACTACAAGGTCAAGAGCTCTCATGACTAGAGACTAGAGAAAGTCACTCATGTAGCCATGAGAGTCCATTATACAAAGTGCACAATTACAAGTAGATATACATATATGTATATCATGCATAATGCAACCACACAGAGTGAGAAAGTAAATCAGACATTATCAATGTTCCAAGGGTATGGCCCAGCAAGGTACAGGAAATGTAAAACAAACATTGTCATACCCAAGAAACACAGCCTAAGCAAAGAGTAGGAAAAGTAAATAAGTACAAGGAGAGGGGGAACCCTAATACATGCTCTAGAGAAAAGGCTCAGAGAAAGAGAGAAAGTGAAAACCACTCTAGAGGAGCTAGGCCCCCTAATTTATTGAACATTGGCCTTAGTGGGCTTGCATCTTCTTGCTTGCATCCTTGCCCTTTTTGCTTGTGCCTAGGAGGTCACACCCTTGCTCCAAGTATCCATGCTCCATGCGTGTACATGCAAAGACAAAAGGAACAAGCCAGCAAACAAGCAAAGGAAGAAACAAGGGAAAAAGGGAGAGCATGCCAAGAACACACTAACAAAGAGAGTCGAGCGGGGGCAAACAAAGCATGCTAAGCATATGAAAAGGGAAAACAAGCATGTTATCAAACAAAAGGAGAATGTCCTAGGAGGAAAAATGTTGGTTTGGATCAAGTGTCCGTGGTTCCGTTGGATTGGAGTACGGACGACAAACAGATTCATGCATGAACAAGTAGGCAAGCGTGCAAAGATGCAAAAAAGAGAAAAAAGCCAAACGGGTGGCACAAAGCAAGTAAGGCAAGCACATCAACATCACACAGAGTGGAGAAAGGTGTGTATCAAGCACAGTAACACCATAAAGGTTTATCTCACAAGTGGTTACATCCAAAAAAAAAACCCTAGGAGGGATGAATGCAACCACACAAAGCAAGTGGCCCGAAGGACCAACAAGCACAAGCCCATGGAGGGCATAAAGTATGGTAAGGCCTAGATCTAGACAAGCAAACATAAGCATAAAGAATAGAAACAAGCAAGCAAACATAGACATGCATTAGGAAATGGTCCAAACCCTTTGTTATAAGCCCAAGTGTGCAAATGTAGGCATAGACCACAAGATCTAGATCTACACCCCACCAATAAGGGCCAAAACACAATAAAAAGAGACATCAAGGGACAAAAGAGCAATGGAAGCACATGGCGTAGCAACCAACATATAGATATAAGCACATGAACATGGCATGTAGCACATAAACACATAGATCTAAGCATTGGCATGTAGATCTAAACATAAACATGTAGATCTAAGAAAAAGCGTGGTGAAGAACACATAGGCTTGTAGATCTAAGCATAAACATGGCAAGGAGCCTAAGAGCATGCAGATCTAAGCACAAACATTAAATTTAGACATATCTTAACCCAAGAAGGCTAGCCAACAACATTATAGCGATAAATCATGGCAAAAGCAAGGAATCATGCTAGAGAAAACATAAAGCATGCTAAGAAGTAAGAACATGCTAGGAAAATCAATAAAGCATATTATTGAACAAAAGAAAAATCTAGAAAAAACTATAAAAAGAAATGGTGTGGATTATAGCTAAAAAGCTATATCAACACCCCTAAACCTCAAATCCAAGGTATGGAACCAAGGAGAGGAAGATTGGGTGCAAGAACACTATCTTGAAAATGTGGTAAAAAGAGAAGAATCAAAGAGAAGAATTCACTTTCTCTCATTACTTTCTCTTGCATGTTTCATAGGATTCTTCTTATAAACCTATGTGTTGTCACAAGTCATATGGAGTCCATTGGCAGGCCTTCCTCCTGTTGCGAACTCAAAATTCGAGGCGGCTGCCATCATTGCTTCTAGGATCACCTAGTTAATAGAGGGTACTTGTCTGAGGGTCCTCTACCTTTCTAAGAGGGTTTGTTGCCAGCTGGTGGGCATGGATGCACCATAGGTTCCAATGGATCCTCTATAGTTCATGCTTGCCCTACTTTCCATAACTGATGTTGAGTACCAATTATGGAGGAATGGCATTCCCTATGTTGAGCGGCTCATGGATGAGATGGATTATGACGAGTTTAGCAAGACTCATGTCATGCCTTCCCTCTCTACAGAGGTTTGTGATAGGGCAAAAATGTATTGACCCCTTGCAAATTAATTAATTACCCAAGTTAATTAATTAGGTTCAATTACATGCAATGGTGTGGTAGCACAAACAAATCACCAACTAAACTAAATGCAGCAGAAATCAAATTTGACATGATGATTTTTTTACAAATGGAGAAAACTACCAAGGTAAAAACCCCACCAGGTGATTTTAAGGTCATCACTCCCAAGAATCCACTAATCAATAATCAAACGATTACAAGTAAAAGAAATCTTATAGCTACCCTTAGCCTATCCCAAATTACCAACCTATAGTTGAATCTTCACTCTAATACCTAATTGGACATGATCTTGTAGTGGCACTCTTTCAATTTAATGCACGAATCCTAGTACATGACTAACCAATGATGTAGGGATCTCAGTACGTGACTAACCAATGATGCACAGATCCCAATATGTGACTAACCCATGATGCATGAATCCTAGTACGTGACTAACTCCAGTAACTTAAAGTAGGTTGTTGGCTACAAAATTCTTTACTTTATGCACAATGAAGATTAAAAAGCTCCTTGGTTACAAAAACCCTTTGGCATAAAGACACAGTAGCTTCTTTCAAAGTGAACAAGGCACTAGGTCCCTCAATGCATGTGTGACGACCTATAAAATAAGTCTTATATATGTCTAGGGTTATGAGAAAAGAAACCCAACACATACACATTTGCTTAGGCTGAAAATTAGATCTGGAAATTCTGATTCCGTAAGTCTCGACAGAAACAGCTTATGTCGAGCTTCAACATTAAATCTCTATAGAAAGGATTCTGTCGAGACTTCTGTCGAGCTTTAGTGAACAGCTCTTTCTTTACTTGTTTCTTGGTCAGCTCTTCATGGCTTTAACAGTTGACTTAAACTCTTGTTTCTTGAAGTATTGAACCCATCCTAAATCTACCCAATTACAAGGAAAGTGCATTTGGTCAAAGGATTAGCTAATTACATAAAATATGTCCTTAATAGTATGTATTCTTGCCTTTTTATTTTCATTTCTTATCTCTTGCATTTTTCTAAACATGGTGACACTTAAATGTGATGCTTATGTTAGGCTAGTCCTACTGCTAGCGGCCTTGTTGACCCTCCTCATCTTACCTTGGTCGATCTTTGGTTATGGCCCTGATGGCTTTGCTTCTATAAAATAAGTCTTATATATGTCTAGGGTTGTGAGAAAAGAAACCCAACACATACACATTTGCTTAGGCTAAAAATTAGATCTGGAAATTCTGATTTCGTAAATCTCGACAGAAACAGCTTATGTCGAGCTTCAACATTAAATCTCTATAGAAAAGATTCTGTCGAGACTTCTGTCGAGCTTTAGTGAACAGCTCTTTCTTTACTTGTTTCTTGGTCAGCTCTTCATGGCTTTAACAGTTGACTTAAACTCTTGTTTCTTGAAGTATTGAACCCATCCTAAATCTACCCAATTACAAGGAAAGTGCATTTGGTCAAAGGATTAGCTAATTACATAAAATATGTCCTTAATAGTATGTATTCTTGCCTTTTTATTTTCATTTCTTATCTCTTGCATTTTTCTAAACATGGTGACACTTAAATGTGATGCTTATGTTAGGCTAGTCCTACTGCTAGCGGCCTTGTTGACCCTCCTCATCTTACCTTGGTCGATCTTTGGTTATGGCCCTGATGGCTTTGCTTGGGAGCATCTTGTGGGACGTAACTCGAATGTCGTGGGTTATCCCTTTCTGAATGGTACACAAGTGGTGAGCCCTCTTTTATTCTTGTCTTGTCTTTTCTTTTCTCGTCTTTCTCAAGACTTGATCTTACACTGCCCTCTTTCATAATCCAACCCACTATGGAGGAGCATAAGGAGCTCATTTGGCTTGCTAAGAACCTTAAGCTAGAGATGACCAAGTATTCCAGGCAAATCTATGGTCCTGGAGGGTTTGCCCACCCGGGTGATGATGATGATGACGATGATGATGGTAGTGGTGGTGGTGGTGGTGATGACACCGAGACGACTCTGAGCTATCAGCTGAGGAAGAGGTACTTCCAGTGATGATCTTGCGAGTCAAACATACAAACACAAACATAGACACACAACATATTTTTATTTCCTTTTTCTCTTTTGTTAGCATGTATTTATGCACTTCAGGTTTTATTTAAGGCATCGGGTTGTATTTAAGAACATCTTTTACATTTCTACTTTTACTTAGGACATGCTCTTATTTTACAACTCATGGGAATTTTTTTTTTATATTATGTTGATTTTCCTTTTTTATTGATGCTTGAGAATTTGAGCTTGAGTATGTCTTGAGTAGTCCTCTAGGTCATAGGAATCATGAGGGATGTCATGGTGGATAAACATACTCCAAATAGGAAAAGAAACACAAATCTGTGTGCTTGCTTGCATGTGCTTATGCGCGCATGCATATATAGGCATTGACCATGTGTACGCATCTTTGACCCTGCATATGCATGCCACAAGGTAGAAAAACCCAAGCCAACTCTCCTTAGTATAAAATAGTCGTAAAAGGCCTCCAAACATTCATAAAATGTATTCTAAGCTTAGGAAATTCCCTGTAAGGTCCCTGAATAGCAAAATTCACTCCTTTAGAGGACTTGGCATGGATTAAAAAGCTTGGCCCAAGTTTCAAAGAATCTCCCATTCCTCTTGTTCTTTATTATGTTCCTTTATATCACCCAATTAGAGTGAACGATCCTCTTCTTTTTCCTGCCACTGAATTTTGGATCCCTACCCGGCGTGTCTTCCAATTCAATGATGTGAAATTATGCCCCACCCTTGAAGAGTTTGGTGCCATCTGGGTGAGCCTGACCTTGGTGCCATCATTCTCCCCATTCTTAAGGAGAATCTCTCTAACTTGGTTCATCAACTTTTGGGGGTTCCCCTAGCTATGGCCAAAAGATGGTGCACATTTGATAAGTTGAATGTTCATAAGGTCTTCAAGTCTTTTTCTCAGTAGAATGTCCCTTTGGCTAGGGTGAAGCACTCTCAATATCTCAATGCTTTTTGTCTGTACATTCTTACGAGGTACTTCTTGGTGAATGAGACCTCGTGGTGACCTAAGAATTCTTTTGGTGGTTAACAATCTGGGGAGAGAAAGTCCAATTATCATCATCTTGGCTGAAACTCTCAATGGCTTGGATGCCATTCATAGAGGGGAAGCAACTTAGCTGAAACTCTCCTCCTTTAGGTATAATCCCTAATTTTTGCATAGGTTCTCAACCTAGCGGTATTCCTCTAATTTTTGCATAGATTTCCTTTCGGTTTCCAACCCATCAAGGCTTCTTATATCATCTTCACACATAAATTCTCTCTCTCTCTCTCTCTCTCTCTCTCTCTCTCTCTCTCTCTCCTTTTTCCACTCAACACTCATGCTTTCTTTTCTCTTTCTTTTTTTTTCCTCTTTCAGATATGGCTATTTAAGAGGCTTCAGTTGCTTCATCCTGCCATTTTCTCTCCTAGTAAATATCAACCAAAGCATTATCGTAATTGTAATCCCAAAAATAAGGAGATGGATCCTGCTGAGTTCATTGAATTCCTAAAGTGTCTCTCCATTTTAGGTGTCCAATGGGTGGTGGAATGGTGGTGCATCACGTATATGGTCAACTATGCTTCAAGGATAACTGTATTCCTTTGGTTAGGCTTCACCATTGCTCTTACTATTCTACATGTCACATTGTGAGGAAATTTTGTGACCGTCAAGGAGTTCCTAGTGATAGTGGTTCCTTCCATACCTTGGCTCATATTGAAAGGGTCTTGGGTAGAATTGGTGACACTTGGTCGTAGAGGGTGATAACTAAGGACATCCACCTTCCTCAATTCCTTCATCAAGCTTTGGGGTACAATGACTGGCTATCTAATGACATAAGTTTGGTTCATAAGGAAGAGAAGGCTTACAAGAAGTACAACAAAAGGGAAATGACCAACTGACTAGCCTGATATGCCCCAAATTTTACTTTTCTGCACTTTATGATTCTCACGTCTTTTCTTCTAAGTTTAATAAAGGATTGGGATGTTCCAAATCCCTTATGGAAACAAATTGTTATATTTTAATTTGAGCAATAAGAGAATCAACCATTTTATTATCTTTGCTTATTGTATTTATTTTTCTTTTCTTTTTTCTATGCCATGTAACTTTTTCCCATGATGTCCTTGTGGGAATTTTTGGCATGCCCATGGTCTTTTTCCGTAGGTTCTAAAGGTTTCGGTTTAAATGTTTAAAATCATATTTTTAAATGGGTTGGCAAACCGAGAACAAAGCATGTCTATTCTATGTGTTAGGCAATGCTTTAATGTGTTGCTTTCAAGCTTCAAGTTCAGTTAACTACAGAAAAAGGGAGTTAGTTTTTGCCTTGCTCGATCGATCGAAAATTAGGCTCGATCGATCAAAAATCGCAGGAAAAGAAATTCTGCAGATTTTTGAATCAAGCTAAGCCCGTGAAAATGTTTAAGGTTTCATCCCAACTTGTCCACATATAAAAGGGAAACCATAGCAATGTTTTGGAGACTTTTGAGAAGACTTGTGTGTTACTCTTTAAGAGATCTGAGAGGTTTTGTACCTTCTAAGTACACAAGAATCTACTGGGGCAAGATCTACAATCAAGCATTCGTAGAACTTAGTTGCTGCAACGAGATCATTACTAATGGTGATCTGAAACCTTTGAGTGGGATCTCAAAGTCACAAGCAAGGAAGCTTGTGTTGGTGTAAATCCAAGGAGAGAAGGAGTCCATGGAGCTGGAGCTTGCACGTGGTCATGTCAGTAAGTTACTACATGAGGTAGCATTCGATTTAGGGTTAAATCTTTTGTAAAAGCTTCAATTCTCTTTCAGTGGATTTACTTTACCTTGAGGATAGTTAGGTCAAATCCTCCCTATGTTTTTTCCTTGAAACGGTTTATTTCATTGGTTTTCCTGGGTCTTTATATCATGGTGTTATTTACTTTTCCATATTTGTGCATGATATGATATATGTTTGTTTGACCTAGATCAGAATAATAAACCTAATAATTAACTTGGTTAATTAATTAGGTTAAACAATTTGGTTTAAGGGATCTAAATGAACAAACAATTGGTATTAGAGCAAGTTAGTTCGTGTTTATAGGTTTTGTTGACCTAGAGTTGATCCTTAACCCTTACTGTCATGGAACATGGTCACTCTCTTATGATCCCCCCATACTTTGATGGGAATAACTATGCTTATTGGAAGGTTAAGATGAAAGCCTTCTTGAAATCTATTGATGAAAGAGTATGATTGTCTGTTGAAAACGGTTAGGAAAGACCAACCACTGCTATAAGTGAATGGACCACTGCCCAAAAGGAAGCAGCTAGCTTTAACAGTAAGGCTATGAATGCTATATTCAACGCTATTTCTATGGAAGAATTCAAGAGGATCTCAAATGTGGAGATTACTCACACTACTTGGAACATCTTACAAACAGTGCGTGAAGGCACTACAGCAGTAAAGATTAATAAATTGCAGCAATTGACCTCTAGATTTGAAAGTATTAGAATGTCTAATGATGAGTCTTTTGATGTGTTCTATGCTAAATTGAATGACATTGTCAATTTTGCTTTTAATTTAGGTGAAGTTTATGATCAACCTAAAATTGTTAGGAAAATTCTAAGATCATTATCTGAGGACTTTAGACCTAAAGTGACTACCATAACAAAAAGTAAAGATATTGACTCCATTCTTGTAGATGAACTTGTAGGATCACTTCAATCCTATGAATCTGACTTATCAAAAACTAACAAATCCAAATCAATGGCTTTGAAATCTATTGCTGATGTTGATGATTATGGATTTGATGATGAACTCTCATTTACTGAGATTGCTTATCTTGCCAAGAACATTAGAAATTTTCTGAGAAATAATAATAGAAGGGTGAGAATTAGAAACAATGTTAACCCTAAGAATGTAAAGAAGAATGACACTGCCAAAAATAACAATTCTGAAAAATCAAAAGATAAAGTAGGTCAATCTTCCAAAAGTTTTTTTGGACAACAGTGTTATGATTATCAGGGTTATGGTCATCTAAAATCTAAGTGTCCAACTTTCTTGAGATCCAAAGGTAAAGCAATGGCTGTTACTTTAAGTGATGATGAAGTTTCTGATCATGAGTCCGAAAGTGATTAAGAAGGAAATTTTATGGCTTTTACTGCTACTACAATAGTAAGTGAAATTGAGACTACTGATGAGAAGCCTTCTGATGGGGAACTCTCCAAGGATGCTAACTTGAAATAGGCTTATAACAAGCTATGCAAGATTACAGTCAAAGATGCTATGAGTGTTGAGTTAGGGTTGAAAAAGATAAACACTCTTGAACAAGAAAAGAAGAATTTTTTATTAAAATTGTTTGAAATGCCAATGAACTCTTGAATTCTATTAAGATTGAGAACATGACTTTGCTTGAAAAAATTAAAGGTTTGGAACTAGAATTATTTGTTGTTAGAGAACAAATAGATAGGACTTATATTTCTAAACTGGATGATATGTCAAATGTTCAAAAATTTGTTTTAGGTAAGACAGGACTAGGGTTTGTTGAGAGTGGATCTTCTTCTATTGTTAATCCTCCCAAGTTTGTACCTGCTACATCTAGCTTCTAAAAGAACTAGGGTATATCTAAGTGAGTCTAAACCTAAGAATCACAATCGATCTAGAAGCAAGAAACACCACAAACCTCAGTTTGTCACTTTTTTGGTGGAATTGAGTATATTAGGCCAAATTGTTTTAAGCTGGAAGCTTCAAAGCAAGCATCTAAACAAAAAGTGCCTATGTCAAAATCTCAAGATCCTATGACACTTATCCATGAATTGGTAAAGGTTCTTAACCTTTATGCCAATACTAGAGCTAAAATTAGGGCCAATTCAAATAGAAATCCCAACTCTGAGTTTGCATCTAAAAGAGTTTAGATGCAAAAGACTTAGCCTCAATGAGTCTTTCCGACAAGGTCTTTATGTAAATTCTTTCAATCTATTATAACCAAAATTGTTTTTTTTTTTTTTTTCTTTAGGATTTGCATTTGCACTACATTCATACATTTCATTCTTGGTTTGTTTTTGATGTTTTTCAATTTTTTTAAATAAAATAAAATAAAAAATCTGAAAATAAAACAAAAGGAGGAGAAGGTTTTCATATTATACATCTTCAAGATGTGGAATTAAGGTTGGCCTATGAAATTTACATTTCATGACTATGTACCTTGTTTAGCTTTGATGAGATTTATTTTTCTACACTTTGCTAGTTTGTGCTATGTAGTGCTTATATTGTGTGATTTGTTTATGGTTTTTATTCACATGCTCTTAATTTTTAAGTCACGTTCTTTTGATTGTAAGGACAAAAAAAAAAAAAAAAAAAAAAAAAAAAAAAAATCCTAGGAGAAAGGCATAAATAACTAGTTCACCACTGTTACTCGCCAATCACGAACACCTATGTGCAAATTATAAAAGACATGCTCAGTAAGGTGTAACACTTGCACAACAAGATATTTAAGGTGTTGCTGTAAAATAAATAAAAGGATCAAAAAGCAAAATGAAAAACAAAGAAAAATATGCTTCAAAAGAAAAAGAAAAAGCAAATGAAATTAAAAAAAAAAAAAAAAAATTGCATGGTTGCAAGCGTGTTTTCTAGGAGATGTTAGAGTTATATGACGTAACTCTTTAGGTAATAATCACTTTCAAACTTGTGTGATGGATAATGTAGAAATTGTGCTTACTTTCTGTTTATATATCACCTTGTGAGTATTTCATACACTTACTAGTTGCACACACCACAAGCAAGTCCTTGTTAAACTCTGTACATGTGATTGTGTGTTAAGTTTTGTAGCCTTCCAAAATTTAACTTCTTGATGTGTTTAATGCATTTTGGGGGAGCGAGGAAAGATAGGATTGATGATATTTGCTAAGGTTTGAATTTTTCTTAGAAAATTTTGGTTTTGTAAAACATTTGAAATCATGAACATGCATCTCATATCATAAAAACAATTTTTCAAATGTTTCTACAGAAAAGTTTTCTAGATTTTTCAAAAAATTCTATTTCTTCAGGATTTGATCAATCAAGTTTGTTTTTCGACCAATCGAAAAGGCCAAAAAAAAAATTCAGTTTTATCAAATTACATGCATTCATGCATTTTTCATGCATTTTTTCAAGGATTTTTGCATAAATGAGAAATTAGGGTTTTTGTTATTTTTGTGCATTTTGGTCAAATCTGACTTATGGG
Source organism: Quercus robur (assembly GCF_932294415.1). NCBI lineage: Eukaryota > Viridiplantae > Streptophyta > Magnoliopsida > Fagales > Fagaceae > Quercus > Quercus robur. The sequence continues at coordinate 15,318,555 of NC_065537.1, forward strand.
TTTTTGTTCATGCATCATTTAAACATGATTTCCATGCTTTAACCTCAAAATTTTCTTGGTTTATAAAGATTTTTCAAATTAGGGTTCTTATGTTCTTGAGAGATTTGGGGATTTTGTTCAATTGGGTAAAATTGGCTTGTAATATTGTTTGATTGAGTGATTATAACATGTTTTATACTCGTTAAATTGTTCAAATGATCAATATAAGAATTTTTGAAAATTAGGTTTTTCGAAATTGGGGATTTTGTGAAATTCTTAATTTTCTTGTTCAATTTTCAAAATTGTGTTAAAATTGAACTATTTTGGAGCATTGGATCATGCATCATGTGTATTCTAATGTCATGCATCATATAGTTTTTCAGAAATTCCATGTTATCTTTTCTCTAACCCATTTTAATGTAGTCTGCCCTTGGTTTTTGTTGTGTTGTTTTTGTTTTTAGTTATAGCTCCTAAGGTTAGTAGAAAATTTAAGACTAGAGCAAATAGGAACCCTAGGTCTTCCTCTTCTGGTTCAGCTCTAGTTGGTAGAGTTAGGTTTTTGTCTGCAAAATGTAAGGAGACCTATGAGACCTTAACTAAATATAGGTCTATTTGGGGTGAAAGGGAGATTGTGTTGAGTGAGTTAGATCCCTCCATCTGTAGGAACTTTGTGTCTAGGAACTGGGTTTCTCTATGTAAGGCGTCTAATCCTCCTCCTACAACTTTGATTAGAAAGTTTTATTCAAACCACTCTGTCTATTCTGAGGTTCAGGTCGTCATTACTCGACTTCCTAGATTCAAGGTCAAAAGTTTACCATCTCTATGCAAATAGTTTATGAAGCTTTAGGAATGCCTTTAGTTCCTAAACCCACATATCCATACATTGAGTTTCCTTCTATTGATGATATGATGTCCTTACACTGTGGTAGGTTTTTTTCTTGGGGAAATAAACCAAGAATCAATTCTTGTAAGTTTACTGAGCTTAATTCTTTGTATTTACAAATTTCCTATCATAACATCTATCCTATTTCCCATGTTCATACAGTTCCTATAAATAGATGTGCTTTTCTTTATGCTCTTATTACTAATGGTTCTATGTATTTTCCCTCTTTTTTTATTCAAACCATTGTTTATATTTCTAGGAGTAAGAGTAAAGATCAAAAATTATTCTTTCCTATGTATATATATATATATATAGGATTTTGAGGTTTCTAGGGTTGTCTGATTCTCCTCCCTTAGAGTTAGTTCACATCACTACCCCTATAGAAGCCACCTTTCTTAAACAATGATAGACACAGATGAAGAGTGTTGAACCAAGCATTGGGACTTTAAAGAGATCATGAGGAGAAGATTCTACTGCAGCTCCTACCTTTGGTGCTATGCCTACTACTGAGGAGACTTTTGTGGATCTGACTGCTACTGTGGATCCTTCTGGTGGTGCTGATGACATTGACCCTATTGTTAGCCCTCCTCTATTGCTTTGTGCCATGATGGAGTCTTTCATTACTACTCAGGCAACCTACATACAGCTTCTGGATGAGTTGTTAACTGAGGTTGCTTCATTGAGAGCATATTTTGCAAAGTATAGGAGTGCATTTCCAGCTCCTCCACCTTCTCATGATTGATATTGCCTTTGGCAATTTGTAACAAAAAGGGGAAGTAGGTTTAGGACTTTTTGTACTTAGGGGGAGTAGAGTTATTGTATTCAGGACGAGGTTGATGTATTTTCTTTGGTTTTGATGTTTATTTTCTTCATTGTTTATATATGTTTAGTGTTTTTGTTCTTGTTTCACAAACATTGATGTGATTATTGATTATGATATTTATTGATGATGAGGTTATTCATTTTGATATTACTGTCTCTTTATAGGGTTTGTGAATTAAAGATCAGATTTTTACTTTGATTGTGTTACTGTATTTTCCACACATGCATTTATGGTTTGTTTTCAGTATATGTGTGTTTCATCACAGATTGCCAAATGAGGAGATTGTTAGGTTCTAAAGGTTTAGGTTTAAATGTTTAGAATCATATTTTTAAATGTGTTGTCAAATCAAGAACAAAATATGTCTAGTCTATGTGTTAGGCAATGCTTAAAGGTGTTGGTTACAAGCTTCAAGTTCAATTGACTACAGAAAAAGGGAGTCAACTTTTGCCTTGCTCGACCAATCGAGAATTAGGCTTGATTGATCAAAAATCGTAGCAAAAGAAATTCTGCAGATTTTAAATCAGGCTCAAGCCAGTGAAAACATTTAGGGATTCATCTTAACTTGTCCACATATAAAAGGGAAACCCTAACTACGTTTGGTAGACTATTGAGAAGACTTGTGTGTTACTCTTTGTGAGATTTGAGAGGTTATGTACCTTCAAACTACACAAGAATCTACCAAAGCAAGATCTACAGTTAAGCATTGGTAGAATCTAGTTGCTGCAACAAGATCATTACTGATTGTGATCTGAAACCTTTGAGTGGGATCTCAAACTCACAAGCAAGAAAGCTTGTGTTAGTGTAAATCCAAGGAGAGAAGGAGTCTGTGGATTTGGATCTTGCACGTGGTCGTGTCAATAAGTTACTACATTAGATTTAGGGTTAAATCTTTTGCAAAAACTTTGATTCTCTTATAGTGGATTTACTTTACCTTGAGGATAGCTAGGTCAAATCCTTCCCAGGTTTTTACCTTGAAACGGTTCATTTCATTAGTGTTCATAAGTCATGATATCGTGGTGTTATTTACTTTTCCGCATTTGTGCATGATATGATATATGTTTGTTTAACCTATGATAGGCAAAAAACAAATTGACCCATTGTGATAAATTAACCAATTAATTTAGCCAAGTGAATTAATTAGGTTAATTAACATGTAAATGCGTGGTAGCACAAACAAATCATCAATTAAACTAAGTATGCAGCAAAAATTAAATAACACAGTGATTTGTTTACGAATGGGGAAAATCTCACGGCAAAAACCCCACCAGGTGATTTTAAGGTCACCACTCCTGAAATTCCACTATTATCACAACAAGCGGTTACAAGTAAAGGAATCTCAGTATCTTATACCAACCTACAATTGAACCCTTACCCTAATACCCAATTGGACTTGTTCTATAATGACAATTTCTCCTTTTGATGCACGACTCTCAGTACGTGACTAACTAATTACGTGGATCCCAATACACGACTTCAATCTCCAACTAGAGAAGGTTGTTGGCTGCAAATTTCTTCAGTTCATCCCAATGATGAAGATCAAGAAGATCTTTGGTCACAAAACCCTACGATGCACAAACACAGCAACTTCTTCATGAACGATGAACTAGGACAAATTATGTCTTCGGTCACAATTTACTTGAACAAACTTTGCTCAACACTTGTGCAACTTGTGAATACTTTAACGGCCCTTAAAATAATCATTTTATATGTTTAGGGTTATGAGAAAAAAAAAAACCCAAACACATAAAACCAGATTGGAGTTAAAATAGAACTAGAATTCTATTTTTCATTAAGCTCGACAGATACCTATCTGTCGAGATGCTGTCGGGCAGCTATCAAGCCACGAGGCTGGAACAGCTTCTTAAGCTAGCTGTCGAGCTAGCTGTTGAGCTTTAATGACAGGCACTTCTTTAACTTGTTTCTTAGACAGACTTGCATGTCTTCAACACTTGATATTGAAACATAGTTTCTTGAAGTATTAAACACATCCTAGATCTACCCAAATACAAGTAAAGTGTGTTTTGTCAAAGGATTAGCTAATTACATAAAACAGTGACATATGTTCCTAACAAATGAATCACATATGTCCTAACAATCTCCCCCTTTGGCAATTTGTGAAAAAACCACAATAAACAAATGAGATATGAGAGAAGTCATAAATCACTCAACTCGTATTCACTTGTTGAATACAATAAAATCTATCCTAACACAAACTCTTGAAAAATCTTGCAAGAAGAGAGTTTATGGAAAGTAGGCTTTGACAACCTGTATTTCTGAAACACTTTAAACAAAACTCATCAAGGTATCTTTGTGTGAAACAGAAATAATAGATTGCATACAAGTAATAAGAACCATGTGTATAAAGAAAGAAAAGAAACAACACATGCAAGGATAAATGAAAGAAACACACATCATCATATAAAGAAAATAAGTACAATGTATGTCAATAATGGTCACAAGACCCATGTATAAGAATAAATCTAAAATAGAGAATAGAAAAAGGTACATGTAATCCTCACTACATCCCTCAAAAATATCAACACTTCCCCTAAGAAAATGTTCAATACTAACTCTCCCCCTAAGAATGACTACTCTCATATCCCAAAACTACTTCCCCTTTTTGTCACGAGTGACAAAGGGTAAAAGTGTCAAGTAGACATCTCATCGGTAGAGCTAGCATCTCCATCATCATCATCAGAAGCATCATCGTCATCACCATCATCATCATCCTCATCCTAAGAATCGGAAGCCACTAGAGGTGGAAGAGATGCCTCAGGAGCAAAGCCACCCATGGCCGCCTGCCGTCATGCAATACGACCGACACGAACTTTCACCTGATACAGCTCTGTAGAGAGAGTATCAAGGCGAGCATCCATGCGCAACAGATACACCATGATGTCCCCTAGTGTCACATCGCTCGTAGAAGAGGAGGGAACAGATGTGGATGGAGCAGATCGAGATGGAGTTGAATGGGAGGGAGGAGCTACTAAATCTGACTGCCGTGACCTAAACTACACCTCGCTACATTTAACGGTAACAACGTCTATGGCACATATGAAAGAAAAATGGTCGGAAAAGGGAAAAGAAACTAAAAAGTGGCATAAAATCCACATGATAGCCAAAGGGAAAATGAGCTTATGTAGCCATATCCTTAAACACATCTATAATGGAAAGAATAAAATGTAAAGGAAAATCTATAGTGAGCTACTTTAACAAAGAAAGCAAAAATCGAGCACAAGACTCTGTGATAGAGTTATAGTGAGAGAGTGGGTGCAAAACAAAAGTCATCACCATGTTAATGAATTTAGGACCTTTAGCAAAGGCCTTACATGGTGTAAACTAACGATCACCCCAATCAGAAGGGCGCTCGCAGAAAGCAGAGATCATCTCGTCTTTGGACACAGTCCTCAGACAATCATATCTAGGGTAGTCAGGATGCTCTACCCATGGAACATGAAGCACATCCGCAACAAGCTACGATGTGACACAAATGCGCGTACCTCGAACGCGAGTAGAAAAGAGAGGTATTGAAGAATCAATTCCATGCATGTTGGAGTAAAACTCCTGAATTAGCATGGAAGGACATGTGACCGGGATGTCACACAGTGACTCCCAACCCCAACTGTGAATGACATTGAATAGGTCAATGTCAATGAAGTCCCCCAAAATGACTTGTTGTTCCGAATGAACACCTCGTCGAGAAAAGTTCTCCAAGAAGTCCTTTCAGGCATCCTCATCACGAAACCGAATAAAAGAAGGGGTAGGATCAGAAGATGAAGTGGAGGCCCTAAAACATAAAGGGTTCTGGGACGGAGCAGATTTACGTTTTGGTACCATTGACATGACTAACGTAAACAAGAGAGAGAATGGGAAGAAAGAGACAATCAGAAAAGCTCCAAACAGTTCAAATATAACAAGTATATTGAAAAGAGAGTACACATACATGGGGAATGCATGAACATGTGATATGCAAAAGAAATTGCATCATGGGCTCAACCCAATCCAAACCTACCAGTACACAAGTAGTTCAACATGTATAACACAACTAACTGCATAAAAATACAGTTATAATGCACATGGAATGCAATGCATGAAGTTTTTAAGATTGAATCTTCAAAACCCATCAAAAAATTGTACAAAAATCTCTTTGACTTTGAAAAACCCCAAATTTTGAAAAAATCCCAAAAACTTAGGTTTCAAAGAATGAAATACATGAAAATGAGAGAATTGAAGCTTACCAAGTGAAGAAAAACTTGATTAATATCGAAAAATGCTTAAGGAAGAGGTTAGAAGTGAAATAGAGAGTGTTTGGGAGATGAACAGGTGTGGACAGATCGAGAGAGATTGAGGAAATGAGAATTGGATTGCGAAGAGCATATATATAGATCCTCAGTAATTCTCGACAGATAAAGGTGTCGAGACATCTGTCAAGGAAGGTGTCGAGAAAAAAATGTCGATAGATATAGCTGTTGAGACGGTGTCGAGGAACAAAGCAAAGACACAAGAAGAGAAGCTCGATCAATCCACCAACTGTCAAGACACTATCGAGGGTCCAGGAACTTTCTCAATCAATTCACCTAGCTGTCGAGGATTTATCGAGATTGTGATAAGAAAAAGCTTAAGAGCTCGATAGATAGCCAGGTGTCGAGGAGGTATCGAGGAGGTGTCAAGATTGCTTATAAATCATTTTTCAAGAAAGGAAAAACACGAATATGAATGCAATCAAGCATGCAACTCAACCAAGGATCCAATCAACATTATAAGCTCTCAATGAAATCTCTCAACAACAATTTTAAGCGCAATGATCCCAAAAACACACACACACACTAAACACGTCTAACCAATTTTATATTTCAAAAAAAAGTTAAGATAATTTAGTGAGCATACATTAACACATGTAAAACTTTATAATGGCCAAATCACATTGTACCTACACATGTATCAAAAGTAGCAAAGAATATTGCATGTTGTGTGTGAAAAACATCGCAAGATTACAAATGTGTCAACATGTTATGACGATTTGAGATATGAGAAAATCACTTTAACTCACACAAAATCATAACTGTTTGATGGGGACTATCAACTCCGAGGTATATCCTATAACTCCCATATCTCCTAGAATACACGCTTGCAATCATATTTAAAGCATTTGATCTTTTTGCTTTTTATTTTCTTTGCGTATTTTTCTTTTTAAGAAAATCATGCATGGGCATATAAGAGAGAGAAAAGAAATACCTAATTATGTTAAGCATTTGACATTCCAATTTTGCTATGCCAAAGCACACAAATGTCATTGACATCATACTTTTGCTATGCCAAAGCATACAGATGTCATTTCATGATTGGCAGGCAACAGTGGTGAGATGGTTATTTATGTCTTTCTCTTAGGATTTTCTAGTCCTTCCCGTCAAAAAGAGTATACAAGTGTTAAGTACAAGAGATCACTTAACCTTACTCATCACAAACACGAGCTACAAAGCTTACTTGCTTAGTTATGCATAGAGATGCTCATCTAAGCTACTACAAGAGACACAAAGTTTAGAAAATTTTGTTTCAATGACCATCCAAGGTATACAAGTACCAATATACACAAAACACACAGTGTTTTTGTATTTTTCTGATTTTTCAATTTTTTTTTATATCAAAAACAAAACAAAGCTGAAAACAAACAAAAACAAGTTAAACAAAACAAAGTATAAAACTAGACTGACTCAAAACAAAAGCAAAACACACAAGTTATGCAAAGCAAAAACAAAAACTCAAAGAGAGAAAGTGATAGAATCACTTGGAGCCCTTTTCCTTCCATACCTTGGAAGAACCTTTCCTTTGACTAAACCCTTGAACTGGCGATGAGGGGGAAGAATTAAAACCATTCAAGTTTAAAAAGAACATGAGGGCTTTGAGAAGATCTCCAAGGGGAGCAAAAGAGGATTGAAGCTGATTCTGGCTTCCCGATGCTATCATGTCATTGCTCTGTTGAGTGGCTAACCACTTATAGCAATTTGATCGAGTGTAAACCACAACTCCATAATAATGACAGAGATGCTGCTTCTTCTGTTTAGGCTTTTGAGAGTTAGCCTTCTTAGCCCTAGGTTTTTTAGCTTCCTTCTTAACTTCCTTAGGGGGTGCTCCTAAGATAGATTTACCTTTGTCTAAGTTCTCACTAGCTAAATCAGTTTTAATATCATTGTTCTCAATTTCAACATTATTGCTATGAGGAACAAAAATAGTAGTACTAGTAGAAGTAGTATTGGAGGAGGAGAGATCATACCCTAAACCGGTTCAATCAGAAGCAGATTTCTGAAGACTGAGCATCTCATCAAGCTTTGCATTTAAAGTCCTCTCCAAATGAGCTCTGACTTGAAACAGCTTCGCTTCAAGCTTCTTAGTCTTCTCAGCCAAAAAATTATTTTCAAACCTCAATGTTGCAATAGTCTGATTAGCTTCATCAAACTTTGTGGAAAGCTCCTCTTGCTCGAGTTCCACATCATTAAGCTTCTTGGAGGCCAACCTATACATCTTTTCATGCTTCTCTAAGACCTTGTACAACTTTGCATAGCCTGTATGGATGTCATCTTGGTCATCCATCTTCTCAAACTTGGACTCCACCAATTCCTCTTCTTCATCCACATCTTCAACAATCCCCTCAGTAGGATTGACAGTGGCAGTGAAGGCATTTAAGATTCTGTCATCCTCATTGTCATAATCATCCTCAAGCTTGGTGTCGCTTAAGGTAGCAGCAACTGCCTTGCTCTTTCCAATGCTTTTGAGATATGTAAGACACTCCTATTTCATATGACCGAACCCTTGACACCCAAAGCACTTAGTTCCTGCGAGAACAGTGTACTGACTGCCATCCCTAGCATCCTTCTTCCCTTTGTCTTGGCTTTTGAACTAAGAAGAACTAGATTGCCTACAGTCCTTGTCGAAGCCCTTACCATTTGCATTCTTCATGAACTTCTTGAATTACCTGGTGATGTAGGACTTTATCTTAGAATCTTCATCGTCTGAAGACTCATCCGTGTCACTGCTCTTGGCCTTCAATGTCGTGCTCTTGCCTTTACCTGATTTGCCAATTCTAGTTAACCCTAGCTCGTAGGTCTGTAGATTGCCAACCAGCTCTGTCAATCGAATCTTGTCAATATCCTTTAATTCCTCGATCGTCGTGATCTTTGCATGGAATCTCTTGGGTAGAGATCTGAGCACTTTCCTCACAATCTTGGGTTCAAGAATGGTTTCCTCAAGATTGAAGGTTAAGTTCACTATGTCCTTGAGTTTGGCATAGAACTCATCAAATGACTCATCCTCTTCCATCTTAATCTCTTCGAAGCTTGTTGTGAGCCTCTGTAGCTTCAAATCCTTGACAGTCTTGGTTCCCTCATAGGTTGTTTGGAGGATGGTCCATGCTTCCTTTGCAGTTTCAATGGAGGATATCTTCTTAAATTCCTCATTAGTGACTACACTGAACAAAGCATTCAATGCCTTGCTATTGAAGTTTGCCACCTTGGCTTCATCTCAGTCAACTGGTGCTTCCTTTGGCTTAGTCCAGCCAATCTCTACAACTTGCCACACCTTCTCATCTAGAGACTGCAAGAAAGCTCTCATGCGTACTTTCCAGTATGCATAGTTAGTGCCATCAAATAAATGAGGTATGATTAAAGATTGTCCTCTATCCATGACAAACAGGGGTCAATGGATCAAACACAGAAAAGAGTAACTTTAATCAAAGTATGCTTGCTCTAATACCACTTGATAGACCAAAAACGAATTGACCCCTTGTAATAAATTAATCAATTAATTTAGCCAACTGAATTAATTAAGTTAATTAACATGTAAACGCGTGGTAACACAAACAAATCACCAATTAAACTAAGTATGCAGTGGAAAATAAATAACACGGTAATTTGTTTACGAATGGGGAAAACCTCATAGCAAAAACCCCACCGGGTGATTTTAAGGTCACCGCTCCTGAAATTCCACTATTATCACAACAAGCGGTTACAAGTAAAGGAATCTCAGTACCTTATACCAGCCTACAGTTGAACATTTACCCAAATACCCAATTGGACCTGTTCTGTAGTGAAAATTTCTCCTTTTGATGCAGGTCTCCCAGTATGTGACTAACCAATTGCGCAGATCCTAGTACGCGACTTCAATAACCAACTAGAGAAGGTTGTTGGCTGCAAAGTTCTTCTTCATCCCAACGATGAAGATCAAGAAGATGCTTGGTCACAAAACCCTACGGTGTACAAACACAGCAACTTCTTCAAGAACGATGAACTAGGGCAAATTTTGTCTCCAGTCACAATTTGCTTGAACAAACTTTGCTCAACACTTATGCAACTTGTGAACACTTTGACAGCCCTTAAAATAATCCTTTTTATGTCTAGGATTGTGAGAAAATAAAGCCTAAACACATAAAACCGAATTGGAGTTGAAACAGAACTAGAATTCTATTTTTCATAAAACTCAACAGATACCTGTCTATCGAGATGCTGTCTAGCAGCTGTCGAGCCACAGGGCTGGAACAACTTCTTAAGCTTGATGGATAGCTAGCTATCGAGCTAGCTGTCAAGCTTTAATGACAGGCACTTCTTTAACTTGTTTCTTAGACGGACTTGCATATATTCAACACTTGATCTTGAAACACAGTTTATTGAAGTATTAAACACATCCTAGATCTACCCAAATACAAGTAAAATGCGTTTTGTCAAAGGATTGGCCAATTACATAAAATACTGACATATATTCCTAACAAGTGAATCACATATCTCCTAACAACCTAGATCTGAATAATAAATCTAATAATCAACTTGGTTAATTAATTAGGTTAAACAATCTAGTTTAAGGGGTCTAAATGAACAAACACTTATGCATCGTATTGTACTCTAGCTTTCTTCTCATCTATCAAAGCCAACTGTTCATATCTTTCTTTTATCCAATCCTTTTGTCACGACCCAAATCCATGGAACATGAATTTAGATGCATGACAAACCTGCTAAACTCATATAATTCCATAAACATAATCAATCCAAAATAAATCAATACTCCAAAGAAATAATACTCTTAAAATCCTCTTACAAAAAGTCTAAAATCCACAAATGGGAAATAATCTCCACCATAACAAAAACATGAATTGCAAAATAAAGGTAACTAAAATTCTATAAGTCTTCAATTCATACAGAAGTTGCCTACAACTTCCATGCTTTACCTTGCACCTTACAAAGCAACCCAACGGTTCTATATTCCCAACTATACTTTAATCTGAAAAATAGTAATTGTTGGGGTGAGCCACACATCTAGTAAGTAATTATACAGAATACACAATGGAATAGAGTCAAGCAAAGCACGAGTATTTTACTTTTTCGCAAACTCATTCAATGATATCAAAAATAATCATTCCACAAAGCATATAATGAATCACTTAATACATATGTAATCACATCTTAAAATCATTTGAATTCACATACATAAAATTGATCAGAGCACAGTTTCACATATACACATCACATATTCTCACATACAATCCTGTGAGCGGATACCAACATCTAACTCCTGTTGGTGAGGGATCAACACATATTCTCACATACAATCCTGTGAGCGGATTTACACATATATCTGATATATCTGATCAATTCTAAAAACACTTATTTTGAGCCACATATCACAAAGCAAAGTTTATACAAAATATAATAATTTACTTGATATTAACAATTTCTTTTCAAATACAGAGGCATATCAAAGATCACAATATCAAATAGAACATAAATCAAAGGATGCTTGACTCTCTTGGGGAACGAATAGAAACTGAGGAGTTTATATAAATATATTACAATTCTTGAGTAAATCTGAAAATTTAATTTGCTAAAAGAAACATTTTAAATACCATTTGGAGAATAGGAATATCACTAAAATCACATGGTTTTAACAAATTTAAAGAACAAGAACCTTTTTAGGAGACTTACTTTGAAACTTAATTATTTTCAGAAAATAGTTTAGTTAGAAATCATCTTTTAAATGAGATTGGGACATTCAAAACGTCATTTAAAATTCGAAGTTTCTTTAAAACATTGTCTAAAAGTTGAAGTTTCTCTTTCAATGATTAAAAATAATGCTTTCGATAAACTTTAGAAAACGTAAGCTTTAGAAACATAACTTTTGAAAACTTTTGACTTCTAAGAACCTAAAGAATAAAACTTGTGCATATTATGCATAATTACTTACAGCACTTGAATCACTCTGATAGTCCAGCCGAAACAACCTCCAAAAAGCCTCAAAACACTCTTAAATAGGACCTATAATCAATCATGGAAATTACTAAATATCCTCGACAAAATATAAAACTTATCGAATTATACAAACTAACTCACTAGGAAAATACTTTGCTGAACTAATTAATAACACTAATGCAAGGAATCTCTACCCAAAATATTTCCTTGAATTTATCAAACCTTAGAGGCAGTAACTATTAAATTGTAAACTTAAGATTTGATATATATACCCCAACGAAAGTAAACCCTTAAACATGACTTAAGCTTTATAATCTTGAATTTTGTTCTAGAATACAAGCTGTAGGGACTCTAGGATTTAATATATATATATATATATATATAACCCAAAGAAATGTAAAAGCCATGTACCTGATTAAACTGTTTAACCCGTGGCTTGTAATCCCAAAGAAAAAAAAAAACGTTAAGCCAATCTAATCTATATAACCACTAGGAAACGTAAAAGCCATGTTTTCCTTGAATTAGGATATGCAATCTAGGAATTAATATTTATATAACCCAAATGAAGAGCATAAAATCATTTACACGAATTAAGATTTATAGTGTAAACAATCCCCTTTTAAACAATCTACCCATCACTACCGATTCCATGATAAGATTCTAACTTTTTAATTCTTTGATTCTAATGGTGAGAAATCGTACCTTGAAAAAATCTGATTGCCTCTTCAATTGTATGTGCTCTAACTCCAAGGAAAACCTCTTAGCCTCTTTGATAAAACCCTAGCCTCCTTAGTGATGAAACCCTTCTTATCCCAAAACCCTAATTATTTTTTCCTCCAACTTATATTTTGACACATCAGAGATGTGGGCTTGGTGGGGTAGTGGGCTGGAGTTTAAAATCCACTTGAACTTATCTCTTTAATCTCCAAGAAGCCCATAAAACATCTTCATCTTTTATTTATTAGTTAAATTGCCGCACTAAATTGTATGCACTAAAACTTTGATTTTTCTCGCCTATTTGTAGCACCACCAAATTGTCTACTCCTATCTTATTGTGCACACACATATAGTACATCAACTCTATATTAAAATGGTAAGGTACCATGATAATCATAAAAACAAAATTGGGGTATTACACCTTCTCTAGGACTTTGGTTTCTACTAGCATCCTAAACAATTTTATCTCCACTTCAATGGGAAGTACCGCTTCTCTCCTACAAACTAAAGAGTAGGGAGTTGCCCTAGTCGATGCACAAATAGAAGTTCTATAACCCAATAAGGAAAATGGAAGATTTTGGCCAATATTTGTATGTCACTACCATCTTGGCTAGGATATTCTTGATGTTCTTATTGGCTACTTCTATAGCCCCATTAGTCTACGGTTAGTATGGTGAAGACTTGTGATGCTTAAGGTTGTACAACTCCATGATCCTTCAAACCTCTCCCTCAAAGTGGGAACCACTGTTTAAGATGATCTATTGTGGCACTCCAAATCGGAAAATGATGTTGTTCTCTATGAATCGAGCCACATGCTTGGCTTTTAGTATGGAGTAGGAGGATCCCTTTACGCACTTGGTGAAGTAGTCAATCGCCACTAGGATGTATTCATCTTCGTTTGAAACCTTAAGGGCTATTCTCTCAATCACATCTATGTCCTATTCTTAGAAAGGCCAAGGAGAGGTTAAACTATACAGCTCACTAGGTGGTACATGGTTCAAATTTGCATGTGTTTGTCAATCGTGGAAACACTTCACAAAGTTCACACAATTGATTTCCATTGTTTTGTAATAGTATCCCATCCTTAGGATCCTTTTGGCCAACATTCTCCCATTCATATAAGGGCCACAAATCCTTCAATGGACTTGTTCCATTACTCTTTCGACTTCTTATTTCTTTAGACAACAAAGGTGTATGCCATCACAGGACCTCCTATAGAGCTAACCTCCACATAGGATGTATTGCATTGCCATCATCCTAAATGAACAACGTTCTCTCTTATCAACACCGTCTGGATATACTCTAAATTCCAGGAATTTCATGATCTCAAGATACCAAGGGACTCCTTCTTATTCTATAGCCAAAACTAAAGACTTTGCCCTCTCCTTGTGTACCAACTTATAACTTTGTTCTATTCCAAAGGGTTATGTCAATCTTATCAAAGTTTTTGGTCAAATTCTCTAAATATTGCTGATAAGGTTTCAAGTTTTCCTTTTTCAGCTTCCACAATTTCTACGCTTAAGCTTCCATTCCAATGATACAATCCTCATATTCTGTCATGTTGTTGGTTGCCTCGAAGTTCAACTTGATTGCCAAAGGTATATGGGATCCATCCCACTTCCATATTGGTTCATAGCTCCATCGAAATACATCTTCTATACCCCTAGTTCAACTTAAGCCCCCGTTCCCCAATGATGTTGAAATTCTAAAGCCCAAGGTTGGTTTAGGGGCCGATCAAATTAAAATTGACTTGAGGAGAGTATTTTTGGAAAATTTTACTCTTTTGTGAACTAAATAAAGCTATTTTTGAAAAATAAAGGCCACAGCAACCCTAGGGCATGCGTACGCATAAATGCGTATGTGCACTCATGATCCAGACCTATGTACGCATGCTTCATGCATGCGTATGCATACACGAGCATGTGTATGCATGCTAGGGTTCCAAAAACAATGAAAGACAAGTTTTCTACATTAAAGTTGAGATTTGGAACGAATCTCACATCGTCTGGGAGTTGTTCCAAACCCCTATTTTCTCACTATATAAAACCTTACATTGTACCTGTCACGCCCCGAACCCAAGTAAGAGCTAAGCATGTGACAACAGCCACACACTTATAAAGTTTACACCCTACGAGTGTGTAAGGCCCTCTTAACAATTAAAGAATTAACCTCAAGAAAATTTCATCAATAAATTTAAAAATATCCTCAATAAAGAAATTCTCAAAAGATCTCCAAATAATAATCTTCCAACATCAAATAAAAATAAACTAAATCCTTTAAATCTAAAGGACTACACAAATGGTAATCTTAAACATAAAAGTTCAAATCTTATTCCATTGATTTCCTAAACTTCACTCATGCGCACATCCTAGTGGATGCCCAAACATATGCTACTCTTCCTGATCAAAATCTGAAAGGAGAAAGAGGGGAGGTGAGTTGACAACTCAATAAATAACCAAAATCCAAATAAGTTCTATCCAACAATAGATCTATAAAGTAATAAGATGTAATATGAATCTTCAAAGTTATAATATGCTATGAGTTTTCAAAAATAGCTAAAGAAGTTTCATAATCTGAAAATAATACTGTGCAAATAGATCACAAACTTTAATCTTACAATTATATCATAGATGGTTTAGAAAGTAGTTAGTTTTCCATCTATCAAAAGCTATAACTTACAATAGGTTCCAACAAATACATAAGCTGTTTTAATGACTCAAAATAGTTAAATATTCAAACGTAATTTATATTCTTAACAATCTTATGACTATGATCACGCTATATCCTCGTAACTGGGCATTAGAGTACCAATGAATAACCCCCATTGGCTGGGTATCAGAGTACCAATAAATAACCTCATTGGTTTGGATATCAGAGTACCAATGAATAACCCCCATTAGTTTGGGTATTAGAATTAATTCATAGTCAATTTGTCCATAATCATATATATGAAATCATAGTTTCTAACAAAAAGATATCTTATTCAAATACATACATATACATATATATATACACATATATAATCGTATATTCAATATTCAAATATATTTGTGATATTTCTATATTCTTTACTTTAAATCAATATAGCTAAAGAAACAATTAAATAAAATAAATCTTATATTCAATGTTGATATTTATTGGTGGAAATTATTTATTCTTTACTTTGAATCAGTATAACTAAAAACAATTAAATAAAATACATCATATATTCAGTAATCAGATATATTTGTGACAATTCTTTACTTGAAATCAATAATACAATAGAAATAAATTATAACAACTGTAAACAATTTTCAGTAGTTAAAATACACAAAGATAAGGTTACTTACCTCCAAAAGCTATTCCAAAAAAAACTTTTCCATAACACTACTTCTAAAATCCTTAGATATCACCTAGAACAATCTCCAAATATTTTTACTCAATAATCAAATAATTTTTTTTTAAAAAAGACTTATAACGGTACCCGACCAAAAGAAAAAACTATTAAAAATATCTCATAATTGTCTACTTATCTCACACCAAAATTCCATCTAATTATAATATTTTTCTTTTATATATATATATATATATATATATATATATATATTCTGCCATCATTTATGCTGTAAAAGATAAGGCTATAGTACCTAGAAGTAGTACAATGTCACACTAGACAAGGACGTGTGCTACACTTTACAGCTTTCTTCTTCTTCATTTTTTTTTTTTTTTTTTTTTTTTTTTGGTATTTCACAAAGGAGATTTATTTGTATTTTGGCCTTAGGTTTACCTTGTTAAAAGTAAAGTAAGTTCTGGGATTTTTTTAAATTATTTTTTATTTAGTGTCCGTGATGAAATGTAAGAATCTTGGGCTTGGGCATGGTTTTATGAAATTTGCTTAGGTAAGATTAATGGTCTATTTGAGATTTACTTATTTTACTGAAATTAAATTTTTTTTACTGAAAGTAATGTAGATAAAGGTAAAAGTTAGCTGAAATAGTACAATGAGACTCATGAATAATACCAAAAATTGCAATGGGGCTCATGAATAGTAGCAAAAATAAGCTAAACAGTAAAATAAGTTGGCAAAAATTATTTTTGCCAAACACACACTTAGGGTACGTTTGAGAATAACTTATTTAATTAAAACTAAAAATGTTTTGCTAAAAATATGGAAAAAAAATAAATAAAAACTAGCTAAATAGTACAATATGACTCATAAATAATACCAAAAAATGCAATGAGGTCCATAAATAATACTACAAATAAACTAAAAACTTAAATAAATTGAACCTTTTATCACATCTCAAACAAACTCTTAATTTC
Organism: Quercus robur; assembly: GCF_932294415.1. Taxonomy (NCBI): domain Eukaryota; kingdom Viridiplantae; phylum Streptophyta; class Magnoliopsida; order Fagales; family Fagaceae; genus Quercus; species Quercus robur. Next base: position 15,335,488 of record NC_065537.1, read on the forward strand.
TTAAAATCCTCTAAAGTTCTTAAAATCCTCTAAAGTTCTTAAGATAGCTCTATCATGATACGTTGAATTTTGTGTATTTTTCATATTGGGAGAAATTTTCTCCTCAGTTTTTTCTTTCAACTTCCTTGAAAGTGTGGGATTTCAAATGGTGATTAAGGAATTTCAAATGGAGGTTTGCTGTGGTGTTTGAGTGGGAATTTTTATGTTGGGCAACAGAGCCCCAGATGATTGGGTATTTTCATTTTTGAGTTTTTGGTTCTGTTTGATCATGGAGAAATTGTAAAAACCTGCAAAATGAAAGGTGAGCAAAGAAGATAAAAAATAAATAAAAAACCTGAAACTATTTCAGAAAATTCGAGGACAAATAAAACTTATGAAAACCAAAAACACCTTGTTTGAATATTGATGATGTCTTATTTGAAAATGGATTATAAGTGCCCCCATAAATATAAAATCAAAAGGTGAATTTTTAACTTTAACCTTTGTTTGAATATTGATGATGTCTTATTTGAAAATGGATTATAAATTTTTTTGAAATTACAAGGTAGAGATACACTAAAAAGTCCGTATTTTAATCTTAAATTCCCATATAATATTTGATTGAAAAGATCTTTAATTTTTGCTTTCTTCGCACCCCTTTTTCTTGTATGATATGACCCGTGCTTCCACCAATGCCTGCCGGAGCCACGGCTACTTCAAATCCCCTTTCCTACCACTATCTCCAGAAGCTTCTCCCAAGCCCAAGCCCAAGCCCAAGCCCATCGCTCTGTTCCAAAAGGCTAACCCCTTCATTGTTCAAGCTGCTCTCACTGCTTCTTAATTTCAGGCCGACTGAGCCCAAAGTGAGTTATGACTAAGGCGAGCTCCGAGCCTCCTAGCTAGGCCAGGCCACTTAGGTTGTACCTAGACCCCTCTATTGGGAAAAAAGACCCAAAATTTTAGATTAATAATTAGTTTCACTATATAAGTAATTTAAAATTTTAAAAAAAAAAATCTCTCTCTCTCTCTCTCTCTCTCTCTCAAAACAAAAATTAAAATTGGAAGAATGCATTAATTTTGAATCTCAAAAAGAAAGAAGAATGGATTTTAAATAAAAAAAATTTTAAAATTTAAATATAAATAATGCCTTACTTAAAATTGTCACCTTAAGCTTCAAACTAAATAAGCCAGCTAATAAAGATATGTAAATTTAATGCATTTATTAATAGTTCTTTTCTTTTAATTCATAAGTTACATGTGAACTTAATAGATTCTGAACCTACGATGAGTAATTATTGGATATTCTCAGAATACCATAATTGCGTACTCCTCAATCTCACATAATAATGGGTCCTACTAATTAAATTTATAGTAGGATCCACAATTCATGTGAGAGGGGGGAATATGCATTTATGATACTCTCGGAGTATTCAATAATTTTCCACCTACGATCTCATTCTCCCACAAGAACTTATAAGAGAAGTGTCAGTTGATTTAGACTCCATTGGCAACTAAACACATTTTAAGCATTATAGTTATTAAAACCATAAGTAATTTATACAATACTCGTGAGTAAAAATAATGATTCCGCCTCTCATCTCACATAATAGTGAATTTTACTAATTAAATTTATCGTAAGACTATCGATTCATATGAGATAAAAGATTATGCCATTATTGTACACTTTACAATTCAGAGGAGGGAATACACACCACAGTGAAAATTGCGATTTGGTTAATTTTTGGATATTCCAATGAATTTGGTAGGGTTAATGGTAATTTTTGCTAAGCATCTCTATAGTGGTTGATTAGGGTTTTTTTTTTTTTTTTTTTTTTTTTTAATGAATAGTAAAATGCATTGAGGAGAACGTAACATAGTATTCCCATACCTAGGGTGATTAAAGTTTAATCAAATCATTAGATTGTATTAACTGTTTAAGAAAAGCTTTATTTGTTATTTCCCGGAAAGTTTCTTAGAGATCAAGCTTTTATGAGTCTTCAACGCGCTTTCCATGAAAGGACCACATCGAATTCTTTTTTTTAAAAAACATTGAACTATGACCACAACAACCATACCTTTTACATTTTACCGTACCTTTTTTATATTTAATGAAACATTTTGCGATACCTTTTATATTTGTATCTATTTTCACTTTCATTACACCAATGAGAAAATGTTCTTTTGGCTTTAAGATCACACAAACTATTGTCTATACTTTTGAAGGCAGGGATTAAAGTGATCCAACTACACTTGTCTCATAGAACCGCCCAAATTATTTAACCTTAGCAATACTTTTAGCATTTCCATTTCCATTTCCATTTCAGCAATTGGAGAAATTCCGCGTTCAATCATGTCTACCATGGGACATCTTTTTCAAATTTTTTTTTTTTTTTTTTTTTTTTTTTTTTTTTTTTGCTGGATAATTGTTTATTCGGGGGATCGAACCCCCGAGCTTGAGGTTACTTGAGGAACCGGGTACCACTTGGGCAACTAGGCCCGGTTTTTTTCAAATTTGTTTTGTTCCTTCTCTCCTCTGCAGCAATATGGATGAAATTAACGGGTGATAGTCTTAAACTAGGTGACAGGCTCAATTCCTGACGGAACCTAGTTTACATAATAATGAGCACATCAGTATAGCCTCTTACTCGTTGAAAAAAACAAAAGAGGAAGAGCAATTAATGAGGTGACGGTTATAACGGAAACAAACAAATGCTTTACATTTCACATTCAACAGCACGCGCACACGCACACCCCAATAGAAAAAGAAAAAGAAAAAGATGTCGTTGATATAGCGTAAGCTTTTTTTTCTTTTTTTTTTTTTAATTTTTTAATGTAAGATATAAATTTTATTCTAATCTAATTTAAATGTATACATATGTGAAATTTCCTTCTAGAGACTTAAATCTCAGTCCTTACTCTCTATATTTCACAAGAACTTATACTTATAGAATGACTATCGCACTAAGAGTGTGCAATAGTGATATAGCAGAGCTTTGATACTTCTATATTGTTTAACTAAATAATAGTAAGTATATGCAAAATAAAAATAGAAAAGAGTCTACCTAGCAATATTATGGGTGACATAATTAGTCTCTCGAATAGTATGATTAATAGAACAATTAGTAAAGGAATATAAACAGTTTTAGTTTAAGTAGTAATATTCTCAATTGCCTAATGTGGGGAAATTGATGAACTTTGAAGTGGTAGAATCACGTTTAGATCATGTTAGGCTCATATTTTTGTGAGTCTTGAGTGTGTTTAAGGTGTATTTTAAAGTCCAAGAAAAAAACCTTAGTTCAGCTCAGGACTCAAGTTCAACGCAAGAAAAACGAAGTTTCTATAATCTCGATTCCAGGTCGACTATAAGTTTGATGATTGAAATTACACGTATTAGCAAAAATCTAGTACACACATAACTTATTTTTTTTCTGGTTTGTGATCTAATTGTTGCGCTATTTAAAGGACATCATAAGCTATCCCTAGAAAGGCTTTTTGGCAAGTGAAATCACCGTTTTGTGTGGCTGGGGTTTGTATAACTATGTTTCTCTTAATTTCACCATGTCAGAGACATACAAAGTAGATCTGAAGATCAGTTGGTGAAGAAGTTGAAGTCAAAGCTCCAACCACAAATTAATAATGGAGATCCAATCTTTAAGAGGTTAGAGAGGCAAAAACCCTAAACTTTTTAGAAAATAGATCTTAGCCTCCATTTATTCAATATGTGAAAGCTCAAGAGCAAATAGAGAAAAATCAACAAGGTGTTGTTGATGCCATAGTGCAAATCTTATATGAAGCCATAAAGCAATCTAGTCTACATCAAAGTTGTTGGTCTAAATATTTAAGTGGTTTTCTTGAAGTCACAAACGAAGAGTTCGTATGATATCAATTGAGAATAGAAGAGTCTATGGATTCGGAGCTATATGTGGTCATGTCAGTAAGTACTACAAGTTTTTACTATGAAACAGTTTGTTTTAAAAGTTTTCCTAAGTCACCATATTGCTGGACACGACTTGTCCAATCAACACTCTATTCCTGGTTTTTTGTCAGGTGTCACTCATGTGCAGAGTCAATCGCCTAAGGTCATAAGTAGACTTTGAATGCAGCTTTCACAAATGTAGAGGGGCTCAAATACAATTAAGTCCCATAAATATATATTAAAATGATTAAAACAAAGTACATACAAATTTGTCACTAAATAAAGCCCATCAACATAGTCTTTTCAAAGTGATCGTAACACCCCTTGACAAGATGTCTTCTCTCCCTTGATATTTGCATCTCCTCCTATGAAAATTATACCCTAATAAAATGTGCACAACAGCCCAATAAAGCAATGATGAGGGAAAGATATGAAGATAATAACGAGTATAAAGATGCATAAGAGGCACATGATGTATGAGAAATGAAGCTCAAAGAAAAATGAGTTCATGAATGAACGACATGAAAAGAACTGAAGGTGTATTAATCACACTCACCAACATTCAAACATTTTAGATAAGCACAAGAACCCATAATTTATTTTCTTGTCTCTTCTAATCTTGTCCTCTCTTGGCAACCAAACAGTACACATCTAGGTGTCTTTAAATTTCTCTCTCTCCAAAATCACTCTCCTCACCAAAATCAAACCCCGAAAAACACTATCAAATCCAACAAAAATAAACCTAGCATAACTATCTATTTTTCTCTCTCTAAAATTGAAAATTACTTAAATCTTTCTTGTGTTGGATAATTCATACCTAGGTATTTTTTATGACAGACAAATGAGGGCAACTGCTGTTCAACCGCTCATTCAAGCTTGGTGAAGGTTAAGTTGGTGGAGGTGGATTCAAGGTGGCATCTTTCAACTGCTCCTTCCTTAACAACAATGATCAGATTAACAAATCCTCTATTCCAAGAGAGGGCCTCATTTTTATCATTGCCTCATACTTGGGTCTCCCACCAAGAAGCAAGGATCAATACTCACCATCAAAGGCATCCAGTTGTCCACTAATTGGGAGATAACAACTTGAAAAGCTTCTATTAAGTAGTTAATATAACATATAGGGACACTAGTTGAACCCAAAGATTTAAGCTTATGAGTTTGGGCGAACTACATTATATATAACCACTCATTATTGACATTCTTATTCAATGTGGAACTTCACTGACACGTGTATTATCAACAATCTCCCCCCCAACCCCCACACGTGAGTCTCTGCCTCTCTGTGGCTTTTGACCAAGTCCCTACTCGTTCTCCCTTGCTTATGGGCTTTTACCATCACTAGTGCATCATCCATGGACCCTTTGTACACCATCCATGGGAACTAACTCCCACAATCTTGTCCATTGGAACTTCGCACTTCACCGTGATCTAGAACTATTAACAATATTCCTTTATTGGGTCTTTCTCCATGATTGTTTGTGTAGGCCCTTTAGGCTTGCTCTATCCCTACTAAAAAGGGACCCTAAATACCTTATCACCTTTACCGCACAACACCGTGGACTTTGATACGACTTGTTGGGGAGCTAACACCTTGGGGAGAGTCCAATTGAGAAGTTAATATAACATATTGGGACCAAGGTTTTTAATTCCATTACACCAAGCTATTCTGGATTGGCTACTGGAACAAAATATTTAATACTGGTGTGTTCCGCTACACCATTTCAGGATTATGAACTAGAGATATATATATATATATATATGTTACGTTATTATTATTTGTATCATTATAGTGAAAGAAATACATCTGAAGAGTACTTAAGTTTCAATGTAATTTATTCAAATTAAATTAATAACCTAGAGTGAAGAATTGAATAAAAAACAAATGAATTGACGAGTTTTTTTTTTTTTTTTAAATAATTAATAACCTATAGTGAAGTACTGAATAAAAAACAAATGAATTGTAGAGTTTTTTATTTATTTAAATGAGGGTGTTTAGACCTCTTTAAGTATTTGACTATTCTCCCGGGTGTATGTAGTCTCTCCATCCCACATGCACTAGGCTATTACAAAGAGGAATACCATAGGGATGGCCTCAAGATGCTAGCAAGGGGTTTTGAACCTAGAATCTTATGGATATCATGAGGTCTTATGGACCACTAAGCCAACTCCAAAGTTATACTAAAAGGGAACAATGCAATTGTGGTATTCTTGTAAATAAACAAGATTTTAAAACTATATTTGTAAGGTTGAATTTAATCAACCATCTTGTTGGCTTTATCCTGTACCAAATTTTCTTGTATTTCAACAATTAGTAACCCTATATTTAGGTGGGATTCTTGTAAAGGTAATGAGTGAGATAGTGTGAAGAAATGCTCAAGAGTGTGCAAGAAAAACAGGAACTCGTGACTGGATCTCGCGGGTGACTTGCGGCTGCAAGCTGCCAGAAGCTGCACACGTGCCAGGCACGCCAGAAGTTGAAGCGTCATGCTAGCTGGAGCACTACAGGACAAAATAGGACAACTGGCCGTTCAGTTACCTCGCGGTTGGAACTCACGACTCAGTCAAGCCGCGAGCCAGCCCTATTTTAAAAAACCTGACTCTTCACATTCCATTCTCACCCCAATATAAATACCCCTTATACCCACGAAAGAAAGAGAGCTTCCAGAGAGAATTTTGAGAGTGAAACCCTAGAGAAAAACAAAATTGATTCATCCACAATGTTCACATAAGAGACTCTTCAAATTCCTCTACTCTCTTTCTCTCCATTGTTAAATCCTTGAGAGGCTTTTTACCAAACAAGATAAACACTGCTTTTGACTGCTCCCCATCAAATGTACTCCCCCTCAAGAGCTGCATGAATCTCAAAAACTTCTCCCCCTTTTTGACCGGAATGGCCAAAGGGTCACTGCTCATGATGTGTGGTGAAGCTGTCAAATTTTGCTGAGAGAACATTAAGCTGGTCCTACATGGCTGCTATCCTCTCAGACTGCTCGATCTGGATCTTTCTGAGTCCATCAAGTCTTTCCAGGATGACCTAAAATGCATCTGGAGGTATATCTGAAGAAGTTGGTGCTCTAGTCCTCTTGCCTCTCCTTCTGGGTGTTGAAGTTGATGTCTGACCTACTGCCTCTGCCTTAGTCTCCATTGGGACACCCTCTCCTTCATCACCTTCATCTTCTTCACTTGGAAGACGAACATTTATCCTCTTGAAGGTTTGCTTGTTAATTGCTGAAGGTGTAGACATGGGACTGATGTCTTAAGGGATTGCAACACCCTTCTTTCTGAAAATCCTCATGAGTAGGCTAGGGAAGATCAGCTTAGGCCTAGAAGTGGTTCTAGTCTCATCCACAATAGTATCAAATATGTGGGAGCTAATATCAATTAATGTCTTTTCCTTGAGCTCCATAAAAAAAATTGCTCTGGCATTGTTAATTGTAGTCAACTTCTTTATAGGATACAGGTTAAACATCATGATAATAGTGAGACATCTCATGTCCACTGGAAAGGCTATGGTATTTAGGCATTTCCCCTCTCACTGTCCACCAATCCTCTGCTGTACAGTTTCTATAGAAAGCATCCTATCCTTATAGTTGATGAAATCATGATCTTCTAACCCCTTAAGACCTAGCACATCATCAATGTCATGTGCATCTAAGGAGAATTCTATTCCTCTAACCCAGCAGCTCAACTCATCTTCCCTTATCATAGCATTGGAGTAAAACTCCCTGATCAAGGGTTCACACACAGCTGGTAAATCACTTAGCAGCTTTTCCCATCCTCTCCCCTCAAAACAATTTGGGATAAAGCTGTCTCTCAAATCCGCCAAATCCACATACTTTTCTTGTATGATGCCTGCCCTTAAGAAAAAATTCTTGTATCTCTCAGAATGGGGAACAAACCTAAACATATTATGGTTCATTTTCATTCTCTTATCTACTTTCTTGGTAGGTGTTTTCTTCTTTGGGGATGAAGGAGCCATCTGTAGACAAGCAGAAAAGGTGACAACAACAAAGCACAGTACATGTATACAAAAAAATCAGTACTCTGTTAGTGTCATAAAGAAATAAGTGTAGAGCAACAAGACCAAAGATGGCTTAGAGTCAAGTATAAAGGAAATGGCTCAAATCAAAAATCAACAACTCAAATGAGTGTACCCCTTGGTAGAGACTCAAGAACAGACAGCATTTTGCAGAAAAGTTCTAATGTTGCAGAGTATAACATCACCCAAAGGACAAACATATGTCAATGAGACATATCTTGATGAGTATGAAATGACTCAAAATACTCAAGATAGAAGCACACACATGATATGGCAACTTAAAATCACAGTATTATAAGATAAACAATCCAATTCCTCAGAAATTCTAAAACACCCAAACTCACATACGGAGTAAATCACAGAAAACACCAAACCCATATACCTAATGAGTATGTAAACCAACAAAAGGCAAAGCTCAAAACAAAGATTAGCACAATGAGACTAAATTATGATAGCAAATGAAATCAACAACAAAAACAACCAACCTTAAACAACTAAACCCAGCAATCTAAGTAAAAACATGTTCGAACACAATATATCTCAAATCACAATGACAACTCATAAAGCAAGAAAATAATACTCAAAACGTAAAATATGATGTGAGGAAGAGAAGACGCATACCTTTTTCTTGAAGATTTGAGAAGAAATGTAGCAAAAATGGAGTTTGTAGAGAGTGACACGAAGTGTTTGGGGTAGTTTCAGTTGAGAGAGAAAGTGAATAGTCATAAAAAGTTCAAGGGAAAAATTGAAAAAGATTTTAAAAATTGCCCTTACTATGCAAAACACGCGTTTTTCACGACTGAGTCAAATCGCATGCAAGTCACCAGGGCCAGCCGCCAAAACACTTCAAGCAAAAAGTTTTGAAAAAATTTGCTAAGTGTTTTTCACGACTAGAAGTCTTACTCGCGAGAGAGTCGTGAGCTGAGCCGCGAAAATCTCTGTATACCCCTCGCGACTAGACCTTCCACTCATGAACAAGTCGTCAAAACCGACCCGCGAGCTCATGATTGTGGCAAGATATATAGGCACAAGTCTATGCATGTTTCGAGATCAACATAACCATTCACTAATCATTCATGACAAGTTTGAAGATCTATTTGTAACAATCACATAGATTTCAAGATTTCTTCCACAGTGATAAAAGTGCAAAGGAAAAAGCTATGCTCGTAAATCCACAAAGCCATTAGCACAAAGGTACAAGGCAAAACAAGTTTTGAGACAAAACTCAACAATGTCAATCAAACTTTTTAATTTTCTACTTTTTTATGTGATTTTTGGATTTTTGACACATACGAAGGAAAAGATTGATCAAAAGCAACAAAAAAATTTTGAATGAAAGAATGCAAAAACAAACAAACAAATTTCAACCTAGACAATCAATAAGCAAACAACCAAACAAAGTCACAAAGCATAGGAAGTATTGATGCATGGACATGCTGTAATGCTTATGCATGAGTACCTTTTTTCACCCACACGTCACTTGCGTTTGGGGTGATTTCCTTATAGGATTGGGTACGGAAGTTAGGGCTTTCAAACCTACGTGTGAAGCTTTCTAAGTAGTTGGTGAATGCACCAATCATCTTCATCACGTCCATCATTCCAGGATCACCATTTCGATCTCTTAATGGTTCACCAGCCCAATTTCTCTTGTCATTTCTAGGTCCTCGTGACCTTGGAGCAGTTGCACTATTCATTGCTCATAGCTTTTGACAATTTGGTCGAGTATGCCCTTGAAGTCCATAATGATGACACACATAGTTCGATCTAGGACCTCTTTATGGTCATGGACGAGACTTGGCTCGAGATTCAGACCTGCCCATAGATTGATTATGAGGGTTGTTCAACATCCATTGGTCCTCCACATTCCTCTTCTCCTCCATCTTGGGCTTCTCAGCAGTAAGACCAACTTCAACTAGCTCTTTGGCCTTTATAAACTTCACTTCTTTGGTGATATTGCCCGATGAGCTACTCCCTCCAATATATACCAACCCGGATTTGTCTAAAAAATGCTTTTGAGATGAAATAACATCATCTAGCTTCTTGGTGGAGACCCTCTCTATCTTGGCATTTGCTTGCACAATCTCTTGCTCAAGAAATCTCACTTTTGTGTAGGCTTCTGACAGCTCACAATTCAATGTCTCTATCTCATATTTGGCCTCCTTATAGAAAATTAGGAGACTTTTATAGTCCTCCTCTGCCTTCTTCGTCTTTCTCATAGCTGCCTTGGCCACCCTTGTGTACTCACCCAACTTCTCCAAGAGTGAGTTATAATTCTCTTGAAGATTGGCTGTGCTTTCATCTTCTTCTGCATTTGATTCTTCAACAACTCCCAATGATTCTTCATCACTATGTTCTCCAAGCTCTTGTACAACCAAATTCAACTCATCTGAAGACTCAACATGAGCAATAGTCATAAAAGCATAATAATTCCCTTCTTCGTCACAGCTTTCCTTAGAATCAGAGTTGGATGAATCCGAGTCACTCAGTGTCGTGGCATACACCTTACCTTTCGATTTCAAATAATTTGGACATTCTTTCTTAAAGTGTCCATACTCGTTGCATTCAAAACAGGTGACACCTTGTGTAGATTAGGATTCTTTTCCATCTTTCTTTTTGAATTTCCTTTTCTCCCTTCTTGAACTTTGGAATTTCCCTTTATCACCAAATTTGCCATTATTCTTGAATTTCAAGAATTTTTAGAAATTTTTCACAAGGTATGCAACATCTTTGTCAACCACATCCTCATCCGATGAGTCATGGGCTTCCAACCTTTCATTAATGGTCTTAAGAGCAAGAGATTTGCTCTTCTGTTGAGTGGGCAGCGACATTTCATAAGTCTGAAGGGAACCAATTAGGTCTTGGACTTTGATGTCATCAAGGTCCTTGCTCTCTTCAATCGCTGTCACTTTGGCACGAAAGCTTTCCGGCAATGACCGAAGAATCTTCCTTACTATTTTAGAATCCTCCATTTTCTCTCCCAAATTGAACTTGCTGACAACCACCTCATTCAGCTTTCTATAGAAAGAGTCAAAGGACTCGTCCTCACTCATTTTGAGCTCCTTAAACCAGGTGGTCAGCATCTGCAGCTTGGTGTCTTTCACTTTCTTCGTGCCTTCGTAGGTGGTCTCCAATATCTCTCATGCTTCTTTGGCATTGGTAATGTGAGAAATCCTATGAAACTCATTTGGAGACACACCACAGAAAATTGCGTTAAGTGCTTCACTGTTAGCATTAGATGCCAGAGTGCTGTCTTATCCCATATAGATTTCGCTGCCTCAGGCCTAGTCCAACCTATATTAACAGCATCCTAAATTGATTCATCAATGGAACATAAAAATGCTCTCACGCGAACCTTCCAAAATGCATAATTACTACCATCAAAATATGGAGGCACATTTAAGGATTGAGACCGATCCATCTCAATATGGGGTCAAGGATCACACTATGGTAATGAAACCAATAAAAGTATACCCGTTCTGATATTAATTGAAAGTTCAAATAATGCATAAAACACCCTTGAACGTTTAGACCCCCAATAACAAAATTACCAATTCAAGCTTTATTACAAACAATAAGTGTACGGAAAATGAACACAAGCTAAAAACAGAATTGGTAAACAATCTAAACCAATTAAAATCACATCCACAGTAGAAAATAAAAGGAAAAGATTAAGGGAAGAGAGATGCAAACACAAGGACAATAGACGATGTGTTATTGAAGAGGAAACCGAAGCTCTCGACGTAAAACCTCTCCACCGCCCTCCAAGCAATAAGTAATCCACTAGAAAATGTAGTTGGGATACATGAACAGCAATAGACCCTCCAAGCCTAATCTACCCAGTGTACCGAAGCCCTCCAAGCTTCTTGCTCCAACGAGGTTGCGCCGAATCTATTTCTTTTCTGGCTTCCCAGATTCCGCTACTTGATCATAGCATCAACCAATGTGAAATTGGTTCCTTCCTAACTACTTCCCAAATAACCAAACAGCCCTCTCACAGTAATGGATATGGTGAGAAAAGGTTTTGGTAAAACTCCTCTCAAGGATTTAATAATGGAGAGGAAGAGAATAGAGGAATTTGAAGAGTCTCTTATGTGAAAATTGTGGATGAATCAATCTTGTTTTTCTCTAGGGTTTCACTCTCAAAATTCTCTCTAGAAGCTCTCTTTCTTTCGTGGGTATAAGGGGTATTTATACTGGAGTGAGAATGGAATTTGAAGAGTCAGGTTTTTCAAAATAAGGCTGGATCGCAGCTTGACTGAGTGACGAGTTCCAGCTGCGAGGTAACTGAACAGCAAGTTGTCCTATTTTGTCCTGTAGTGCTCCCCAGCTAGCATGACGCTTCAACTTCTGGCATGCTTGGCACGTGTGCAACTTCTGGCAGCTTGCAGCCGCGAGTCACACGGGAGATCCAGTCACGAGTCCTGTTTTTCTTGCACACTCTTGAGCATTTCTTCACACTATCTCACTAATTGAAAGTTCAAATAGTGTATAAAACACCCTTAAATGTTTAGACCCCCAATAACAAAATTACCAATTCAAGCTTTATGGCAAACAATAAGTGTGCAGAAAATGAACACAAGCTATAAACAGAATTGGTAAACAATCTAAGCCAATTAAAATCACATATACAGTAGAAAATAAAAGGTAAAGATTAAGGGAAGAGAGATGCAAATACAGGGACAACACAATGATGTGTTATCGAAGAGGAAACCGAAGCCCTTGGCGTAAAACCTCTCCGCCGCCCTCCAAGTGGTAAGTAATCCACTAGAAAATGTAGTTGGGATACATGACCAGCAATAGACCCTCCAAGCCTAATCTACCCAGTGTACCTAAGCCCTCCATGCTTCTTGCTCCAACGAGGTTGCGCTAAATCTATTTCTTTTCTAGCTTTCTGGATTCCGCTACTTAACCATAGCATCAACCAATGTGAAATTGGTTCCTTCCTAATTGCTTCCTAAAACACCAAACAGCCCTCTCACAGTAATGGATATGGTGAGAAAATGTTTTGGTAAAAAGCCTCTCAAGGATTTAACAATGGAGAGGAAGAGAGTAGAGGAATTTGAAGAATCTCTTATGTGAAGATTGTGGGTGAATCAATCTTATTTTTCTCTAGGGTTTCACTCTCAAAATTCTCTCTGGAAGCTCTCTTTCTTTCGTGGGAATAAGGGGTATTTATACTGGGGTGAGAATGGAATGGAATGCAAAGAGTCAGGTTTTTCAAAACAAGGCTGGCTCGCGGCTTAACTAAGTTGCGAGTTCTAGCCACAAGGTAACTAAACGGCCAGTTGTCCTATTTTGTCTTGTAGTGCTCCAGCTAGCATGACGCTTCAACTTCTGGCATGCCTGACACGTATGCAGCTTCTGGTAACTTGCAACCGCGAGTCACCCACGAGATCTAGTCGCGAGTCCCAGTTTTTCTTGCACACTCTTGAGCATTTCTTCACACTATCTCACTCACTACCCTTACAAGAATCCCACCTAAATACAGGGTTACTAATTGCTGAAATACAAGCAAATTTGGCACGGAATAAAGCCAACAAGATGGTTGATTAAATTCAACCTTACAATCTCCCCCTTGGCTATTCCGTGACAAAATCCTAAAACAGACTCTAGACTTAACATATGACTTGGGAACAGTTGAACATAACTCACTCACACCTAACTCTAGAAACTGTGAAGCTCTTGAATCATATGAACATGAATCTCCTGAAACTCAACAATACACCATGATCATTGTATACAGAAAATCATGAAATGCATATGAAGCAAGCATGATGTGATCAAGCAAAGATGGAGTTAAAAAACAAACCATGGCTTGATCAAACAAGCAATCACTACAAGGTAGTGACCACAATGCTTATTCACACTTGAAACGAACACTTAGACATACAAGCTAACAAGAACAATGCAAATCACTTGCATGCCCAATACTCAACCAATGCATTATATACTAAGTATATGCATCTAGGAACAATCCTACAAGGGCACTAGAGTGACAGTACTCAAAAGAAAATGCATGACATTTAGTTAGAAGTACTGATTTAACAAAGCATAAATGCTACATAAAGCATGGTACAAACCATAAAGCCTACAAAATATGAAAACAAACCCTAAAAGCTTACAAAAGCAACATGGGTACAAACCACATTATATACTGAAAAACATCGTCAATATATAAAAAGTACCAAAGTTTCAAAACCATCCATGAGTTATGACTTTAAACCAAACATTAACCATAACCACAGTATATCAAACCCATAATAACAACAATTATCCAAAACATAATACTATAACCATAAACATAAACAAGATAAACACTGTTTTTGACTGCTTTTGACTGCTCCCCCTCAAATGTACTCCCCCTCAAGAGCTGCATGAGTGAGATAGTGTGAAGAAATGTTCAAGAGTGTGCAAGAAAAACAGGGACTCACGACTGGATCTCGCGGGTGACTCACAGCTGCAAGCCGCCAGAAGCTGCACACGTGCCAAGCATGACACTTCAACTTTTGGCATGCTAGTTGGAGCACTACAAGACAAAATAGGACAACTAGCCATTCAGTTACCTCGTGGCTGGAACTCGCGACTTAGTCAAGTCGCGAGCCGACCCTGTTTTGAAAAACCTAACTCTTCATGTTCCATTCTTACCCCAGTATAAATACCCCTTATACCCACGAAAGAAAGAGAGCTTCCAGAGAGAATTTTGAGAATGAAACCCTAGAGAAAAATAAGATTGATTCATCCATAATCTTCACATAAGAGACTTTTCAAATTCTTCTACTCTCTTCCTCTACATTGTTAAATCCTTAAGAGGCTTTTTACCAAAACATTTTCTCACCATATCCATTACTATGAGAGGGCTATTTGGTGCTTTGGGAAGCAGTTAGGAAGGAACCAATTTCACATTGGTTGATGCTATGGTCAAGTAGCGAAATCTGGGAAGCTAGAAAAGAAATAGATTTGGCACAACCTCATTGGAGTAAGAAGCTTGGAGGGCTTAAGTACACTGGGTAGATTAGGCTTGGAGGGTTTATTCCTGTTCATGTATCCCAACTACATTTTCTAGTGGATTACTTACCGCTTGGAGGGTGGCGGAGAGGTTTTACGCTGAAAGCTTCGGTTTTCTCTTCAATAACACATCATGTGTTGTCCTTGTATTTGCATCTCTCTTCCCTTAATCTTTGCCTTTTATTTTCTGCTGTAGATGTGATTTTAATTGGCTTAGATTGTTTACCAATTCTGTTTATAGCTTGTGTTCATTTTCCGCACACTTATTGTTTGTCATAAATCTTGAATTGGCAATTTTGCTATTAGGGGTCTCAACATTCATAGTGTTTTATACACTATTTGAACTTTCAATATTTATAAGTCAGAACTTTCAAGAAGTTTTTCCCTAATTTCCTCTCCACACATTTCCCAAAGGTCAATAAAATCTTTCACACATGAATTGTTGTCATTTTAACTTTTTAACTTTTAATGTTTTATGATCCTCAAAATCTCTCTCTCTCTCAAGTTAGAATTCAAAAATCTTCTTTCCATAGTTGTCTCGTGCCGTGCAACATTTTAGTACTGTTTCGTCGATTTGGTTGCTTTGAATTTCATCAATTTTGTATTTTGGTTTCAAATCTCTCCCTAGTCATCAATTTTGTTTGTTGTAGAAGAAGTGAATAGTATATCTCATCAGTGGAAAGAGCAATGAAGCCTAGTTTTTGATTTCGGTCTAAAATTATGCTTGAAATGTCGTTTTAGGCCAAAATAGTTCGGAATTGAGGACGAAATGTAACAAGGGGAGTCTTTTGCACCAGTCCAAGCACCTGAATGAAAATTTTCGATCGTTTTGGTCGAAACAGAACGGAGTTCTAAACATTTGTAAAGTTGAATTTATTCAACTATGTGTTGGCTCTATTCATTGCCGAATTTGCTTGTAATTCAACATTGAGAAACAATGTATTTTGGTGGGAATAATATAAGGGTTGTGTGTGAGAGAGTGTGAAGAATTGATCAAAAGTGTGCAAAAAAAGGTGACTCGCGACTGGAACTCACGACTGACTCGTAAGTGGTCACTCGCCAGAATCTAGCATACGTGTGAAGTATGTAGGAAGTTGAAGGGTCAAGATAGCTAGATCACTACAAGACAAAAAGTATAGTCTAGTCATTTTGTTAACTGGTGATTGGAACTCATGACTCATCCTAGCCGCGAATGACTCGCCAGTATACCCTGTTTTGCTGAAAACTGACTTTTCACATTCCATTTCATACCCTACTATAAATACCCTTATACCCACGAAATGTAGAGAGGTTCCAGAGAGAATTTTGAGAGAGAAACCCTAGAGAACAACACGATTAATTTATCCATAATCATATACATTTGATTCTCCTAATTCCTCTACTCTTACCCTTTCCATTGTCATACCCATAAGAGGATCTTAAGCCAAATCCTTACCTCACCAAATTCATAGCAGTGAGAAGGTTCTTGGTGTTTGGGAAGCAGTTCAAGAGAGAACCAATTCATATTGGTTGATGCAATGGGTTAATTGCGGGATTCAGTAAGCTTGAGAAGGTTCTCTATCCCATACTCTTTGCTTTTAATTACTGCTGAGTTATGATTAAAATATGGCTAAGAGTAGTTTTTATATTTGGGTATTGCTTATATCTATCATTCTGCACATCAATTGTTTGAATATAAGCTTGCTTTGAAAAATTTTTAATTGGGGGTCTAAACATTCACAAGTGTTTTACACACTAAGTGAGTTTTCAATTGGTATCAAAGCAGGTACAATTTGATGGATTTTTATATCCTCAGTGTGATCCTAGACCCCTTGTAGCTATGGATGAAGCTATGGAAAAGTCCATGTTGAATTATGGTACAAATGTTTGTGATAATGACTCTATGAGTATTTTTAAAGATTGTCCTAAAAATGAACTCCTAGAGTTATTAAAAACAAAGAAACATGCTAGAATGTTTGTTCATATGCTAAAGTATCTTGAACACAAGAACCATGTCTTACACAATAGTCTATGTGAGTCAAATTCATTGATTGAGAAGTATAAAAGAAGAAATAGAATATTGTGTGACAAGGTTAATCACCTTAAAAAGAGAATTCAATCTAGTAAGAGAATAGAAAATGAAGATGATTTTCTTAGATCAAGAGTGCTTATCTCTTGCTTGCTTGTTTGTGCACACCTCTTTGAAAGTATTCAATTCTTTTTTATGGTATCTTGATAGTGGATGCTCTCATCATATGACAGGAGATAAATCATTGTTTAAGTCTCTCAAAGAGAAGGTTGGTGACTATGTAACATTTGGGGATGGAAGCTATGCTCAAGTTCTTGGCAAAGGAACTATTTAGATACCAGGGCTACCTATATTGAAATATGTTCTATATATCAAACGGCTTAAGGCGAATCTCTTGAGAATGCAAAATTTGAGTCTTTTTGTGAGAAGAATGGGATCAAGAAAGAGTTTTCAGCTCCTAAAACTCCTCAACAAAATAGGGTGGTTGAAAGGAAGAACCGGGTGAATCAAGAAATGGCAAGAGTTATGCTACTCAACAAGCAAATTCCTCAAAAATTTTGGGGGGAAGCTGTAAACACCTCATGTCACATTGGTAATAGAATATTCTTCCGAGTAGGAACAAAGAAGACCGCATATGAAATTTGGAGTGGGAAGAAGCCAAAAGTGAAATACTTCCGAGTCTTTGGGAGTAAGTGTTACATTCTAAATGATTAGGAGAACCTTGGAAAATTTGATGCAAAAAGTGATGAAGTTATCTTTCTCGGGTACTCAACCACTAGTTAAGCATATAGAGTCTTCAACAAGAGAACAAAAATAGTGATGGAGTCCATCAATGTGGTCATTGATGATGCCATAACAAAAGTAGCAAATAATGATAGTGTAGAAGGAACAAGCTCCAAAGAAGCTATTGTTGAGATTGAAGCCCAAGATGTTGAAGTGGAAGAATGTTCACCAAAAAGAGAATCTACTCCCATGAATTCTAGAATGGAGACAAGATCATTGTCTAGATCCTCAAGCCCTCTCACCCGTTCAGAAGTTCATCCTCCTATCTCCTAGAATGATGAAGTGTCCACCTCAAAGAAGCCATCATCTAAAGTGGTTAAAAATCAACCGAAAAGTAACATTATCGGTTCTCTAGATGAAGCTCTACATCTTAGAAAAGGGAACACACTTATTGCAAACCATATGACTTATCATTGCTGCCTTGCTCAATTTGAGCCAAAAAGGGTAGAAGAAGCTCTTCAAGATGAGAATTGGGTGTAGCCAGTGCATGAAGAATTGAATCAATTTGTGAGGAATGGCCTATGGGAACTTGTCCCAAGGCCCAAAGACACTCATGTTATCGAAATCAAACGGATTTTCAGAAATAAGACCAATGAGGATGGTGAGATAATAAGAAATAAGTCTCGGTTGGTGGCTCAAGGTAACACTCAAGTGGAAGGAGTAGATTTTGATGAATCCTTTGCTTCCGTAGCTAGACTTAAGTCTATTTGCATCCTTTTGTCCATTGCATGTATTATGGATTTTAAACTCTACCAAATGGATATGAAATGTGCCTTTCTCAATGGGTTCCTTAATGAATAAGTCTTTGTTGAACAACCTAAAGGTTTCCAAGATCCTCATTTCCCGGATCATGTTTTGAGATTGAAGAAGGCACTCTATGGATTGAAACAAGCACCTAGAGCATGGTATGATCGGCTTACAAATTATCTCTTAGATAGAGGATTTAAAAAAGGCTATGCCGACCGGACCTTGTTTGTGAAGAAAGATGAGAACTATCTTCTTATAGCTCAAGTGTATGTTGATGACATAGTGTTTGGAGCCGCCATAGACACCCATGCTATAGAGTTTTCTGAAGAAATGAAGAAGGAATTCGAAATGAGTATGGTGGGGGAACTTACATTTTCTTGGGTCTTCAAGTTAAACAAAGGAAGGACGGTATATTCATCTCTCCAAAAAAATATGCTAGAAATCTTGTCAAGAAGTTTAGACTAGATTCCAAAAGGCATGCCTCCACTCCCATGAGTTCATCTACCAAGCTTAGTCTTGATTCTTCCAGGGTAGAAGTAAGTCCAACTTTGTATAGGAGCATCGTTGAAAGTCTCCTATATCTCACTGGAAGCAAGTCGGACATTGCATTTAGTGTGGGAGTATGTGCTCGTTATCAAGCAGCTCCAAAAGAGTCTCACTTGACGACTATGAAGAGAATCATACGATATATTAATGGCACTCCTGAGTATGGTCTATGGTACTCAAAAGACTTTAACGATTGTCTAGCTGGTTACTAGATGCAAATTGGGCAAGATATGTTGATGACCGAAAGAGCACTTCGGGTGAATGTTTCTATCTTGGAAACAACCTTGTATCATGGATGAGCAAGAAGTAGAACTCGGTATCTTTATCTACAACTAAAGCCAAGTATATAGCTGTTGGGAGTTGTTGTACTCAACTACTTTGGATGAAGAAACTTCTTCATGACTATGGGATTCCTCAAGAAACGATAAGTGTTTTTTGTGACAACACTAGCATCATAAATCTTTCTAAGAATCCTGTTCAGAATTCAAAGTCCAAGCACATAGAGATTCGTTATCACTTCATCCGTGATTTGGTGGGAGATAAAATCGTATGTCTTGAATTCATCCACATGGACAACCAAAAGGCTGACATCTTCACCAAACCTCTCGATGGTCCTCAGTTCGAATCGCTCCGTAAGAACATCAGTGTTAGTATCATTCCTTGAATTTGATGTGTGTTATGTGTTTTACATATCTATCTTGAATTGATCTTAATTGAGTAAAGCACACACTACTCTGTTGGAAGCATGTTTTTATTGTTTTTGTTGTTTAAAAGCTTTGGTTATTTTTTATTTTTTTATTTTTATCATTCTTTACTTGCTTTGTGTTAAAAATTCAAAAAACACATAAAAAGAATAAAATCCAAAAATTTTGATCGCCGGTGTTGTGTATTGTTACATGCATGTTTAGCCTTGTACCTCCGTACTAATGGCTTTATGCATTAATAAGCTTAACTTGTTATCTATGCACTTGTATCTTCGTGGGAAACGTCTTGATATCTATGTGATTGTAGACACTCGATTTTGCACCCATGATTTAATCAAGGGAGATGACTGGAATGATCATCTATAAACCCCCAAAAATCATGATTGCATACCATAAAAATGATCTTGAGATTCTAACGGTTACAACAGTGTGTCCGATTTCGAAATCAGACCATCGGATCGAAAGATACCACATGATCAAGTTTGCACGATCAGCATGCATTGTGTCTATGTAGAGTTGAATGCACGTGATTAGTATAAATTAATTTTGATTAGTTAAAAAATTAAAATTAATTAAATAATTTTGTGATTGGTTGACAATTGGTGTCTAAAATAGGATTGCTTGCATAGGAATGAAAGGGATAATTGGATAACAATAAAATTATGGATAATCTGAACTTTATTAAGATTTATTTTAGGGTATTTATCTAAAAGATAATTGTGCTTGAAAAGACCTGAATTATCTAGAAAAGAGATAAAAATCTTAGAATACAAATTGGAAATACGTCTAAGTGCAAGGCCCGGCTCAAGAAAACCTAAAAAAGGAGTCTAAAACACACCCAAACACGAAAGTGCGATCAGCACCCAAGAGTACTATTCAACACTTTTGGAGTGCCGAATTGCGCTTTTTTGGGTTTTGGCCCAATTCTCTTCGGGTGCTGATAAGGCATACCCTTTTTGATTTTTTCGCAAAAAGACGTGTCTCGATTCACATTCTACCCATTGTTGCTTATTTTTTAAGCATTGCAGTCTCTATAAATAGGGATTGGATCTCAAAATTCAACACATTCTTTTACACTCAAGGAGAGACACCCTTTCACATTCTCAAATTTCACTCCCCTTTTCTGGTATTCTCTCTTAAACTAGGGTTTTTAGGTTTCAAAGATAATTGCATAAATTTCTTTGAACCCTAAATATCCTCTCAAGAAGAAGAAGTGCTCCATGCAAGAGGTTGTTTCTGATAACCCTTTTTCTTTATGCTTCTCTTTTGTGATGATACATGTATGTTTATTATTTTAGTTTAGTTGTTTCAAATATTCATATCATGAATTATTGTTTTATTTAAAGCATGTTCTTGATTCTTTTATTATTGTTACGATCTCTTTCTTATTTTCAAAAATATGCATGTCAACAATTCTTTTTCTTCGAAACAAAAACGGATCTACATCTTCCTTAGATTTAGATCTGATTTTTCTTAAAACAAAATAAAAAATAGATCTACATCTTTCTTAGATATAGATCTGATTTTTCCTAGAATAAAAACGGATTTGCATCTTCCTTAGATGTTGATCTAAATTTTTCTTAAAATAAAAACGGATCTGCATCTTCCTTAGATGTAGATCTAAATTTTTCTTTAAAAAAAAAAAAAAGGATCTGCATCTTCCTTAGATGTAGATCTAAATTTTTCCTAGAATAAAAACGGATCTGCATCTTCCTTAGATGAAAATCTGAATTTTTCTCAAAATATAAATGGATTTGTATCTTCCTTAGATACAGATCTAATTTTTTTTAACATATGCGTATTTTGAAATAAAGAAAAAGATCATGCATGATTGTGTTTATTGTGTTTGTTTTGTTCAATATATGTAGCACAATTTTTTTTTATGAATGAAACCCTCTTCTCAAAAATCTTTTTCATATTTTTCTGTCATCAAAAATCATTTTTTTTTTAGTTCTTAAAAAACAGATCTGATCTTTTATAAACCAAAACCATTTTTTTCTAAGTTCTTAAAAACAGATCTGATTTTTAAAAAAAAAACCAAGACTTTGTTTTATTTAATAAACACAAATCTGAATTTTCTCTCCAAAAACCACTTGTTTTACACAACAAAAGCAAATCTAATTTTTTTTTTTTTTTTTATAAACTGAAATCAAATTCTTTTACTCACAACAATAGATTTGATTTTTTTAAAACAAAGAAGAAGATGCATTCATAAATAAATTTGTGTGATTTAGTTTTATTCACATATACAACATATCATTCATAGCATGCATAAAATGGTACATAGGTCACAAGAGTATAGAAGACTAGACTATGTTTAGGCGGAATGGGTGCCTAACACTTTCACATTCCGTAACCTAGCCTCCGAATTTAGGTCTTTGGATAAGTAGATCTAAGCCTTGTCTTTATTTTTATTTTGGGTAGTTTGTAACTAGGACAAAAAGTCATGTAATTATTTGGTAGTTTGTAACTAGGACCCAAAGCCATGTAATTTTTCAAATTTTCAAATATGTATTTTTTTTATTCAATCAATGATAAAGGAACAATTTAGTCATGTATTTATATATATATTTTTTTTGTATAAAAATAATAAGTGGCGACTCCACACCACTTACCCAAAAAGAGAGATGCCCTTAAAAGCATCCAAATCTCTTTTTTTGAGAGGCATTTTTGTGGTCTTTCACAATGATTGTTGTAAATAAATCTTCAAACTTGTCATGAATGATTAGTCAATAGTTTTGTTGATATTGAGACTTGCGTAGACTTGTGCCTACATCTCTACCAACTCATTTATTTTTTTGCTTAAAGAGCTCAACCAATGTCAAATCTCGAAAAGAGATAATGGGCTGTAAAAGTTGTCGCACAAACTAGTATTTGACTAGGAAAAAGGAAAAGCGACGTGTAATTAAAATGTATGGTGCCAAAGGCTTACTCATCAAAATGAAATATCAAAAATTTCAGGCATCGATCTCAAAAAGAGATGTAAAGATCAAAATGATCAAAAGAAAACAAGCCAAATGAAAAGCTTCTATCTCAATGTAATCAAGTTTATATGAGAGGACATATATGTTCATTTTTACAATTGAGATAGGTCACTCTACTTAGTGCTAATTGTGTATGACTTGGTTAAATTGATCATTGAAGCTTCACATTAGACTAAGAACTATCTCATTTTTGATATCCACTCATACCACATATGTCTATGTTCAATGAATACTTTATTCATTTGTGTGATTGTACTTGATTAAATGTGATGTACATACTCAAGCATCTGTTGATCAAACTCAAAAATATTTTTGAGTATTTTAGTTGTTTATGGAAAGTATTTTGTTTTGAAAAATTTCACAAAAATCCAAAAATTTTCAACTTTGCCTTTTGGCGACTCACTCGTAAGTCACAAGTTTTCAAAGCTCTAGTCACAAGTTTACCCAGAATGGTTTGCGATTCATTGTCAAGTAAGAGTTCATCCAGAAGCGTTCGCGACTCACTGGCGAGTGCAAGTCCCAGTTGCGAAAAAAACTTAGAGAAATTTTTCAAAATCTGGGTTCAAGGGATTTTGGTGACTCACTCACGAGTCAATTGAGTCGCGAAAAACGTGTGTTTTGCAAAAATAGGGTTAAAAATCAGATAGTTTTTCAAAACATTACAGTTTTCCTCACATCACGTGCGTCTCTTTGTCTTCTCCGCCTCTCTCTCTCTCAAAACTGCTATTTTCACTCCAAAAGCCTCCATTTTTCTCTACAATCTTCACTCCAAATCCAAGAAAAGGTATGGGTTTTCACTACTTTTTACTTTATTTCAAGTTTAAAGCATTATATTTCATGGATTTGTTGTTTTTGTTGAGATATTGAAATATGGTTGAAGAACATGGGTTTTTGATGAAATTGACATACGGGTTTTGTTGAGGATGATAGTATAATGCTTGTTTTATATGTTTTACATGTTTTTATTACATGCTCATGCATTATACAATGTCTTATGTTGTGGTGTGCATACCATTTTGTTGATAAAATGTCTATCTAGATGTTTTTATTTGTAATTTTTGGACTCTTTTGAGTACAAAATTTGGGGATAATCATGTTTTCATGTTTGGAACAACTAATGATTATGTGTTTCACACTTTGCCCCTTGCATGATTTCATGCCTTGAATATGCACACTTTTTCATATGATGCACAAACACACAATCTTTGACATATTAAGTGACTAATGCCACGATTATATCATGCTTTGATGTTTAGCATCTTCTCATGTCAATTTTTTTTTTTTTTTTTTGAATTGCTCTTTAAATTTAAGTTTCTAGGGTTTAATTCGTGGTTTATGTTTTTGGTACTAACTTGTTGCTAATCAATTTTGTTGCCGTTTGTGTTCATCTTGCTCTTTGCTATTTCATGGTCTTTGCTTGAAGATGTCTCCTTTCAAAAAGTCAGCAGTGAAAGGAAGCAGCAGCAAAGGGAAGGAACTAGTCATTGATCTTAGTAGTTTCTCCCCTAAGTCAAAGAAAACTCAATCTTCCACTAGAGTTTTTGATGACACTTGATTGAGATCCTATACCGCATATCAAGCATATTTGAGCTACTTCAAAAATGCCCCCATGGTGATTGAACGGATTGTTGAGCAAGCTACTCTTCTTGATACGAACATTCCTAAATGGTTCACGTCTAAGGATTGAAACTACCTTCTAACAAATCTAGAAGATCCTTATGAAGAGCATGTGGAAGAGTTTTATGCGAATGCTATCTTTGATGGGGAAGAGCTACGATGTTGGGTAAGATGAAAGGAATTCACTATAACGCCTTCACATCTTGCTCTCATTCTAAACATCAACCGACCAATGTTTGTAAAACCACCAGTGTATGATGATATGGACCCAGACCCTAAAATTTTTTGCGACGTTTTCGGAGAAAATTTGGATGTGTCTTCAAATAGGAAATCAATTGGTCTGTCATCTCTATCTCCCGAGTTGAGGTTGCTCACAACAGTAATGTTTCATAATCTCTATGCTCTCTCTCGCACCGAAAACATGAATCTTGTTTGGGCTCTATTTCTTCATGACTTGATTACCAATGAAGAAATTGATGTATGCTCTTATATCTTTCAAATTTTGGTCAAAATTGCTGAGAGGATGGCCTCTAGGAATTGCCCTCCATTTTGTTGCCTCATCACAAAAAAATTGAAGCTAAAAGGAGTACCCACATTGGAAGATGAGTATCCTCAACCTAAGCAAAGACCAATCAACATTACCACTCAATGCTATAATAGGCCACATCCGATAGAATGTCAAGCAAGAGAGTAATGATCCTAAAGGTGATACAAGCTCTAGCTCACACGCCTATGATGAGAAGTTGGACAACATAATGGCTTCTATGCAAGACATCAACACAAAATTGTCCAGCCTTACATCTATCATGCACTCTCAGCACACCCGATTTGAAACAAAGTTTACCTCTCTCCAAATTCAATTGGATCAAATCCAAAGGAAGCTAGAAGAAGATGATGACTAGCTATTCCATGACAAAAAGGGGGAGATGGTGATCATGATAGGGGGAGAGCTATGATAGTGGGAGAAAGATAAATTAAAGGGGGAGCAAGCAATGCAAGAGCAAGCAATTCAAACAACAAGTTGTTCTAGTTTTTCTTTGTTGTTATTACTAGTCTATGTTCATATTTCATAGTTTAAACTTATGTTGTGTACTTGACTATGCTTTTATGTACCTTTGCTTATGTAGCTTAGGACTTTTAGTTAATGTTTTGCATTTTCTTTAGTACTTTTGAGTACTTGTTGGATCTTGTATCCTTGATGCAATTCAAACTTAATGCTTCTTGCTTTAGTGTTCTTGCATCGATTGAGTGTTGGACATGCAAATGATATTTTGCATTGACCTTATTTGCTTGCATATCCAGTTGTTCATTCATTGTGTGAATGTTCATTGTAGTCACTATTTATAGTGATTGTTCTTGTATAGTCAAGTTATGCATCATTGTCATATTCATACTTGCTTGATCATATTGTGCTTGCTCCATATGCTTTCTAAGTTTTCCACTTACAATGAACTTAATGAGTGCATTTTGTGATATTGTTTTCAGGAGACCTGTTCGTATGGTTCAAGAGATTCATAGATCTAGAATTAGGTGTAGTGAGTTTTGGCAACTATTCCCAACTCACATTTTTAAGTCTAGAGTCCGTTTTAGGGTTTTGTCACGGAATAGCCAAAGGGGGAGATTGTAATTCAACATTTAGAAACCCTGTATTTAGGTGG
Organism: Quercus robur; assembly: GCF_932294415.1. Taxonomy (NCBI): domain Eukaryota; kingdom Viridiplantae; phylum Streptophyta; class Magnoliopsida; order Fagales; family Fagaceae; genus Quercus; species Quercus robur. Next base: position 15,361,477 of record NC_065537.1, read on the forward strand.
GAATAATGTAAGAGTTGTGTGTGAGAGAGTGTGAAGAATTGATCAAGAGTGTGCAAAAAGAGGTGACTTGCGACTGACTTGCGAATGGTGACTCGCCAGAATCTAGCACACTTGTGAAGCATGCAGGAAGCTAAAGGGTCGGGACAGCTGGATCACTACAAGACAAAAAGTATAGTCTAGCCATTCTATTAATTGGCGACTGGAAGTCGCGACTCATCCCAGTCACGAGTAACTCGCCAATGCATCCTATTTTGCTGAAAACTAACTTTTCACATTCCATCTCATACCCTACTATAAATACCCTTATACCTACGAAATGTAAAGACCTTCCAGAAAGAATTTTGAGAGAGAAATCCTAGAGAAATCTTAAACATTTAATTCTTCAAATTCCTCTACTCTCACCCTCTCTATTGTCATACCCATGAGATGATCTTAAGCCAAATCCTTACCTCACCAAATTCATAGTAGTGAGAAGGTTCTTGGTTTTTGGGAAGCAATTCAAGAGAAAACCAATTCTTATTAGTTGATGCAATGGGCTAATTGTGGGATCCAATAAGCTAGAGAAGACACAATTAGGTGTAACCTTGTTGAAGCAAGAAGTTTGGAGGGTTTCGGTGCATCGGGTAGATTAGGCTTGGAGGGTTTATTGCTATTCATGTATCCTAACTGATTTTCTAGTGGAACATCTTACCACTTGAAGGGCAGCAGAGAGATTTTTCGCTGAGTTCTTCGATTTCCTCTTTGATAACACATGCCGGTATTATCTTATGTTTGCTTCTCTCTATCCTTTACTCTTTGCTTTTAATTACTGTTTAGTTGTGATTAAAATTTGACTTAGAGTAGTTTGCATATTTGGGTATTGCTTATATTTTATCAATTGTTTGAATATAAGCTTGCTTTGGAAAATTTGTAATTGGGGATCTAAACATTCACAAGTGTTTTACACATTAAGTGAGTTTTCAGCATTGATTAGGACATCACTTAATCCAAAAAGGTTTAAGCCAATGAATTTGAGCCCAACTATATTATATTAATCACTCACTATTGTCATTCTTATTCAATGTAGTACTTACCTCACATGTATGTTCTCAACAATTCTATTAATACTAGGTTTACACAGTATGGGTCTAGTACAATGAGGGAAACAAGTTGCTGGACGTGTTTATTGTAGAGCAAAGGGCAAGAAAATCCTTGTGTTGGATGATTCATACTTTTGGTATTTCTGCTATGTTTTTGCTTATATTGTATTTGGTTATCAAGAAAGTGCAAGTAAATGAAAATCATAATAATAATAATATTTTTTAAATAATAATAATTTTTTCTTTATATTCATCAATTTTAATTCATTACAATGTTGATTTGGCTTTTTCAATAGAACTAAAGTAATCTTATATTTTTCTCCAATGACTAAACCACCAACACTAGTTGAAAAAATGTCTCTAGGCATTGAATAGTCGGCACTCATCGCCAATGAGGTGTATCTTGCCATTAGACCGCTAGCACAAATCATTGGAATGTAGTCTCCGAACACCTGATATCCGTTAGCACTAGTCATGGAGTGGAGTCACTGGGCACTAGATTGCCGACATCAATCGTTGGAGCAGAGTATCCCATCACCAAACCGTTGGCACTAGTTACAGAGCGGAGTCACCGAACATCGGATTGCTGGCACAAGTCATCGGATCGGAGTCTCTAGCCACCGAACCACTGGCACCAGTCACTAGAGCAGTGTCTCTGGCCACCAAACTAGTAGCCAAGCAACTTGATGGGAAACCACTGTGTGTTTTTGGAAAATGTTTTATCAATTTCAAAGGTAAAATATTTTACAACTTTTAATAAAAGATTTTATGGTCAGTAAAAAGTACTTTACAAATTTAACTATATTTTACTGGCAAATAAATACCTAAAAATTGAAAAAAAAAAATACTTCGAGTTAAAAACAAACGAAGCACTGGTTATCATGAGAATTCTGTTATTCACGTGAGCAAGTTTTGTCATTTAGATGACATCAAGAACAAAATAAAAATCTTTTGAAAAAAAGTTGAGGACCACAATTAATATAAAATAACAGAAAAATCACAGCAATAATGAACCTTAAATAATAGAATATACTAGAAATACAACTTTATCATAATTTTTACCTTAATTTATTCATATGTTAAATTGTGAGTCATAAAGTAAAAATAGTGAATTTATGGTGGTCCACAACTCCATCATGTAAGAATTACTCAAGCAAGTTATAATAAAAGTTGTGATGATAGCATTTTTCATTGATAATACTTTTACAATTATTGCTGGACGTGTTTAGTGGTTCTTTTCTTTTTTTTAGTGAATATTTGATTCCTCTATTTGTTTTGTTGTTTTCTCAAGAAAATTATTGTTTGGTCCGCAGAGCTCGGAATAATTCTCCGAAATTACACAATAATAATCCATTTTCTCAGGAGAGAGAAAGTAAGTAGCTTTTTAGCAGCATTAATTTTATATATTTACCTAATGGATGAAGATGCCTTATTTGTATATTTATCAACTCTGGTAATGCATTTGGTCCAAGTTTTCTCATAGCTCTGATTTCTTAATCAGCATCTTAGAGTCATCAGTCATGGTGGGATTACCACAAATTCTAGTTTTAATCTTTTGTGCTGCTTGCATCTTTGGCCTTGTTTTGGAAGCTCACGCTCAATATCCATATTATTCGGTGACCAAACCTTCTTATACTGGTTATTGGATGGAGATCCCGTGCAATTACTTAGATATCAACCATTCATTGAATCTAATGCTTCTTTCATTGAAACATACTATGCTTTCTTAGGTTAATAACAATTTCTTAGTTTGAAGTTTATCACAATGTATCAGTCCTCTCTTATTCCATTTGTTTGTTATTATTGTGGTTTGAGTATGGTAGTAGTTGATTATTTTATTTTCATTTAATGTTATTTTGGAAATGCACAGAAGATGTTTTTGAAAATATCTGTTAGAGAAACTATGAAGTGATGCTAAGTTATTTGATATCAGTTTTTTTTTCTCCCCCTTTTCTTGATTTCTTTGTCAAAGATTTCCCCATTCTTTTTCAGTCCTTGGTAAAAAATAATTTCTTATTTAACAGTTTGAGCCATGGCTTGTCTTGAAATAAAATTTTTTGCCAAAATATTTTCACCTGCATTTGCCACTAAATACCTTGGATCTCTTTTTAGATTCTTTCAGTGACAATCTTTATTGGAGCCTAATTTTGCTTCAATGCCTTCTTTCAGTTGGTGAATATTTCATATTTGCTTCTCCTTAATGCAAAATGCATTTATTATTGTCTGATTGCCCCATTAAATTGGGCTATGCACCTATTATATTATGACATTGATTACAAAGAAATTAAATACATCTCATGAACATTTGGACTATATGATCTGCTTTGTATTTCACTTTTAATTTTGGTTCCTTAGTTGAGTTCTTAAGATGGAACTTCGAAAGCTAAACCCTCAACAAACTTACATAATTAGTAATGATAATGATCTTAAGGGTTTAACCGTGCATGCTGTTAATTGGAAATTTTGATATATGTTTATCATTGAATGGCATGAGAGTGTGAAGTTAATTAGAAATCACTCTTTTTTCTTCTGTCAAGTTGAATGGCATGATTATAGGTATGCTATTGTTCTTTTGATCACTGAGAGTGTGAAAAGGCAGGTGCTGGAGGGATTAGTGCTGAAGTTTAGATTGTTTTATGTTAGTGAAGACCACATGTTCTCACACTTGTTTAAGTTTTACCATTATGAAGAAGTATTGTAAAAATATATATTTTTTGGATAACCTTTAGCAGCCACTTTGATGATTCAAAAATTGTTTTGAATAAAAGTATTTTGCATGGGTATTATCTTGTTCATTACACTTTGGCTTCAACTTGCATCTTTACAGAATTTGCTCGCAAATTTTAGGTTCTTTTTTTAGTGAAATAAATCATTGCCCATGAATATATATATATATATATATATATAGGAGAAAATGGGGAAATGCCCTTTTCTCCAAACTAAGCAGCGTTTTGCTCCATTTTCCAAACTTATTAGGAAAATGTCCCTCTTTTGTAACTCGATTTGAGATAAATTGAGTTTTCAAAAAAATAAATAAATAAAATTGGAGCCCTATAGCGATGTTTTTAAGGACCTATAGTGACATTTTAAGGACCTATAGTGGCGTTTTGTAACCCGACCTCCATAAAATCAAGTTATAGGCAATTATTTTTACCTATAACTCGATTTCATAGAGGTCGAGTTACAAAATGCCACTATAGGTCCTGAAAACGTCACTATAGGCTCCTTAAAAACAGCGCTATAGGGCCTAACTCAATTTATCACAAATCGAGTTTCAAAAGAGGAGCATTTTCCTAATTAGTTTGAGAAAGCAGGCAAAGAGCTTCTATTTTTGCCTGAAAAGGGCATTTGGCAATTTTTTCCTCTCTATATATATAAATAATTAGGGCTCTTGTTCTAATAGCTATGTAATCAAAGTGCACATTTCAATAAAGTTTTGTATAGTCTTAAATCAAACTCTTGCTTCAATTTGTGACCGTATAGGCAACATCAAAATTGTTCAATTTGAAGCATTACAAGAAGTTAGAAATAAAAAGGTACAAAATCAATTACATTTATTAAACTCTCAAAACCAATATAAAGAGAAGAATAGCTATATTTTATTACATTCTTCTTCATTTCTACTCTAAATTCTTGTAAGATTTTTTGTAAATGAACGATGAAACTATTTAAGTGTCAAAATTAGAGAATGCATTCAATGTTTCACTGATACTGAAAATTAGCTTTTTGACTGCAAAATATGGCTTCAATACATAAGGGAATGCTCGTAACAACTAACAAGTACTATTTTGAAAACATTCAGTTACAACCGAAGGCCATCCACCATAAACACACTATAGCTTTCCAAATCTGGTTCAGCTAGAAACTCTTGCAACCACATTCCACGTGTCATATATTTCAAAATAGTCTTTTCTAAAGTGCAACCTTCAAAACGGATAGAATAACCTACAACATGGCCTAGTTTGACACCCATTTCTTGAGAAACTCTAGCAGCAACACTCATTGCAGCAACTCGTCTTGGCAGTGTGCATCCAATGCTGATTTTGCTTTAAGACCTCTCAAGCAACTTGGACACCTACTCATTATCAATATTGCAAGCATCCATAACTGATGTTTTGATATAATCAATCTGATCCTCAAACACAAACTAATAGTCAACAGTTTTAATGTTTTATGATCCTCAATCTCTCTCTCTCTCAAGTTAGAATTCAAAAATCTTCTTTCCATATTTTTCTCATAGCGTGCAACATTCTAGTAGTGTTTCGTCGATTTGGTTGCTTTGAATTTCATCAATTTTGTATTCTGGTTTCAAATCTCTCCCAGGTCATCAATTTCGTTTGTTGGTAGAAGAAGTAAAAAGTATATCTTATCAGTAGGAAGAGTAATAAAGCCTTTTTTTGTTCTTTTTTTCGTCTGGAACATGGATATCGCCTAGAATGCCGAAATTCAGCCTGGAATGTCGTTTTATGCCAAAATAGTCCGAAATTAAGGGCGAAATGAAACATGGGGAGTCTTTTGCACCTGTCCAAGCACCTGCCTGTCCAAGCACCTGAACAAAAAATTCTGGTTGTTTCAATCTGAACAGAATGAAGTTTAAAACATTGATTAGGACATCACTTAATCCAAAAAGGTTTAAGCCAAGTTTGGGCCCTACTATATTATATTGATCACTCACTATTGTCATTCTTATTCAATGTAGGACTTACCTCGCATGTATATTCTCAACAATTCTAATAATACTAGGTTTACACAATATGGGTCCAGTATAATGAGGGAAACAAGTTGTTGAACGTGTTTATTGTAGAGCAAAGTGTTAGGACATATGTGAATCATTGTTAGGAACATATGTCAAAATAGAATTGGCTAATCCTTTGATAAAACGCACTTTACTTATAATTGGGTAAATCTAGGATGTGTTTAATGCTTCAAGGAACAAGGTTTTAAGTTCAAGTGTTAAAGCCATGCAAGTCTGTCCAAGAATCAAGTCAAGAAGTGTTGGATTTTAAAACTCAACAGCTAGTATCTATCGAGATTTAAAAAACTGTTTCAGCCCGATGCTCGACAGCTTCTCAATAGATAGGTTATCTGTCAAGATTTATGAAAATAAATTTTTTAGAGATGATTTCACTTCAATCCGTGAATATTTGTTTGGGCTTTCTTTTCTCACAACCCTAAACATATATATGGATTGTTTTAAGGGCTGTCATAGCTAATGCAACTAAATGCAAAAGAATTTCACAAGCATATTGTGAACCAGAGACATATGCCCTAGTTCATCTTTCTATTCCAGAAGCTACTATGTTTGTACACCATAGGATTTTGTAACCAAGGAGTTTCGTAATCTTCATTGTGTGGTAAACTAAAGAACTTTGTAGCCAACATCCTTCTCAAGTTAGTGAGTAAGCCACGTACTGGGATCCGCACATTAAATTAGTTAGTCACATATTGGGAGCTGTGCATTAAAATGAGAAATTGTCACTACAAGACAAGTCCAATTGGGTATTGGTGTAAGGGTTCAACTGTAGGTTGGTATAAAGTACTAGGATTCCTTTACTTGTAACTGCTTGTTATGATAATAGTGATTTCTTGAAAGTGGTGACCTTAAAACCACCCGGTAGAATTTTTTCCGTGTATGTTTTCCCCATTTATAAACAAATCACCGTATCAATTTATTTTCCGCTGCACTTTAACTTAGTTGGTGATTTGTTTGTGCTACCACCTTATTGCATGCAAATTGAATTAATTAATTAACTTGACTAATTAATTGGTTAATTCTTCACAAGGGGTCAATACATTCTTAACCTATCAAGTGGTATCAAAACAGGCACACTCTGATTAGGTTTTAATCTTTGCTGTGTGATCCATTGACCCCTATTTGTCATGGATGCAACCTGCATAAAAATATCTTTGTTTTCAAATACATCTTATTTTTCTAATCTCTACTTGTTTGAGTGTATCAGAAAATGCAAGTCTAAAAGTTATTTGACTTCTATCATGATGATTATTGAAAAAGATCTTAGCTTGACAAAGAAGAAACTAGACTGTCTTAGAATGAAAATGTGCAAAAGAATTCATCTGAGAAGAGTGAAAGTTATAGCCTTTGTTCATAAAAGGCAGATGAGAAAATACACCATTCTCACTGATCTGTCATCTAAGCATGAAGTGTGCTTCATGTTAAAGTTTGCATTTAAGGTTATGGATATGTGTTTATGGTACCTTGATAATGGCTGCTCAAGACACATGACTGGAGACCGATCTCCTTTCAAGGTATTCAAGTCTAAGAAAGGTGGTAATGTCACTTTTGGTGATGAGAGCAAATCACAGATTAAAAGAAACGGAATCATCTCTCTACCTGGACTGCCAGACATTGCAAATGTTCTATATGTAAAAGGTTTGAGAGTGAACATGTTGAGCATAAGTCAGATATGTGATCAAGACTTCACGATACTATTCTCAAAAGGGAAATTCCTTGTCATGGATAAGTCTGGGAGGAAACTCATAAGTCGTGTTCGCACACTAGACAATTGTTATGGTTTGTTCCTGATGCTGATATTGTGTGCAATAGCATTCATTTACCAAATGAAGATCTATGGCACCAAAGGATGGGACATGCTAGTTACAAACATCTTTCAATAGTATCTAAGTATGAGTCAATCTTGGGGATACCAAAGCTTAGTAGAGTGAACAATGTGGTGTGTAGACCATGTTAGCTTGGAAAACAGACAAAAGCAAAACATTCAGGCACTCAAACATCCACTACATCTAAACCATTGGAACTACTGCATCTGGATCTCATAGGTCTAACCAGAACCGAGTCTCTTGGTGGAAAGAGATATATCATGGTTATGGTAGATCACTTCACTAGGTAGACTTGGGTCATCCTTCTACGATCCAAGTCTGATGCTCCAGAGCACATTGAAGCCTTGTGCACAAGATTGCAAAATGAGAAGAGTTTAGAGATTGATCGAATTCCAAGTGATCATAATAAAGAATTCGAGAACTCATACATGGAGTCCTTTTGCACTAGATCAGGTATATCTTAAGAATTCTTTACTCCTATTACTCCTTACAAGAATGGTGTAGTAGAAAGAAAGAACAGGGTTATTCAAGAGATGGCTAGAGCCAAGTTGCACAACAAAGATGTGGCTAGAAACTTGTGGGGAAAAGCTGTTAACACTGCATGTCATACAATTAATAGGGTGTATTTTAGACCCGATACCAAGAAGACTCCCTATGAGTTGTGGAAGGGAAGGAAGCCAAATGTTAATTATTTCAGAATTTTTGGAAGTACTAGTTTCATTCTCAAGAATAGAGAGAATGTGGGAAAATTTGACTCCCAAAATGATGAAGGAATATTTCTAGGATACTCCTCTACAAGCAAGGCTTATCGGCTATACAACAAAAGGACCAAGAAAGTAATGGAAACTGTGAATGTTGTTATTGATGAATCTTCAAATTCCAATTCTGAGGAATTTAGTGAGGAAATCTCTAAAGAAATTCTTTCTCCCGAGCCCAAGGACGTTCAAGAAATTGTTGATCAAGAGTCCGCATCTCCAAGTACTCCCGGTACTTTAAGTGTTATAGAAGGTTCAGCAGACATACCTACTTCACCTGATTCTGAATCTCATGAAGAGAAAGGACCTTCCTCTAAGATCAAATTGAATCATTCTCCTGAAGTTATTTTGGGAAATATGAATGAACTAACACTAAGGAAGCGTACAATTGATAAATGTGTTGCGAACTTTGTGTCTTATTCTTGTTATTTGTCACAAGTTGAAACCACTAAAGTTGAGGACGCTCTACAAGATGAAAGCTAGGTTGAAGCTATGCATGATGGACTACTTCAGATTCAAAGGAATGATGTCTAGACTCTAGTACCTAGACCGAAGGGTGAGCATAGCATTGGCACAAAGCGGATATTCTGCAATAAGACTGATGATGAGGGTAATGTGACCCGCAACAAGGCTTGTCTTGTAGCTCAAGGATACTTTCAAATGCAAGGAGTAAACTATGATGAGACATTTGCTCCAATAGCCCGTATGGAGTCCATCAGAATTCTCCTAGCCCTAGCATGCCATTTGAAATTCAAGCTTTACCAGATGGATGTAAAAACCACTTTCTTAAATGGGTTCCTTAAAGAAGATGTCAATATGGTTCAACAAAAAGGATTCATTGATTCCCACTTTCTGCTTCATGTGTTGTACCTCAAGAAGGCACTCTATGGTTTAAAGCAAGCCCCTAGAGCTTGGTATGATCGGCTCACATAATACTTGGTATCACATGGGTTCACAAGAGGGAAAGCTTATCAAACTATCTTCATCAAAAGGGAAGATGGCGAGTTGATAGTTGCTTAAGTCTATGTTGATAATACCATCTTCGGATTAACAAAGGATAAACTTGCTCATAGCTTTTCTAAACTCATGCAGGACGAGTTCAAGATGAGCATGCTTGGAAAGTTGAATCACTTCCTTGGGTTGTAGATTCGTCAACAAGAGTCAGGTATATTCATATCTTAATCTAAAAATGCCAAGAACCTTGTGAAAAATTTTGGTTTGGAATATGCTAGTTCTGTTAGAACCCCTATGAGCCCAAATGTTAAATTCACTATTGATTTGTTGGGTAAGAGTGTTGATACATCTCTTTATAGAAGCATGATAAGTAGTCTTCTTTACCTTACTACTAGTAGACTTGATATTAGTTATAGTATAGGAGTGTGTGCTAGATATCAGGCTAATCCCAAAGAGTCTCATATGATTGCTTTGAAAAGAATCATAAAGTATGTCAAAACCATTACCGAGTTTGATGTGTGGTATAGCAATGGCACAAATGATATCTTAACTGGGTACTCTAACGCAAATTGGGCTGGGAATGCTGATGATAGAAAGAGTACTTTGGGGGGTTGTTTTTATGTGGGTAATAATCTTGTCTCCTAGATGAGCAAAAAGCAGAATTTCATCTCTTTATCCACTGCAGAGGCTGAGTACATCGTTGCCGGTAGCTGTTGCACCCAACTTCTTTAGATACAAAAACTCCTCATTGATTATAGTATTTGTCAAGAGCATCTCACTATCTACTGTGACAATACCAGTGTCATCAACATCTCTATGAATCCGGTTTAATATTCTAGAACTAAACACATAGAGATTCGACATCACTTCATTCGGGAGCTTGTCGAAGATGGTACTCTTACTCTTGAGTTCATTCACATTGATGATTAGAAGGTTGATTTGTTCACCAAATCTTTTGATAGAAAACGGTTTGAATTCCTTCACCAAAACATTGGTGTTACCTCAATGGATTGATCTCCTCTTCTCCTCCTTTTTCCTCATGCATTTGCATCTAGTTTTATGCATTGTTTTGTCTAACATGTTTTTGTTTGTTTATTTTCAATTTTGTTTTATTTTGCTTTTCATAAAAAAAATAAAATAAAAAATTTGAAAAATCAGAAAAATACAAAAACAGTGTGTGTTTTGGTACATTGATACTTGTGTACCTTGGATGGATATTGAAACAAAGTTTTCTAAACTTTGTATCTCTTGTATCTTAGATAAGCATCTCAATGCACAATTAAACAAGTGAGCTTTATGGCTCGTGTTTGTGATGGGTAAGATTAAGTAATCTCTTGTACTTAACACTCGTATCACTCTTTTTTATGGGAAGGACTAGAAAATCCTAAAAGAAAGGCATAAATAACCATCTCACCACTATTGCCTGCCAATCATGAAATGACATTTGTATATTTTGGCATAGCAAAAGTGGAATGTCAAATGCTTAACATCATTGGGTATTTCTTTTCTATCTCTTATATGCCCATGCATAGTTTGCTTAAAAGAAAAATATGCAAAGAAAAATAAAAAGCAAAAAGAATCAAAATACTTTATATATAATTGCAAGTGTGTTTTTTAGGAGATGTGAGAGTTATAGGATGTACCTCGAAGGTAATAGTCCCCATCAAACAATTATGATTGTGTGTGAGTTAAAGTGATTTTCTCATATCTCAAATCGTCATAACATGTAGACACTTATGTAATCTTGCAATATTTTTCACACACAACATGCAATATTCTTTGCTACTTTTGATACATGTGCAAATACAATTGATTTGGCCATCACAAGGAATACATGTGTTAATGTATGCTCACTAAACTGTCTTAATTTGTTTTTGAAATATAAAATTGGTTAGACTTGTTTATTGTGTATGTGTGTGTTTTGGATCTAGATGCTTGACATTTTTCTTGATGAGAGATGATTTTTGAGAGCTTAAAATGTTGCTTGAATCTTTGGTTGTGTAGCATGCTTGATTGCATTCATATTTGTGTTTTTCTCTTCTTGAAAAACTGTTTTTAAGCAATCTCGACAGCTTCTGAACACCTCTTAACAGCTAGGCTATCTATCGAGCCCTTTTAGCTTCTTTTTATTGAATTCTCGATAGCTACTCAATCCATCGAGAAAGTTTCTGAATGCTCGATTGATGCTCGATAACTTCTCGATCCATCGAGCTCTTTTGCTGTGGACACCTCTCGACAGATCCTCGATAGCTAATTCTTACCTTTTAAATCTTGACACCTCTCGATCCATTAAGCTTTATGATTTTCTATATAGGTTCAGCACAAGATTTCTCTCTCTCCCAAACTCCTCAAACTCAACCTCTTCACTTCCCCACTTGATCTTCGGCCCAAATCAAGTTTTCTTCATCTGGTATGATCTTATTTCTCTCTTGTATCATGCATTTCATTCTTTTTTACCTAAGTTTTGGGTTTTTGAAAAGTTTTTGGGGGTTTTTCAAAATTGATGAGGTTTTTGCAAAAATTTTGGGTTAGGTTTTGCTTAAATGAGTTTTAAAACATCATGTATTGTATTACATCTACATTATAACAATGTGTCATGAATTTTAGATGTGTATTTACTTTGTTGCAATGATGTGTGCTGGTAGGTTTGGATTGGGCTAAGCCCATGATGCTTTTTATGTTGCATATCACATGTTCATGCATTTTCATGCATACGTACCTTCATTTATCTTTTTATTGATATTGATATTGTTGGTGCTTTTTTGTGTGTTTCTTTCTCTCCCTCTTTCTTTCGTTAGTTGTTCTATGGCACCTAAACGAAAATCCACTCCGACCTAAAACTTTCTTCGTTCTAACGCATCTTCTTCTGACACCACTCCTTCTCACATACGGTTCTATGTGATAAAACCCATAAGGACTTTTTGGAGAACTTTTCTCGATGAGGCATTCATTCGAAACGCCAAGTCATTCTATCAGATTTTTTCGATACTGACCTTCCAACTATCATCGACAATCGAGGTTGGAAGTCACTGTGTGACGTCCCGATCACTTGTCCCTCCATGATCATACAGGAGTTTGACTCCAACATGCACAGATTTGATATACTTTAGTACCTCATTTTGTCCCTCGCGTTCAAGATACGCGCATTATAGTTACTCCGGATATTGTATCCGATGTACTACATGTTCCTACAGTAGCGTATCCTGACTACTCTGGCTGCGATCTTCTGAGGACTATGTCCAAAGACGAACTCTTGTCTCTAATTTGTGAGACACCTTCATCTTGGGGTGATCATCAAAACACCCCTTGCTCGAGCTTTACAAAAGGTCTGAGATTTTTTAACATGGTAATGACATTCATTTGTCATCCATTATCTCAATATAACTCCATCACAGAGCCTCGTGCTCGATTTTTGTTATCCCTCTTAGAGGACATCTCTATTGACTTCCCTTCTCACTTTATTCTATCCCTTATAGATGTTTATAGGGATACAGCGACTCATGATAAGCTCATTTTTTCTTCCACTATCACAAGGCTTCTTTGCCATTTTTTTGTCTCCTTTCCCGAGCCTCCTCATTTTATGGTTATAAGTGTCATAGACACTGCTATCATTAGACAGAGGGAGGCCCAACTTCAACCGAAGCGGCCACGGACTGAGACGGTAACTCCTCCAGCTTCTTCTACTTCTTCCACCTTCGCTCCTTCATCTTCTGTGGGTGGAATGACTCTCGAGGCCATCATGGCACAGCTTGTGTGCATGGATGCTCGCCTTGACACACTTAGTGATAAGTTGTGTCAAGTGAACACCCATGTTGGTCGTATTGCACGACAACAAGTTGTCATAGGTGGTTTCACTGCTTATACCTCTCCATCTCCACCGGCTTCAGAGATGAGAGTGATGATGGCTCTGGCAGTGATGATGCTGATGAGGATGATGGTGCTAGCTTGCTCAATGATGATGAAATGTCTACTTGATTTACTTATCCTTTGTCACTCATGACAAAAAGGGAGAGTAATTTTGATATGAGAATAGTCATATACATAGGGGAAAATATAGCATAGGAGATTTTTGTGATAGGGGGAGTGTTTATACTATAAGGGATATAGTGAGGTTTTTATGTATTTTCTTTTCTTTTCTTTCTTTTACATTTACCTCATGTATATTGGTCTTGTGACCATTTGACATACATTGTACTTATATTTGGGTTTATATATGTTGATGTATGTTATTCAACTATTTTTACATGTGTTGTTTATTTTCTCTCTTTATGCACATACTTCTTATATATTGTATGCAATCTTTTATTTCTGTTTCACACTAAGATGCCATGATGAGTTTTGTTCAAAGTGTTTTAGAATTACAGGTTGTCAAAATCTTCTTGCCATGAACTCTCTTCTTACAAAATTTTTCAAGAGTTTGTGTTAGAATAGATTTTATTGTATTCAACAAGTGAGTATGAGTTGAGTAATTTATGACTTCTCTCATATGTTCATTTGTTTGTTGTGGTTTTGTCATGGATTGCCAAAGGGGGAGATTGTTAGGACATATGTGAATCATTGTTAGGAACATATGTCAATATAGAATTGACTAATCCTTTGACAAAACGCACTTTACTTGTAAGTCTATGTTTAATGCTTCAAGGAACAAGGTTTCAAGTTCAAGTGTTAAAACCATGCAAATCTATCTAAGAATCAAGTGAAGAAGTGCTGGATTTTAAAATTTGACAACTAGTATCTATCGAGGTTTAAAAAAATGTTTCAGTTCGATGCTCGACGGCTTTTCGATAGATAGGTTATCTGTCGAGGTTTATGAAAATCAATTTTTCAAAGCTAATTTCACTTCAATCCGTGAATACATGTTTAGGCTTTCTTTTCTCACAATCCTAAACATATATATGGATTGTTTTAAGGACCATCACAGCTAATGCAACTCAATGCAAAAGTTTTTCACAAGCATATTATGAATCGAAGAGATATACACTAGTTCATCTTTCTATTCAAGAAGTTGTTGTGTTTGTACACCGTGGGGTTTTGCAACCAAGGAGTTTCGTGATCTTCATCGTGTGATGAACTGAAGAACTTTGCAGTCAACATCCTTCTCAAGTTGGTGAGTAAGCCACGTACTAGGATTTGCACACCGAATTGGTTAGTCACGTACTGAGAGCCGTGCATTAAAAGGAGAGATTGTCACTACAGAACAAGTCTAATTGGATATTGGGATAAGGGTTTAACTGTAGGTTGGTATAAGGAATTAGGATTCATTTAATTATAATCGCTTGTTGTGATAATAGTGAATTCTCGGGAGTGGTGACCTTAAAAACACCCGTGAGGTTTTTGCTGTGTAAGTTTTCCCTATTCGTAAACAAATCACCGTGTCAATTTATTTTCCGCTGCACTTTAATTTAGTTGGTGATTTGTTTGTGCTACCACCTTATTGCATACAAATTAAATTAATTAATTAACTTGGCTAATTAATTGGTTAATTATTCACAATGGGTCAATATATTCTTGGCCTATCACAAAGGGCAAGAAAATACTTGTGTTAGATGATTCATACTTTTGGTATTTCTACTGTGTTTTTGCTTATATTGTATTTGGTTATCAAGAAAGTGCAAGAAAAAAAAAAAAAAAAAGAAGATAATATTTTTTAAATAATAATTATTTTTTCTTTATATTCATCAATTTTTTACATTGTTTTTTTTAATTCATTACAATTATGATTTGGCTTTTTCTAATAGTAGTAAAGTAATATTATCTAATTCTCCAATGATTAAACCGCCAACACTGGTTGAAAAAATGTCTCTGGGCATTGAATAGTCGGCACTGATCGCCAATGTGGTGTATCCTGCCATTAGACCGCTAGCATCAGTCGGTGTAATGAATTCTCCGAACACTTGAACGTTGGCACCGATCATGGAGCGGAGTCACTAGGCATTGGATTGCCGACATCAATCATTGGAGCAGAGTATTTTGTCACCAAACCGTTGGCACTGGTTACAAAGTGAAGTCACCGAACATTAGACTGCTGGCACAAGTCACTAGAGCGGAGTCTCTAGCCACCGGACCGTCGGCACCAGTTGCTAGAGTAATGTCTCCAGCCATCGAAGTACTAATCTAGTAACCAGATGGGAGAGAGAAAATCACTGTGTTTTTAGAAAATATTTTACCAAATTTTCAGAGGTAAAATATTTTGTAACTTTTAATAAAAATTTTTATGTTCAGCAAAAAATATTTTACAAATTTAACTATATTTTGCCTTTAAATAAATATCAAAAAATGAAAAATATTTTACTTCAAAGCTCAAAATAAACGAAGCCCTGGTTACATGTGTATCATGAGAATTCTGTTATTCACGTGAGCAAGTTTTGTCATTTAGATGACGTCAAGAATAAAATAAAAACCTTTAAAAAAAAAACTTGAAGACCACAATTAATATAAAATAACAGAAAAATCAAAGTAATAATGAGCCAAAAAATAATAGAAAATACTATGAGCATAACTTTTATCACAATTTTTGTCATAATTTACTTATATATCAAATTGTAATTGATAAAGTGAAAATAATGGATTCATATTGGTCTACAAGTTCACCACCCACATTTACCCTAAGTAAATTATGACCAAAGTTGTAACGTCATCCCGTCAAATAATACTTTTACTGTGATTGCTGGACGTGTTTAGTGGTTCTTTAAGAAGCGGGACCCTCTTAAAAAGTTTAGTCTCCCTTTGTGTTTTGTCTGGTTCTTTTCTTTTTAGCTTTTCAGTGATAGTTTGATTCCTCTATTTGTTTTGTTGTTTTCTCAAGAAAATTATTGTTTGGTCCACAGAGCTCGGAAAACTTCTCCGAAATTGCACAATAATAATCCATTTTCTCAGTAGAGAGAAAGTAGTTAGCTTTTTAGCAGCATTAATTTTATATATTTACCTAAAGGATGAAGATGCCTTATTTGTATATTTTGTAACTCTGGTAATGCATTTGGTCCAAGTTTTCTCATAGCTCTGATTTCTTAATCAACATCTTAGAGTCATCAGTCATGGTGGGATTACCACAAATTCTAGTTTTAATCTTTTGTGCTGCTTGCATCTTTGACCTTGTTTTGGAAGCTCACGGCGCTCAATATCCATATTATTCGGTGACCAAACCTTATTATTCTGGTTATGACAGGAACCAGCCATACCAACCGCAACCTGCAGCTGCTGAACCTAGTACAGATCCTGATGAAGGTGCGCCTCCTCTCTCTCTCTCTCTCTCTGTGTGTGTTGTGCAGAAGAACCAAATGGTATCTTAGCTGCATGTTATTAAATAGCAATCATTTGGAATGCACTATAATTTCAAATTCTATCTTACCTATAACAACGACAGCCACAATAACCAAAAAAAAAAAGCAACAATTTTTCTATTTTATTTATCCACTTCTTACAACATACGCTATTTCTCACTCCTTTATTTTAAACACTTATTTATATATATATATATATATATATATATATTTTTTTTTTTTTTTTTTGAGAGAGAGAGAGAGAGATAGCAGTAAGGTATTTTACAAGGATATATAAACAGAGTTGCATTTTATAAAGGATAAAATGCAACTCTGTGCTTTAAGTCACAATTTCAAGTATTGCAGCTATGTGTACTAGACACTTCTCTCTCTCACACACACACAGACACACACATATATATTCATACATCCTTGCTTGATTTGATTAGTTTCTCTCACCCACAGCCAAACACATCAGCAATCCATTACCGATGGCAGTCCGCTGGAGGTTAACTGGACCGGGTTTAGCCCTCAATGCATGCCATCTATATATAGTTGAAGGCTTTACATCAATTTTTACTAAATTCTCATTTTTTTAATTTTAACTCTTTTTTTCCAATAATTGAAATTGATTTTTTTTTTTTTTTTTTTTAACTTTCAATTTCAACCCATCATTTTCAAATCTCAGTTCGGCTTTACGCACACTTGGCTGAAGTGAGGAGATTATTGAAAGTAGGGACATACCACTACTGAGAGGTGAGAACTCATGAGAACTCTTTTGCAAGTATCTTTCCTTTCATTTGGATCTGGGCTGAGCCGATAAGCTAGTCCACTGGCCCATAGTCTTTGGAAGAAGAAGAAGAACCAGTTCTTCTTCTTCTTCAATTTTCAGTACCACCAAGCCCCACAGGCCCTAGCCATAGCTGCCTCATTCCAATCGTCCCTTCACAACAAACTTTAACTCACATCTGGGTGGGTCACACTAGTGGCTACGTGTACCTACAACTCTTCAAGTTTTTCTTAATCTTCCATCAACCACATATTTAGTGTTCGCAAACGGCGTCGTCTCACTAAAAGTGAGAAGAACAAGAATCCAATATCAAACGTTGTCGTCACTGCATTAAATGGCGCGTGTAGCGATGCCGTAGCCCGTAGCAATAGCAGCAATACTGGTGTGCCCTTAATCAGCACGTGTTGATTAACTATTGTAATTGTTTTAGACACATGCTCTGATTTGATTGGTTGAAAAGATGGTCAATTGTATTCAAGATGGTTATTGAGAAATACATTCCACTTTTTGTATTTTACATCCTAATTTGTCTTGTATTTATTCCACGTATATTTATTTGACATTTTTTTATTATAAAATAACCAATGTTAAAAATAAGAAGGAAAATTAATATAATAGTTTTACCTCGAACCTTGCAAACAAAAATTTTTGACTTTGCCTTTGCTAGCCATCATGAAATTCCAAAGACAAACAATCATGCATCCTTATCGACAATCTTCATGAATTTGTGTAGATCATCGTATTGGAGAGAGAGACAGTTTTTTTTTCTTTTTTTTAAATGGTGAGCTACAATATTTTACCATTAGGGCGATTACTTTAGTATTTTTCATATATTGGCCAACCAAAACCAAGCCTTATAATGCAACACATTTTAAGAATATCATCGTATTGGAGAGAGAGACAATTTTTTTTTCTTTTTTTTAAATGGTGAGCTACAATATTTTACCATTAGGGCGATTACTTTAGTATTTTTCATATATTGGCCAACCAAAACCAAGCCTTATAATGCAACGCATTTTAAGAATATCATCGTATTGGAGAGAGAGACAATTTTTTTTTTTTTTTTTTAAATGGTGAGCTACAATATTTTACCATTAGGGCGATTACTTTAGTATTTTTCATATATTGGCCAACCAAAACCAAGCCTTATAATGCAACGCATTTTAAGAATATCATCGTATTGGAGAGAGAGACAATTTTTTTTTCTTTTTTTTTAAATGGTGAGCTACAATATTTTACCATTAGGGCGATTACTTTAGTATTTTTCATATATTGGCCAACCAAAACCAAGCCTTATAATGCAACGCTTTTTAAGAATATCTTGCTAAATTTTGGCTATAAAACTCATTTATCTATCCTGTTGTGAATTCTCTTAGTCATTATAATCGATTCTTTTATACATTTGATTGCAGTGACAGCTCTTAATGAAATATTTGAATATTGGAGGATAGTCCCATGGTTGTCATCTATGGAACCATGCAAGGAGGCGGCCTACAAATCCTATATCACATGCGACTGTTACTCTTCTTGCCACATAACTAGTTTGTGTGTCCCTCTCTTTTATGTGTATGTTTTATAAGAGTGACATTTTTTTTAGAACATAAGAGTTAAAGCTTTATTCATTAGAAAAATGAAAAAGAAAAAACAGAAATAGAAATAAGTTGAAGTACGTGAAGTTTGCTAAGATAGAGTTGGTGAAATATCTTTGGCAGCCACTGCATAATGATTTTTCTTTATTATCAGATCCATATACTATTTAATTTTTTGGGTAATTGCTGTAAATCCACCTATGCTCTAGTCCGAATTCACTTTACCTATATGTAGGTTGAAAAGTGTCACTTTGGTCATCTGAGATTCGCTCCATTAGGACTCTGTAACCTACCTTTGTTAAAATTAAGGGAAAATATGTATTTTTACTCTCTTTTTATGTCCCTCTCTTCTCAAAACATTAAAAAAAAAAAAAACAAAAGCAAGAAAAAATAAGATCAAAAAATATCATCGGGAAAAATAGTAGAAACTTACTCAAGAACACAAAACTCAGATCCATCTCTGTTTTTGCTCTCAAAACCCAATTCAGTCTTTGGATTTTGCATAGACACCAACACAAACACAAACACAAACACACCCACACACATCAATACACAAACCCACTTTATCTTTGTTTGTTTGTTTGTTTTTTTTTTTTTTTTTTTTTTTGAAACTGAACTTTCGTTCATTCATTCAAGGCAAGAGAACAGAAACAGTACAAAGCTCAAAGAAAATAGAGGAAGATACAGGAGAAAGCACCAAACCCACTTTATCTATCAAAATACAATGCCAAAACTCAGAACAAAATACACACACCCACACATATACAAAACCACTTAGATTTATTGTCTTTCACTCACAGTCATACGCAAGTGCGTGTGACAGGGACTCTCAATGATAAGCCTCCAAGCTAAATAAATGTTATTGTCTCATATTGTGAATAAGAGCAACCAAAGCTAAGCACCAAGCTACGTAAGCTAGTCAAAATGCATTGGTGGTGCATTGTCTCCTAGATGTAGGAATTTGATGATGGAGTACCGTGCAAACTGTAACCCTCTCTCTCTCTCTCTCTCTCTCTCTCTCTCTCTCTCTCTCTCTCTTCCTCTAATACAGCTGCTGCCATTCGCCGGTGCCTTGGCCTCATTGCAACTCCTTTCTCTCTTCTTCTCATCATGAATGTCTTTCCACTACCATTTATTGGAATCTCATAAAAGACCCATTTTCAGGCACAAATCTTTCGGTTTCCACTTGGTTTCGGAGGATTGTAAGCTGGGTTTCCTCCTTTCCTTAGATTTTTTTTTTTTTTTTTGGGAATTCAAGGTTTGAACTCAAATGGGTTTCTTCTCAAACCTTGAATGGGTTTGAGAGACAAAATCTAATAAATTACTTATTATATATCCTTCGCCTGTCTCTCAAACCTTGAGATTAAGGCTTGGAATTAAAATGGTTAGTTTTGATCTTATTTTGTCTTCTTTTTTATTTGTTATTTATGTTTTGAAAGGAAAAAGATATAAAATGAGAATAAAAATACATATTTATTGTTATTTTTAACAAAGGTGGGTTGAGAAGTCTTAATGGAGCAAATCACAAGTAGATAAAGTAACATTTTTCAAATCGTAGGTAGATAAGGTTAATTTAAACCAAACCACACTTAAGTTTAGTGTAATTAACACTTCATTTTTTGTGTGGACGAGGTTTGTTTAACACACAAGTTTGCTAAGGTAGAGTTGAGAAGAAAAAAATTTCTTAAATGATTTGGCATTTTGCTATTCGCCAAATTGGGTCACATTATCGGGATTCCACATCACCCATTAATGAATAATAAGCACCCATAAGCTATACTTCAAAATATAAAGATCAACTTCAGTATATCTATCTTTCTTTGAGCATCTCCAGTATATGAACGTTTACGTTCATGGCTTTTTACATTTTTTTTTTTTTAATTATTTTACAGGAATGTTTTCGGCCAAGATATTAATGCTGAAATCCCAGAAGCACTATGGAATTTGACTTTCCTCACCCATCTGTATGGTTTCTTCTTCCTTATATATGATTGTTTATTTGTTTACATGGCTTTTGCATGAAAAAATGGTTAGCTTAATTCCCTTGTGAGAAATTGTTCAAACAGGCTAGGAGGACCATGTCAGCAATGTGTAATGTTCCTCCACTCGTTAATATAATACCATGTATTTTGGTTTGGGATAACTACTACATCTAGCGTAAGTCAGCTCGATGTCAGTACGTAGTTGGATGCCATCAAGTGAACCCGGCGTTGCTAAGATGCATTAAAATATATTTCAATTGATAATCCCTTTTCTGAGTGGTGTCAGACTATCTGGTAGAAAAAGAAGCATTTGATGCCACTGAAGGCAATTTGGTTCCGTCAATAAAAACCTTAAAATGACCATGAAATTCCCTTTTTTGCATTCTTGAAAAGCCTGGGTCTAGGAAGGCGGACATAGGTCATCTAGGCATAAGATAAGTGCCTAGAAGAGAGATGCATGCTAGCCTGATCATGGATAGGAATCATTACAGCTATTTCTTATGATTAGTTGTGGCATGATAAGAGGAAGATACAAAGACTGTGATTTGGAGGTGTAAAGTTATGTTTTTCCATAACGTTTATGTTGGCTCTATTTTGTGACAAATTTGTTGTAACTTCATCAATTGATTTTTTCGAATTTTTTCGAATTTATCGTACATGGGTTTAGTCTTAAGTTGAAGAAAGATTTGCTAAAGATAATGGATTTGGCAACTAGCACGCTACTGCAACACCCGCAAAAGATCACGTGAGAAGCATATGATAAATGTTCAAATGTTTTGAGTTTAGTCTTAAGTTGGTGAAAAATTGCTAGTCAATAGATTTGGTGACTAGCACGCTACTACAACACTCGCGAAAGATTATGTGAGGAGCACAAGATGGAAGTTCAAATGTTTTTATACTGTGTTTCATTTTCGCGTGTAACTCGCAAGTGACCCTCAAAATGCTCCAACAGCTACAATTTGTGTGTGACTCTTCCTATCCTTCATCCACATTATATATATTCTCATTATCTACAAAATTGTAAGGAGACTATCATATATAAAACTGTAGACAAATTGAGGATTTCATAAATTGGAAATACTCACATTTTAGAGAGAGCTACTCATCTTTAAGAGAGAAATCCTTGTAGTCTCTTCTCTTCCCTCTCTCCTCTTCCAATGTCATACCTTGAGAGAAGATTTTACTCAAACAACATCTACACACAAATCAAGTGTTTCTGGGTTGATTGAGAAGCATTGGAGCTTAGCCAAATTAAGCTAGTAAGTCTTGGTAGTGTAATTGAGTAGTATTGCAAGATTTGGAAAACTAGTAAAGACAAGACTCTGAGAAATCTGTTAATAGCTGGAGCTTGAAAAGCTCAAGTACCTTGGATAAATTAGGTTTTGATGGTCTCTTTGATTATCCTTATTCTTCAGTTTGAAGGGTCACAGAGATGTTTTTAGGGAATTCTAGCCTTTTGCCCTTAATTTTTAAAAAATTTAGCAATATACTCCTATTTCGAAACTATATACGGATATGCCCCTGTTTCGATACTTGATTACCTTAAAATCGAGTTTCAATGAAATACTCGATTCGTAGAAAATCGAGTTATGCCCAATAAAAATTAAAAAAAAAAAAAAAAAAAAAAAAAAAAAAACATGGAACTCGATTTTAGGGAAGTCGAGTTCCAAAACGCTACTATAGGGCTTTAAAATGTCACTATAGAGCTTAAAAACGCCACTACAGGGCTCTCCGAATCACGGGGCGATCACACTTATAAAAAAAAAATTTGCAGGAAAACACCGCTATAGGACTTTAAAACGTCACTATAGGGTTTAAAAACGCCACTATAGGGCTCCCTGAATATGGGGGCAATCACACTTATAAAAAAATTTGCATGAAAACGCCGTTATAAGGTTTTAAAACGTCACTATAGGGCTTAAAAACGCCACTATAGGGCTCCCTGAATATGGGGCGATCACACTTATAAAATTTTTTTTGCATGGAACTCAATTTCCTAACAGTCGAGTTCCATGCAACTTTTTTTTTTTAGTCTGATTGGGCATAACTTGATTTTCTACGAATCGGGTATTTAATTGAACTCGATTTTAGGATAATCGAGTATCGAAACAGGGGCACGCCCCTATATAGTTTGCAAACAGGGGCATATTGCGAATTTTAAAAAAAATTAAGGGTAAAATGCCAGAATCTCCGATGTTTTTATACTAAGTTTTTCGGTTTTCCTCTTCGATAACACATTGCGTTTTATCTTAAGTTTGATATTATTTTCCCTAGTGCTCTTTACATTATAACTTTGCATGCTTATGTTCGTCCATGCAATTGTTGAATGTTTTATTTAATTAATTGACTAATTACATATATTCCACTTTAATTTTGTTTAGTCTAAAATTGATTTAGCAATAATTAAAATTTGGGGGTCTTAGTTAGCTCTAGTAATTAGACTAGTGAACTTTCAGGAGGAATTGTTGATTTTAAAGTCGAAAAGACTATGTGTCCGACTGTGTAAAAATATTTAAGGAACTATTTATAGGGAGTTAATTTTGTACTACAGGCTGCTTTGGTTAATTTGGTCAAGAGAATGATATGTTTCGACATTGATCAATACCGTTTAACCGTTTTAAAACTGCCACTGTTTTTTATAATTAAATATAATTAAACATAATAATAGTTATTTAATTAATATATAAAAAATGGTTTTAATAATATATACTACCCATCTTTTCAAAATATATAAACTTTTACAAGTCTAATATTTTTTTAATAATAATTGGACCATTAATATAATTTTGTATTTATTTTTTTACATAACATGCATAATATTGGCCCAAGCCTTTTATCCACCAAAAAAAAAAAAAAACCCAACACTTTTCCTACTCTATTTTTCTCTTCCTAATTATTTTTTTTTCCTTACTTTTACTTTTACCTTTATTTACTATTTCTTTTCTTTTTTAACCACACCACATGCCTGAAACATCTACCCCACGTTTATTTCTTTTTACTCTTTTCTTTTTTTTCTATTCCACGCCTAATGCCCAGGTAATTGCCAAGTATCCTGAATCCAATTTTCAGGAGTCTTATTTCGTCACATACGTTATCTTTTTACACCACATGTTATTTCTTTCACTTTCAAATTTCTTTTTCTTCTAAGTTCTCTTCCACTCTCTATGGGGTGGCAATTTTTACCAAAATCCATCCACTCCTTGATCCATCTAATTTGGTACGTCTTAACCCAACCCAATTATTTAAAGATTTGGCTTAAATAGTTAAAGACCCAAATGGGTAACCAATTAAATGAGTATAAACGGATAAATCAGTTGGGTACCTAATGAATACCCTTTTTTTTTTTTTTAATTTCACTTATTCTAAAATTTAAAAGTTTAATTAATTTAAAAAAAAAAAAAAACCACATAAACACTAAAACCCTAAGTGCTTAACTAGCCGCTAGACACCAAGTCCCCTTTATATTTATATTTGTTGAGTTATAGATTGAATACAGTTAATTAATTCAATTACTTAAGTTGATTAATTAGGTCAAATTAGATACAAATTGTGGAGGCACGAACAAATCACCAAATAAACTAAAGTGCAGTGAAAATTAAATTTGATACAATAATTTGTTGACTAATGGAGAAAACCTCTCACAAGGCAAAAACTCACCGGGTTATTTTCAGATCACTACTCCCAAGAATCACTAATCAAAATCAAGAGATTAGAAGTACAAGGAATCTTACCCCAACCTGGTCTAATCAAAATCAAGAGATTAGAAGTACAACAAATCTTACCCCAACCTGGTCTATACTAGAGTACTAACCTACATTTAAATCCTTACGCCAATCTCCAATTGGTCTTGATTTTGTAGAGACATTTTCCCTTTGTACGGATCTCAATATGTAACTAACTTCTTTGCACAAATTATTAGAGTTGATTTGCAGCAGCTTCACATAAAAACAACAATAAGATCTTTAATTGTTAGTGCTAGAGACTTTGCTTGGTACATAACCTAAAGGTGCACAAGAGTTGTAGCAAGATCTTTTTCTTTTGTAGGAGGAGTCTAGGGTGTCAATAAGAAAACCTTATGAAGCTTTCAAGGGTTAGCTAGAGTTTTCTTTCTCTACCACCTTATTTAAATAGGAGCTTAATGAGCTTTTTGAATGGGCTCTCCTATTCCTGTTAGGTTGACATAAATCCTATGCTCTCCTATTGCTATTGGGATTATACAAACCCATAAACATTAGCCAATTCGAATCCAAACATTGTAGGCTATAATTTGAAATCCCATAGCTTGATAGATCAAGAGGTATTGAGACAGGTATTAAGCTTCATTAAATCTCGATAGATTGACAAGTATCGATGAGGTATCAAGACCTGCAGATTCAACTTTTCTTCACTTATTTCTTTGTGTAGTCTTCATGTCTTCAATAATACCACTTGATAAGGTCTTAAGACATACTTCATAATATTCTAGAAACCACTTAGAACTACCCAAATACAAGTAAAGTGTGTTTTGTCAAAGGATATGCCAACACATAAAAAATATAACCCTAACAATGTTTTTCTTAAGTTTTCTTTTTCATTTTCTCACCTACGTACCAAACATCATTAATTGTAAATCCCTCTAACCCTTCCTCACACCAAGGCCTCCATGGCCAAAGATCCGAGCTCCTCTCACTGGTTGCCACCACTCTCCACCATCGTGGTGCCTTTTAAACTGAAGCCCTCTTCTCTCTATCTCTCTCCCTCTCTCTCAGAACTCCTTTATGTCCAAATAAGGAAGAGCTTCTTCTCTTCCACTGTTAGTGACTGTTGTTGGCTATTGCCACTAGTGGTGCTATATCTTTGGTTCGATTAGACCCCCCCCCCCCCCCCACTCTCTCTCTCTCTCTCTCTCTCTCTCTCTCTCTCTCTCTCTCTCTCTCTCTCTCTCTCTCTCTCTCTCTCTCCCCCCCCTTTAGCATCAATTTTCAACATCTAAAAATCTAACTATAATGATTCAATAACACCTTTGTTCACCACCAATTGGCATCTCTTGTTGCTAGTGTAAGGAGAAAAAAGAGGCGGAGACAAATAGAAGAAAAATCTTTCCCCAGAAGAGAGATGAAAAGATGTTTTCATAAGTTTAGTACCTATTCGGTATCAATGCTTTTGTACTAGCTTTAGTACTAGTACAGTACAGTAAGCCATATCAGCTAGTATGGTGTGAAATTGACTTAATTTATATAAACAAAATATGTGTGATCTATGTAGGGGCCTTTTGCGCTTTTGGGCTAAGGCTTTATGCTAAGGGTAAGGAAGTTGAGCTTGGATCTTTCCACGGATTCCCCTGGAACCAGTTTGTGCACTAGATAAGACACTCCAAAACATAGAATATACATATATAGTAGCAGAAATAAATGTTAGTCCAAATAATTTGTCAACAGTTAGTCATAGTTAGAGTGGTAGATATGATGTAAATGAAAAAAGGAATCATTGCAGGAAGTAGGCTAAAAAGAGCCCAAACTCCATCTTACACAACCTTATTACCCTATGATGCCATAAAGTTGCATACTTTGGAGGATAGGTCAGAATAACTACTTTTTCCAATAAGGTTACAAAATGTGAGTTTGTTACATGAGGAAGGGAAAAGATTTGCCTAGTGATGCATGCTGTTTTTGCCGTAATCACTTTTTTTCTTTTTGAAAGCTCAATTAGTGTGAAAACACTAATACTTATTTTGACCCCCAATTTTAAATTACGGTTTAAATTACTTTTACTCTAATTTATCTAAGTGTGGAATAAGAGTAAATGAAGCGCAATAAACCAGAACACTACTCTAATGCATAAGCAAGTAAAATAAGTGATAAATGTAAAGCTTAAAGAGTAGGGAAGAAAGATGGAAACACAAGATAACACCAAGACATGTTATTGAAAAGGAAACCAAAGTATTCAACAAAAAATCTCTCCACGACCCTCCAAGTCAAAATCGATCTACTAGTGAATAAGTTGGAGTACAAGAATATCAAAAAGACCCTCCAGAGTCTTGTCTTCACTAGTTATCCGAATCCCACAACACCATTTGATTGCATCCACCAAGCCTCACCGGCTTCTTTTAACAAATTCCAAATGATTTCCAAGCTCCAAAACATTTTCTATACTCTGTATAGGTATGAGTTGTGTTTGGGTACAAATCTCTTTTCAAGGTATAACTATGGGAGAGGGGAAGGAAAAGAGACTACAAGGATTTCTCTATCGAGGATGAGTAGTTCTCTATAAACAAGGTGGGTGTTGTAGAAAGTTTTCTAGGAATTTCTTCTATATATTCTACTTACAATTTTGTGGATAATGAGAGTATATATTGTAAGGTCAAGAAGATGAAAGGTCACACTTAAAATCCTCCAGGTAGAGAGTTTCGCAGGTCACTCGCAACTTGGCCTAAGTCGTGAAGTGACTCATGAAATACAGCCTGCCACTTGACTCTTCAGCTTCTAGCATGTGCTTCTCATATGACTTTCGCAGGTTGCACCACTCTAGAGACAAGTTGCGAAGATCAACTTCTTGAGCAATCTTCACCAACTTAATACTAAATCCATTACAAATAAATCCCATAAAATACAAGGAAATAAATTAATGCAATTACAACTGTAAGGTTGAATTTATTCAACCATCTAATTGGCTTTATTCCGTGCCAAATTTACTTGTAATTCAGCATTTAGTAACCCTGTATTTAGGTGGGTTTGTTGTAAGGGTAGTGAGTGAGATAGAGTGAAGTTTGCTCAAGAGTGTGCAAGAAAACAGAGACTCGCGGCTGGGACTCGCGGGTGGACTCGCGGCTGCAAGCCGTCAGAAGATGCACATGTGCCAAGCATGCTGGAAGATGAACAGTCATGCTAGCTGGAGCACTACAGGACAAAACAGGACAACTGGCCATACGGTTAACTCGCGACTGGATCTCGCGACTTGGTCAAGCCGCGAGGTCAAGCCGCGAGCCACCCCTGTTTTGTAAAACCTGACGTTTCACATTCCTCTCCCACTCCAGTATAAATACCCCTTTAACCCACGATTGAAAGAGAGCTTCCAGAGAGAATTTTGAGAGAGAAACCCTAAAGAAAAACCAGATTGCTTCACCTACAATCTATACCTTAGAGTCTCTTCAAATTCCCTTACTCTCTTCCTCTCCGTTGTCAAAACCTTGAGAGGCATTATACCAAACCTGGTTCTCACCATTATCATCCTTGTGAGACAGTCGTTTGGAGTTCTGGGAAGCAGTTAGGAAGGAGCCAATCTTCATTGGTTGATGCTACGGTCTAGTAGCGGAATCCGAGAAGCTAGAAAAGAAAAAGGTTCGGCGCAACCTCGTTGGAGCAAGAAGCTTGGAGGGCTTAGGTGCACTGGGTAGATTAGGCTTGGAGGGTCTATTGCTGTCCTTGTATCCCAACTGTATTTTCTAGTGGATTGATTACCGCTTGGAGGGCGGCGGAGAGGTTTTTCGCCAAGGTCTTCGGTTTCCTCTTCGATAACACATCGGGTGTTATCTTTGTGTTTGCATCTTCCTTCCTCTCTATCTTTGCCTTTATTTTATCTGCTGTGGTTTTATTTTGTTATGGCTTAGATAGTTGTTTAACCAATTTCATATTATAGCATGTGTTAAGTTTCCGCACACTTGTTGTTTGACATATTGCTTGATTTAGTTAAGTTGTATTTTGGGGGTCTAAACGTTCAAAGGTGTTTTGTACACGTTTTTGAACTTTCAATTGGTATCAGAGCGGGTACACTGCTGTTGGTTTTATTACCTAAGTGTGATCCTAGACCCCTGAGTTGTGGTTGTTGTTTTCGTTTATACCATGCTGAATTGTAGCTCAAGTGTTTGTGAAAATGTCTCTATGCATATGTCTGAAAGGTGTCTTAATGATGATCTTGTAGAGTTATTAAAAACTAAGAAACATGCTAAAGTTTTTGTTCACATGCTGGAATATCTTGAAAATCAGAATCTTGTCTTACACAGTAGCATATCTGAATCTAAATCATTGATTAAGAAATATAAAAGAAAGAATAGAATGTTGTGTGAGATGATTGAGAATCTGAAAATGAAAAATCAATCTAAAAGAAGCATGAAACCTGATAATGAGTTTGTGTTTGAAGGTCAAGAATGTCTGTCACATGTGAACCTATTTGTGCATACCTCATTAAAGGTGTTTAATGCATGTTTGTGGTATCTTGACAGTGGGTGTTCTCGCCATATGACAGGGGATAAGTCACTGTTTAAGTCACTCAAAGAAAAGGTTGGTGACTATGTGACCTTTGGGGATGGAAGCCATGCTCAAGTCCTAGGCAAAGGAACCATTGAGATACCCGGTTTGCCTCTGTTGAAAGAAGTGTTGTTCATAAAAGGGCTGAAGGCGAATTTGCTGAGCATCACTCAAATTTGTGATGACGATTTCCTGGTACAATTCTCTAAGAAAGGATGTTTGATCATCAATGAAGAGAGGATTCAGGTTTTGGAAGGAAATCGGACTACAGATAATTGTTATGGAATAGTTCCCACGGCACCAATATCGTGTAGAAGTGCTCGGGTGGATATGTTGGAGCTGTGGCATCACAGATTTGGGCATGCCAACTTCAAACAAGTAGCAAAAGTCTCCAAACTTGAAGCAGTCGAGGGACTTCCTAAGTTTGGAAAAGTGAAGAAGACCGTATGTGGTGCATGTCAAATGGGGAAGCAAACTAAGGCAAGTCATCACAAGGTAAATGTGATAGCCACCTCTCGGTGTTTGGAGTTACTTCATGTTGATCTGATGGGGCCCACCAGAACTGAAAGCCTAGGGGGAAAAAGATACATTATGGTCATTGTGGACGACTACTCAAGATACACTTGGGTTGAATTCCTTAGAGAAAAATCAGAAGCTTGTGAGAGGTTGGAGATTCTGTGCAAGAAATTACAAAATGAAAAGGGGATTCCGATAGCCAAAGTTAGAAGTGATCATGGGAGAGAATTTGAGAATGCAAGATTCGAGTCCTTCTGTGAGAAGAATGGTATTAAAAGAGAGTTTTCAGCTCCCAAAACTCCACAACAAAATGGAGTGGTAGAGAGAAAAAATCGTGTGATTCAGGAGATGGCAAGAGTCATGTTGCTTAACAAGCAAATACCTCAAAAATTTTGAGGAGAAGCTGTCAACACCTCGTGTCACATTGGCAATAGGATTTTCTTTCGAGTTGGTACAAAGAAGACTGCATATGAGATATGGAATGGGAAGAAGCCTAAAGTGAAGTATTTCCGGGTATTTGGAAGTAAATGTTATATCTTAAATGATCGAGAGAATCTTGGGAAGTTTGATGCAAGAAGTGATGAGGGTATTTTTCTTGGCTACTCTACTACAAGTCGAGCGTATAGAGTGTTTAACAAGAGAACAAAGGCTGTGATGGAATCCATAAATGTCAAGATTGATGATGTCTTACTTAAGGTGGAAATGATTGATGATGTAGAAGGGCCGAGCACCGAAGAGCCTGATGTTGAGGTAGAAGCTTTGGATATAGAAGGTGAAGAACCTATACCAGAAGTAGAATCGACTCCAATCAACCCAAGAATGGAAACGAGATCGATGACTAGAACTTCAAGTCCTCTTACTCCTCCAGAAGTTCATCCTCCTATCTCTCGTAGTGATGAAGTTTCCACTTCAAAAAGGCCATCTTCAAGAGTTATCAAGAATCATCCGGAAAGTAATATCATAGGATCACTTGATGACGGTCTTCGCCTCAGGAAAGGAAATATTCTGCTAGCCAATCATGTAACATTTCACTGTTATCTTGCACAGTTTGAACCAAAAAGGGTTGAAGAGGCTCTTCAAGATGAGAATTGGGTTGAGTCAATGCATGAAGAGCTGAATCAGTTTGTGAGGAATGATGTGTGGGAACTTGCTCCACGGCCTGAGAACGTTCATGTTATAGGCACAAAGTGGATTTTTAAAAACAAAACTGATGAAGATGGAGAGATAATTCGAAACAAGTCTCGGTTGGTGGCTCAAGGATACACACAAGTAGAAGGGGTGGATTTTGATGAATCGTTTGCTCCGGTGGCAAGACTCGAATCCATTCGAATCCTCATGTCCATTGCGTGCACTTTGAATTTCAAACTTTATCAAATGGATGTTAAGTGCGCTTTTCTGAATGGATATCTAAATGAAGAAGTTTTTGTTGAGCAACCAAAAGGATTTGAGGATCCTCATTTTCCAGACCATGTATTAAGATTGAAGAAAGCACTTTATGGTTTAAAACAAGCGCCTAGAGCCTGGTACGATCGTCTTACACATTATCTTCTAGATAGAGGTTTCAAGAGAGGGTACGCCGATCGAACTCTGTTTTTCAAAAATGATGAAGATTATCTCCTTGTGGCACAAGTCTATGTTGATGACATAGTGTTTGGG
Organism: Quercus robur; assembly: GCF_932294415.1. Lineage (NCBI taxonomy): Eukaryota > Viridiplantae > Streptophyta > Magnoliopsida > Fagales > Fagaceae > Quercus > Quercus robur. Next base: position 15,392,858 of record NC_065537.1, read on the forward strand.
GCAACTATCGAAGATCGTGCTACTGAATTTTCTGAGGAGATGAAGAAGGAGTTTGAGATGAGCATGGTGGGGGAGCTCACATTCTTCTTGGGTCTTCAAGTCAAACAACAGAAGGAGGGTATATTTGTATCTCAAGAGAAGTATGCCAGAAACATTGTCAAGAAGTTTGGCCTAGACTCCAAAAAACATGCCTCCACTCCCATGAGCTCTTCCACTAAACTGAATGTGGATTCGTCAGGAGTTGAAGTAAGTCCTACATTGTATAGGAGCATCATAGGAAGTTTGCTCTACCTTACAGCCAGTAGACCGGACATTGCTTTCAGTGTGGGCGTTTGTGCCAGGTACCAAGCTAATCCGAAGGAATCTCATCTGACTGCTGCTAAGCGAATCATTCGATATGTGAATGGTACTGCAAACTATGGTCTGTGGTATTCAAAAGACTCAAATGCTTGTCTTGCTGGGTATTCAGATGCTGACTGCGCTGGCAGTGTAGACGATCGGAAAAGCACTTCAGGCGGCTGTTTTTATCTTGGTAACAATCTGGTTTCGTGGATGAGCAAGAAGCAGAATTCAGTGTCTCTATCTACTGCAAAAGCAGAATACATCGCTGCTGGAAGTTGCTGCACTCAGCTTCTTTGGATGAAGAAATTACTTCATGACTATGGAATTCCTCAAGAAACGATGTGTGTCTTCTGTGACAACACCAGTGCCATCAATCTTTCCAAGAATCCTGTTCAGCATTCAAAATCCAAACACATAGAGATACGTTACCATTTCATTTGGGATTTGGTAGAGGAAAGAGTTGTGTGTCTTGAGTTCATACACACCGACAATCAAAAGGCGGATATCTTCACCAAGCCTCTCGATGGTCCACGGTTTGCATCACTCCGTAAGACCATTGGTGTTGGTACAATTCCTTGACTCTCTTGTGTGTTGTGTGCTTCACATATTTATAATATGCTAAATCTGTCTGTGTTGGGGCACACACCTTTTTTATTAGTATTTTTGTGCAACATGTTTCTTGTTTGTTTGTCCATTTGTGAATACTGTTGTTTCTTTTTATGTTTGTTCAATCATTTTTGCTTCTTGTGTCAAAAATCCAAAAATCACATAAAAATTAGAAAATCAAAAAGCTTGATTGACGTTGTTGAGTTTTGTCTTGTACCTTTGTGCTAATGGCTTTGTGCATTTTCGAGCATTGCTTGTTTTCATGCACTTTTATCACTGTGGGAAAAATCTTGAAACCTATGTGATTGTTGTAAATAGATCTTCAAACTTGTCATGAATGATTAGTGAATGACTATGTTGATCTTGAAACATGCATAGACTTGTGTCTATATATCTTCCCACTTTTTATTTTTGTTTTGCTAAAAAGAGCTCACCAAATGTAAATCTCCAAATGAAAAGAGATATTGAGCTGCAAAAGCCTGTCGCACATTCTAGTATTTGACTAGGAAAAAGGGTAAGCGACCTTATATTAAAAGTGAATGTTCATTCAAAAAGGCCAAAGGCCTATTCTTCAAAGAGAAATGCTGTATATCTCTCTCACAATGAGAGATGATTGCCTCAAAAGATCAAAAAGATCAAATGTTATGATTGAAAGTGGAGTCAAATGAAAAGCTCCAAGTTTTGATTATCATATTGTGTGGGAGGTCATATATACATATTTCTATATTTGAGAAGGGTCACATGATCTAGTGCTAATTGTGTATGCCTTGGTTGAATTGATCATTGAAGCTTCACATTAGACAAAGGACTATCTCATTGTTGATATCCACACACAATACACAAGTTTATGTTCAATAAATGCCATATTCATTTGTGTGATTGTACTTGATGAAATGTGTTTTCACATGCTCAATCTTTGTTAATTCAAGTACAAAAAGATTTTTGAGTGTTTTAGGTGTTTTTGGAAAGTATTTTATTTGAAAATTCTGAAAATTTCAAAAATCCTGTTTTGCCCTGTTTTGGCGGCTCAGTCGCGGGTATGTCAAGTCGCGAGACTCAGTCGCATCTTCGCTGGTCATTTTTGGCGACTTGTTCGCGAGTGGAAGGTCCAGTCGCGAGGTTCACTCAGAGATTTTCGCGGCTCAGCTCGCGACTCACTAGCGGGTAGACCTTCCAGTCGCGAAAAACACTTAGAAAATTTTTCAACTTTTTGTCCTTTAGTGTTTTGGCGGCTTGATCTGGCGACTTTTTGGCGACTCGTTCCAGTCGCGAAAATCGCGTGTTTTGGATAAACAGGGGCAGTTTTTAAACTTTTTATTTTTCCCTCGATCTTTTTGTGACTGTTCATTGTCTTTCTCATATGCTCTTACACTGTGTCACCGTGCCTCCATTTTCGATCTCCCATACTTGTCTCTTTTTAGCTCAAAATCGTCGACTAATAGGTATGGTTTTCTGTCCTACACTCTATTTTACTTGTTCTTATGGTTTTCCCTCTGGTTCATTCACATTTGATTGTGATTTTGTGATAGGTTTTTAGCTCAACTATTATTCTTTGTTCTAGCTTCGCTTGGATGCTTGTGTTTCTGTGTTTGAGCTAGTTTATGTTGGTGGTTGTGTTCTTCATCCTGTGCTTAGCTAGGGTTAGCTATTTTTGTCTGATCTGCTGTTGCTATCATGTTTCACTTTGATCTTGTGTGGTATCTTGTTGATGTGTTGTTGATTTTGGTCCATTTTTCAGCTGATTATGTGGTTGTATTTGATCTCTCTATACTGTGTAGTTCAAATTTGGGCCTTTGGTGTCCCTCATTGCTATTTTCTGACCATTCTCATCCAGCTGTTAGGGTTTCTTCATTGTCCCTAAATTTTCACTAACCCACTGCTGATATAGTCTGTTGGATTGTGTTCTGTCATTTCCCTTGTTTATAATGCAGACTGGTCATGTCTCCATTCAAAAAGGCTGTTGTGAAAGGAGGTTCTTCCAAAGGGAAGGAACCCGTAATTGATGTTGATGAAGACACACCTCTCCCGAAAGTGACTCGCTCTTCATCACAGCGATTCGATCCCAATAAGTTCAGATCATATGCAGCCTATTAGTCATATGAGAATTTTTTTCTTCATGCCACACCATTACTAGAAAGAGCTGTGGATCTGTCCTCACTTCATAACACTGACATTCCGAAATGGTTTGCTCACAAGGATTGGAATTACCTTCTCTCTGATCCGGATATCGTGTATGAAGAGTTGGTTAAAGAATTTTATGCTAACGCAATTGTGGAAGGCGATGAACTTAAGTGCTGGGTTCGGCAAAGGAGCTTTTTTGTCTCTCCTACATACCTGGCAGAAATTCTTCACATCAACAGACCCATTTTTCGACATTCACCGGTCTATGATGATCTATGTCCTGATGAGGAGCTTCTCAAACAAAGTCTTGGTCAAGACTTGGAGTTCTCACCCAATGGCAAATCCATCAGTGTTTCCTCCCTTTCTCCGAAACTGAGAGTGCTTACAATTGTGATGTTTCACAATTTGTACCCTTTATCAAGTACTGGGTATATGAACCTCGGACGTGCTTTGTTTCTACATGATCTAATCTCTGATGAAGAAATCGACATTTGTGCTCATATCTTTCATGTTCTGCGCAAAACGGTTCTTCGAAGTGAGTCTCGGATATGCATTCCTTTCTGCAGTCTCATCTCACGGATCTTGAAGCTCAAGGGAATTTATCCAACGGCTGATGAGTCTCCTATCCCCAAACCGAGTCCAATCAACATGCGTACATACAATGCAAGTGTTGGACATAGTCGGAAGAGAGCCAAACCAGAAACTTCTGCATCTCACAGTGACTCTCAGTTCAGCAATCTCTCCCTCGATGAGAAACTTGATCGCATTGTCTCCTCTGTCCACGAGTTGAATACAAAGATGTCTGGACTCACTGCTTCTCTACACCATCAAAGCAACCGATGGGATATGAAGTTTACTTCTCTTCAAACTCAATTGGATCAAATTCAGAGAAAGCTAGAAGAGGATGACTAGCCTATTCCATGACAAAAAGGGGGAGTGATAGGCATAATCAAAGGGGGAGGATATTACCCTAAGGGGGAGCGTCATTATCTAAGGGGGAGTGTCTTTATTTTTTTTCAGTTTCATTTTTCTCTTTAAGTTAATATATTGTGTTTTGTAAAACTGTTATTCAGGATACTCTGTGGTTTGTACCCATGTGCTTTTGTAAGCTTTTAGGGTTATTGTTTTATGCATAGTTTGTAGGCTTTATGGTATGTACCTTGCTTAAGTGCAGCCTTTATGCTATGTTGAAATCAGTACTTTAATCTAAATGTTATGCATTTTGGGTTATGTACTGTCACTCTTGTGCCCTTGTAGGATTGTTCCTAGATGCATATGCCTTGTGTGCTATGCATTGGTTGAGTGTTGAGCATACAAGTGTCATGCCTTGTGCTTGTTAACTTGTATGTCCTTGTGTTCATTCCAAGTGTGAATGAGCACTGTGATCACTACCTTGTGGTGTTCACTTGGTTGATCTAGCCATGATTTGTTTATTAACTCCATCTTTGCTTGATCACATATTGCCTGTTTCATATGCATTTATAATTTTCTGCTTACAATGATCATGGTGTATTGTTGTGTTTCAGGAGTATTGTGTTCATATGATTCAAGTGCTTCACAGCTTCTAGAGTTAGGTGTGAGTGAGTTTTGTTCAACTGTTCCCAACTCACATGTTAAGTCTAGAGTCTGTTTTAGGGTTTTGTCACGGAATAGCCAAAGGAGGAGATTGTAAGGTTGAATTTATTCAACCATCTAGAGTCTAGAGTCTGTTTGCTTGTAATTCAGCATTTAGTAACCCTGTATTTAGGTGGGTTTGTTGTAAGGGTAGTGAGTGAGATAGAGTGAAGTTTGTTCAAGTGTGTGCAAGAAAACAGAGACTCGCGGCTGGGACTCGCGGGTGGACTCGCGGCTGTAAGCCGCCAGAAGATGCACACGTGCCAAGCATGCTGGAAGATGAACAGTCATGCTAGCTGGAGCACTACAGGACAAAACAGGACAACTGGCCATACGGTTAACTCGCGACTGGATCTCGCGACTTGGTCAAGCCGCGAGGTCAAGCCGCGAGCCACCCCTGTTTTGTAAAACCTGACGTTTCACATTCCTCTCCCACTCCAGTATAAATACCCCTTTAACCCACGATTGAAAGAAAGCTTCCAGAGAGAATTTTGAGAGAGTAACCCTAAAGAAAAACCAGATTGCTTCACCCACAATCTATACCTTAGAGTCTCTTCAAATTCCCTTACTCTCTTCCTCTCCATTGTCAAAACCTTGAGAGGCATTATACCAAACCTGGTTCTCACCATCATCATCCTTGTGAGACAGTCGTTTGGAGTTCTGGGAAGCAGTTAGGAAGGAGCCAATCTTCATTGGTTGATGCTACGGTCTAGTAGCGGAATCCGGGAAGCTAGAAAAGAAAAAGGTTCGGCGCAACCTCGTTGGAGCAAGAAGCTTGGAGGGCTTAGGTGCACTGGGTAGATTAGGCTTGGAGGGTCTATTGCTGTCCTTGTATCCCAACTGTATTTTCTAGTGGATTGATTACCGCTTGGAGGGCGACGGAGAGGTTTTTCGCCGAGGTCTTCGGTTTCCTCTTCGATAACACATCGGGTGTTATCTTTGTGTTTGTATCTTCCTTCCTCTCTATCTTTGCCTTTATTTTATCTGCTGTGGTTTTATTTTGTTATGGCTTAGATAGTTGTTTAACCAATTTCATATTATAGCATGTGTTAAGTTTCCGCACACTTGTTGTTTGACATATTGCTTGATTTGGTTAAGTTGTATTTTGGGGGTCTAAACGTTCAAAGGTGTTTTGTACACGTTTTTGAACTTTCAACAACACTTTTTATGATGGAATAAAACCAACACAAATGTTATGTGAAAAACCATAACTTAACACTTTTTTTCCCATGTTTCACTTCACACTTCCTTTCTTTTTCTTATTTCACTTTCAATTTCCTATTTAGGTTGCCTAGGATACTGTTGTTGTTCCCCCTTATGGGTACTATTCCTATTTATATGTTAAATCAAGCCCATGTGATTTCTCCCTTTTAGCCTTGTTCCTTACTAAACACTTTTGTCTACTGCAGACACTTACTTAGGCTGCGTTTGTTTCGCCTGAAATGCATTTCAAGAAATCATTTTACACCCTGCTATGTGTTTGGTTGTGCATGGAAAATTTGGTCAAATAGAAAATCATTTCCGTTGACCGTAAAATATACCCACTTCAACCATAAAATGAATTACACTCTCAATTTACCTTCAAATGAATTCTAGGACTCACAGACAAAGAGAGAGAGAGAGAGAGAGGGGGAGGGAGAGAAGAAAGAGCACATCGGTTCAAAACCCATCACCCCTCAACTCCACCCCACGCACCAACGAGAGAGAGACACAACTCCACCCCACACGCAAACGCCGGTCCGAGGTCCCCCACACTCCAACGAGTAGCGCCGCCGTACCCGATCCATTCAACCTCACACCCAATGTGGGCTCATTGGGCTTGCTATATTTCATCTTGCTGGGTTGATCATATTGGCTCTTGATGTCCTCTTTCTTATTTCTCATTAGATTTTGCTGGATGACCCTCTTGGGCCTTACTTCATCATTTACATTTTGGGAATTTTCTAGAACCATTCTCATTCTTCAAGGAGGACCATCCCGCTGTGGTTGCCTCCCATATTCTGCCCTTATTTTAAAGAGGGTCAATGGGCTCGCATGGGCTTTATCTACTATTCTTCAAGGGTGTTCTATCTGTTTGTGCCATGTTTGCTTACTTTTTAGGCTCTTGGGGCATGACCCAATTACTTTCCTTTTTCATTTCTTAACCCCCTCTTTGAGCTAGTTTGGGCTTTTTCTACCATTGTGCCTTTGGGCTTGGGTTACCCAAAACGGGTGTCAACAATCTACAAGCAATATATGTGTAGTACAAGAAAACCTAGAACAATGGGACTAAGCCCGTTGGGTTTATATTCTAACAGTCCCTTTCAAAAGCTTGTTGTATAAATGGAGACCAACTTCAGTTTGGAAGCCAATGCACGAAAGCAACCTAGGGGAGAAGGCTAGGTTTAGTGAAGATATCAGCCAACTAATCATGTATAGTGAGGAGACAAATTGTTGCTTAAGTGTTCCCTGAAGTAGATGATGATAAACAAAGTGGCAATCTATATTAATATATTTGGTACATTCATGAAAGACGTCATTGTTGGGCAATTTGAATAGCACTTCAATTGTCACAGTGGAGTAGTTAACTCCAAGATCCTGTAGTAGCTAATGTAGCCACAAAAGCTTGGTCATGGTGTCTACAAGAGCACGATATTTTGTTTCACTACTAGATCGAGCCAAAATAATCCATTTCTTGCTTAGCCAAGAGATGAGAGAGTCATATAAAAGAGAGCAATACCCTATGGTACACCGTACACCTACAGTCAATGGCTAATCTTTGGAGCTTCAATGATTATAAGGTTGTTTTTCCGACAATTGTGACATTGGCGTCTTTATTTTGATTACATGACTTTGTTGGAGATCGTATGGTGTCGAAAACATGGCAATTCATAGCCAGATCTTGTCATCCTCTCGGTGCTAGAGATGGAGACGGTGAGTGGTGGTTGACTATGCTAGGGATTGGGAAATGGTAGTGATGATAAAACTTTTTATTTATGTTTTACTAGCTAATATTCCACGCAATGCGCGGTGCATTTTGATAAATTTTATAAAAAATTATTTATAACCTATTAATTTCATGAATACTATTATGGTTTGTCATAGACTTACAGTTAACATTGTCACCTACAAATTTATTGGTTCCTAGGTGTTTTCCTTGTATGATTTATGCTTTATATGTAGATTCTATGGTGTTAATTTCTATGTTTCTTATGCCACTAAAGTCTCTATCTCCGCTATTTCAACACTTATAATTTTTATTATATCATTCAAAATAGCTTTTCTTTAGTGTCAGAATTGACATGATAGATAAAATTAAGGCACATTAATATTTTAATTGAAGAAAGGTTTGATTTTTAAGATCGTAATTATAATAGGATGAAAATTGAAAGAATGATATTTTAATCAATTAACTATAAAAACTGTTATAATTTCATGATACGACAACACAAACAATAATGTCATAGTGACATATTAATATCACGATTTAACCTCCCTAAAAGCAGCCAAAACACCAAAAATACTACAAATCCCTACCAACTATATATATGCATCATACGAAAAATCATAAATTTAAATTGACACACAATATGAAAAGGCCAATCTAAACACATTACAATGCTACATCAGTAAAAACTTATACATAAAATCTAAACAAAATATTTAAGACGAACATAATATTTTGGAAATTAACATATCTATCAGAAAGGGAACCAAAAATATTGTGAGAGAAATTATATTGGACAAATGTGGACAAATGATGATTTATATTGGACAAATATGGAGACAAATAATCATATCATATTATCTAATTTATTGAATCTAACTCTTGCAATTTTGCATTGAAGTTAGTCCTATGTTGGAAATTGAAAAGTTTTCTAAGTTCCTACTTTTCTCATGACTTTTTAGATCCATTCATATCAATCAAAGCATTCAAAGTTATAAATATATATGAATTTTTTGAATTTTATTAATATATTGAAATAAATGCATCTACAATTACTTAATAGTTTGACATAAATTCTAAATTAGATGAGGTAGAAGTCTAAATTTAAAGAATTTCATACAATGAGCCACTTAGTAGAACCTCATGCTCTCTCACATGAGGTTTTTGCTTTTATATATATATATATATATATATATATATATTTGGATGATGATTAAGATTGTGAGATGGGTGATTAATCAATCAAATTGAACTCATTGGCAATATATGAGGACCAATAGACATTGCTGGCATCCTCCTTCCAATATATCAAATAATTTCTCTCCTCATATAACCTCGGATTGAGATTAGACCTTGAAAATTGCATTATATGACCCAGCACTTCTCTTTTGACTTTTTTAACGTGCTAAGTTTCCTCCATTTCTGACAGAAATCTAAGCAAAACTTACATGAGAGGTAAACTGTCGTCGTCCATTGGCAACCTAAAGCAATTACAATTCCTGTAAGCCCATCTGGATTTTTATTTGAAACTCATAGGACATAGTACATAGTACGTATATAATATTTCTTAACTAACTTTCTTTCTTTCTTTTCCCCCCTTGATGCTTAATAAATTAGGAGCCTTGGGGCTAATGCATTATCAGGGGAGCTTCCGAAGGAACTTGGAAATCCTACTGATTTAAGACGATTGTAAGTTTCCCTAATATATATATATATATATATATATATAACGGATACATAGTCGTAATAGTTTCGAAGAAGCCCCATAAATATTGTAATCTAATAGTACTGACCCTGGTGCAGGTGTATATCAAGTCTGTTGCTTTTCGCATTTCATTCGATCCTTGATGATCTGAATGAGAATCAATTTCTTGGTTTATTTATTTTTATCAGACAACTTCTAAGTTTATAATGTAATTATTTTTTTACTTGTTAATTTTCTAGGTTTTTGGGGCCAAACAACTTCACCGGTTCTCTACCATCTGAACTTGGGAATTTAAAGAAATTAGACTTAATGTAAGATCTCTGCCGTTGTCCTTATTTTTAATTTAAATTGATGAGTTACAGATGAATAAATGGATTTTGAACTCACAACTTCAACCTCTATCTCTTTATAATGCTAAACTTACATTTTCAGTACTGTTAGTGCTGCAAATCTATTCAATTGTATTTTACTATTGCTAACATGGTTTATTGTGATTGGTATATGATAAAAACGATGCCAATAATAAACCGCCAAGTGAAAATGATATTACTAAAACCACTACAAATTATGTCAGCAATATATTGTTAAAGTTATTACGTTCCTTACATCAGTTTCTTAGCCATATGGTATAGTAAATTAGTAACCACAAGAGTGATTTGGGGATATTATACAGCTATTGCAAAGAATTGATGCCAAACAATCACATTGTTTAGATATTTAGTTCGAGCATACATACCATGAGAATCTTTTAACATTGTTCTCTTGAATAGTTAGCAAATTAAATGAGAGTTGAATAATGGCTTGACAGTTGCGACTTGTCTTTCAGTTGTTGAATTATTTAATTATTGTCAGTAAATTTACATGTACATTGTTTACCTTGACAGATACATTCATAGTTGTGGATTTAGCGGTGAGATTCCTTCAACATTTTCCAATTTAAAAAACCTTCAGTTTGTGTAAGAACTAGCTCACAACTTTTCTCCATTGAAAACTTTCTAAAATCTAGATAATGGTAAAGATAATTAAAAAAAATTTAAAATCAAATTATACCTTGTAAGTTTGGATAAATTCTCATTTTCGTCTCTAATATATATATATTTTTTTTAAATTCATCCTTAAAGTTTGTTTTAGTTATCAAGTAAGTTCTTTTGTCCATTGTCATTAGAAACCTACCATTGAATATTATATTAAAAAAAATTAAATACTAAATTTTAGTAAAAACGGTTGAAAATATATATTAAAAGATTACTAAAATTCATTTTAATTAAAGAATAATAAATGTAACTCAAGCACTATTACAATCATAGTTGTCATTAATGTACGATACATGATATGATAATGACAACTATGATTGTATTGGGTGAGAAAGGAAGAAGGGAGATTATATTTCAACAATCAACTCGTCAAGAAGGATGGTGTTTGGAGTGGTGGATGGTGTTTGGCATGGTGGAGAGACCATAGGTCAGAGGGGTGAGTCTAGGTCATGAAGGGACTGGGAGAGAGTAGCAAACCCCATGTCAAAGCAGGGTCGGGTCAATACATTATAAGGTCTAGGATGATTAAATTTAGTTGCTTTTTTAATATTTAAATATTAATTAAGTATTATTTAATCAAATATATATGTTTTAAAACCATGTTCTTTTTTTGAGAAGCAAAATTACTAATATAGTTTTTCTATTTAGATTTTTTTAATTTCTTTTACAAGTTGTAAGAAATTTTGATTTTCAATGATTATTCAGCACATTCATAGCAAGCTCATTACATTCTTTTAACAGTTAAGGATTTCAATATATAGTGTTAGATTTCTATTAGCTCGGTATTTATTTTAGAGGTTTGCTTGGAGATGGAGAAAAAAAAAAAAATATATATATATATATATATTCTTTTTTTTTCATTTTAAAAAAATCAATAATCATTCTATAATGATAGGAATTTTTTTATTTTTTTTTTATTTTTTTTTTACAAAAATTTTGGGGCCTTTTGTCTATTTAATGGACATCTTAAAACCCTTAAAATTTTGGAACAAATTGGGGTCTAACTGGCTTAGTTCTTGAGTCCGCCTGGTCAAAGTTGTTTTGCAATACATATGATTTTCTTTGACGACAATTACAAGAGAGAGATGTGTTGGTAAAGTGCCTTTAAAAAATGTAATAATTTTTGTAATATTAAAAATTAGAAGAAAACACTAAGAAATGTCAACCAGTTGAGTTGAGGTATAAAGTTCTTAGCAAAGCAACATTGGTTTTTAAAGCTATTTATTGGGTGGCTTTCTAATGGCAGTGGAGGATTAACTTGATCACAAATGTAAATTTGAAGGATGAATTTGACAAAATGAAACTTTTATGGACAAAAATGAGAATTCACTTAAACTTAAACTGTGTATTTCAGATATTAACAAAAAGGAAAATTCTTAATTTACATTGTATTAGCAATATAATTAAATCTTACGTTTTACATACTTGTCTAGTCTACAATGTAAGATTTATATAACTAGTACAATGTAAACCCTAATGAAAAAAGTTTCATATGATTGAGAATTGTTGAGAAAATACTTCTTTTGGTATCAGGTGGGCATCAGACAATGAACTCACAGGCAAGATACCAGAATTCAGAGGGAATTGGTCATCGCTTAGTTTTTTGTAAGTCAATTTTGTAAATCATGATCAATCAAGCTCAAGTTTTTGTTACACTACAAAGTCAATGTCAAAAATTGTTGTTCTTCTTAAAAAGAAAAATTTGTGCACAAATTTATATATTACGACACCCAATTTCTTCCATAGGAGGCTTGAAGGAAACTCTTTTGAAGGTCCAATACCATCAACGTTATCCAATTTGACCTCTATGAAACACTTGTGAGTGTCTACATCTCTTAGAAAGTTTAGTTTATTATGTTTTTTTGCAAATGCGTAATAGTAACAATAGCATGTGTGATGTTGTAGGATGATAAGCGATGTGTCTAATGGGGGTTCTTCACTGGCATTTATAAAAGATATGAGGTCGATAAGTATCTTGTAAGGCAACAGGAAAGCGGGCTATGGTTCAAAATTTCATAAATATGTTTTCTTTCCTTTTTAGTGTCCCTTCCGGAATAAGGTATAACAATTTTTTTTTTTTTTTTTTTTTTTTTGAGAATGAAGGTATAACAATTTAATTACATGTGTTGCAGATATTTGAGGAATAACAACATTTCTGATTCAATTCCATTGAACATTGGAGGACACCAAAATTTGACACATATGTAAGTAATACCCATTGGAGGATGACTATTGGGATACACGTGAAGATAGATATATTTTTTTGAAGAAACAAATTTAACAACTAATAAAATAAAGTCTTTTTTAAAAAATATTTAAAAAGTCATAAAATTTGTGAGGATGTCAATATTAAAATTTTACAAGTAAAATACCCTTAAAAAATGATTCGAATGAAGGACCAATGTTTTATTTTTTTTTTTTTTTTAAATCTTCTTCTCATCCCACTTCTTGTAGACTACTAGTTTTATATATCTTGGAACTATTTTGTAATGACTTCTCTGCCCATGTGATAATATTACTTTTCTTTTTTTAGGGATTTGAGCTTCAACAGTATAAAAGGAAAAATTCCGAACTCTCTTTTCCTAATGAGGTCTCTCACTCACTTGTAATGTACCACATTTTCTTGACTCGGCATGTTTACATCTCAACAGATTCCTCTCTGTATTGATGAATGTACTATTGTTTTCATTGTCAGGTCTCTTGGAAACAATAAGTTAGATGGCACTCTGCCTACTCGAAAAAGTCGGTCTCTCATCTACATGTAAGTACTGAAGACATTGTTTTATTAAAAAAAAAAAGTTAGGAAAAATTGTTTGCATTTAGTCAAATAATTAGTTTTCTAATTCAAGATGTTCCTATACAAATCTTCTGTACCACTTGTTGTGTTCCACTAATCACAACCTGTCATGTATTTATTTGACATTTTTTATAAAATAGCCAAAGTTTAAATTTGTTTTTTAAAAAAAAATACTTAATAAGTTGTGATTGATGAAACATTAAATAAAACACAAAAACTAATATAAAAAGTTTGTATTCAGAAGTCCCTTACACCTGCTCCAATCACTCATAGGCATTATGCTATTTTAGGGTAATATTTGTATAGAACAACGATGAGTATTTCATCTTAAAATCTTGTAAAGGATTTGTAGTGGTTAGTGGAAATAAACTCAATAAATATATTTATATCAATTTTAGAGAACCACATTTAAGACCAAGGAATAACAATTCTCTCAAAGAATATTATAAACAGGACACTCAATCTTTCCAGATACACACACAAGAAGGTTGTTCAGTTGCTGGTATTTCACTATTTCTCTGCTTCAAATCTCTATTATGGGTTCTTTTTCCCTTTAATTTAAATGTAGAGAAAAAAGTTTTGGGATTAAATACGTGTGGTTTTGGTTTGGGGCCCTAATTCTTAGGAGTACTGAAGTCCTAGTGGTATGCCGGATCCCCTCCTGCTCCAATTCTCTTTGGATGATGTCACTTGACTTGCCCCTCACCTAATAGAAAAGGTATATCATATATCAGATACATAAATTCTTCCCTTCACATGAGAATGGATCCCAGTGTATTTTTCCCGTTTAATGGGTTGGACAAACATGATTCATGAGTATGGCAGTTGTCAATCCCAACGTTCTATCTGGTTATCCCATTCCCAGGAGACATTCACTGCCGTGATAACGTAGCTACTTGGTTGACCTCTTGATATTCAGTTCAAGGCGGTTTTCCCTTATAAATTGCATTCCCTTTTCCTCACTCTTCACTTTTTGATTCTCACCTCTCGAGTCCATTTCTTGCTTCTTGAACAATGATTCTCTCTTCCCGAGCACTCATCCCTCTTAGCAAATCCTATTAGTTCGTTTTGTTTCCTCTCTTTGGTTCTTTTTCAAAGTCTTTTTTTTTTTCCGAGTTTAGTTTGGTAGTTTGTTGTCCTCCAACTGGGTAAGTTTTCACATCTAGCGAATACCAAGGGTAGCATGGCCTTAGTTAGGAGGAAATACATGATTCCCGAAGATGTTAACTTTCACGATTTCACCATCTAAACGACAACCAGCTCTTCCCTACACGAGGACAAGACGCGGTCATTATCCCCCTAGTATCCTGCAACGAGGGTGGGGTTATTAGAATCCCAACGGATCCATTACTTCTTGCATTCCTTAGATTTTTTTAAATTTTTACTTTACTTTGTGTGTGCATCAAATATCTTTAAGGTAGTTGACCCACCTTATGAAGAAATGAAGTAGTAATTCTTGTCCCACTGTTCCATTATCCACTCCTGACAAATAAAATTAGAAGAAATGAAGTAGCTAAACCACCATGTTATTGAATATGAGGTTCAAAAAAAGATGTCAAGTTATAGTTTTCCTTTTTTATACAGGTAAAGAGAAAGGCAGTGAATTAGGTAGAAATTTGGATAAGTTTTCAGGGCATGATTTTGACATGCTGTCAGTGATGATGACAAGTTATGGTAATACCCACCTTATGCAAGAACATGGGTGATAGTTCATAAACCTGGGATGTGAAACCTGTCCCTGCATCCATAACGATGGCCCACAAATTCAATGATGAAGATACACAGCTAATGTACAAACCATCTTCTCTTCCTTTATCCGCATGCTGGTTTAGTCTTGAATCCATAACATTGTAGTGATACCTGCAGTTAAGGCATGCCATTACTTGTAAATAAGATAAAGAATCTAAAACCAACAAGTGAAAACAGATAATTTTACATTAACAATTATAATTGGCCGTCATTAAGTAAAAGTTTTAGCCAACGCAATCAAAGGTGATCATGGATTCAATCTCAAAAGGCTCTTTCCCTCTGTAAAGATTCGAATAAGACTACCAACGAAAAGCAGGTATAACAGCTGATTCCAGTATAATATCTATAACTTTAATATGCATTCTCCTTTCAGAAAGAGATCAAGTAGCCTAGCTAAACACCAAGATATGATGTAAATATCTATAACTAATTCCCACAGTGACCTTAAATTGTGCTTCAAATGATTTAATGATAAGACTCCAATGTTAATTTTTTTAACCATACAAAACAAAGAACATGACTTTGAGTTATTATCAAAGCTACACATCAACCAAAAAATTGTCAGACAGAAACAATATATATTTTTATAGAAATCTCTAGGTACTATTACTAATATAGAAGAAGGGGGATTGGCCTCTAAGTCCAACAATATTTGAGCGTCATTCACCTCTGCTTCATTGCTGATCGGGAATTATAGACTGAGATCCATTGGGTGGCAGGAGTTCCTAGTCGAACTTTCTTATTAAGCTGCCCACCATCTTCTAACTCAACAAGTGATCTCGCCCTTTTTTGACCCACCTATAATGCATGCAAGAGTCAACAACAAATTTTTTTTTTTTTTTTGGATAAGTAGATTCAACAACAAATATTTAAGAGATTATCCATGAAAGAAGATCAATAAGTTTAAAACACCAAACCACCTTTATAGCTCCATCAGTTCTGATAGGTCGCAATGTTGCATTGGAACACATGTTATTTTTTTAAATTTTTTGTCAAATCTGACTCATGGGTTTTTGTTCATGCATCCTTTAAACATGATTTCCATGCTTTAACCTCAAAATTTTCATGGTTTATAAAGATTTTTCAAATTAGGGTTCTTATGTTCTTGAGAGATTTAGGGATTTTATTCAATTGGGTAAAATTGAGTAAAATTGGCTTGTAATATTGTTTGATTGAGTGATTATAACATGTTTTATACTTGTTAAATTGTTCAAATGATCAATATAAGAATTTTTGAAAATTAGGCTTTTCGAAATTGGGGATTTTGTGAAATTCTTAATTTTCTTGTTCAATTTTCAAAATTGTGTTAAAATTGAACTATTTTGGAGCATTAGATCATGCATCATGTGTATTCTAATGTCATGCATCATATAGTTTTTCAAAAATTCCATGTTATCTTGTCTCTAACCCATTTTAATGCAATCTGTCCCTGGTTTTTGTTGTGTTGTTTTTGTTTTTGTTTTTAGTTATAGCTCCTAAGTTTAATAGAAAATTTAAGACTAGAGCAAATAGGAACCCTAGGTCTTCCTCTTCTGGTTCAACTCTAGTTGGTAGAGTTAGGTTTTTGTCTGCCAAATGTGAGGAGACCTATGAGACCTTAACTAAATATAGGTCTATTTGGGGTGAAAGGGAGATTGTGTTGAGTGAGTTAAATCCCTCCATCTGTAAGAACTTTGTGTCTAGGAGCTGCGTTTCTCTATTTGAGGTGTTTGATCCTCCTTTTGCAGCATTGATTAGAGAGTTTTATTCAAACCTCTCTGTCTATTCTGAGGTTCAGGTGGTCATTACTCAACTTCCTGGATTCAAGGTCAAAAGTTTACCATCTCTAAGCAAATAGTTTATGAAGCTTTAGGAGTGCCTTTAGTTCCTAAACCCACATATCCATACACTAAGTTTCCTTTTGTTGATGATATGATGTCCTTACACTGTGGTAGGTCTGTTTCTTGGGGAAATAAACCAAGAATCAATTCTTGTGAGTTTACTGAGCTTAATTCTTTGTATTTATGGATTTCCTATCATAACTTCTATCCTATTTCCCATGTTCATACAATTCCTATAGATAGATGTGCTTTTCTTTATGCTCTTATTACAAATGGTTCTATGTATTTTCCCTCTTTGTTTATTCACACCATTGTTGATATTTCTAGGAGTAAGAGTAAAGATCAAAAATTATTCTTTCCTATGTATATAAATAGGATTTTGAGGTTTCTAGGGTTGTCTGATTCTCCTCCCTTAGAGTTAGTTCACATCACTACCCCTATAGGAGCCACCTTTCTTAAACAGCAACAGACACAGATGAAGAGTGTTGAACCAAGCACTAGGACTTCAAGGAGATCATGAGGAGAAGATTCTACTACAACTCCTACCTCTGGTGCTATGCCTACTGCTAGGGAGACTTTTGTGGATCTGACTGCTGCTGTGGATCCTTCTAGTGGTTTTGATGACGTTGACCCTATTGTGACCCCTCCTCTACCACTCTATGCCATGATGGAGTCTTTCATTACTACTCAAGCAACCTACATACAGCTTCTGGATGAGTTGTTGACTGAGGTTGCTTCATTGAGAGCATATTTTATCGAGTATAGGGGTACATTTCCAGCTCCTCCACCTTCTGATGATTGATATTGCCTTTGGCAATTTGTAACAAAAAGGGGGAGTAGGTTTAGGACTTTTTGTACTTAGGGGTTGTAGAGTTATTGTATTTAGGAGGAGGTTGATGTATTTTCTTTTGTTTTGATTTTGATTTTCTTCATTGTTTATATATGTTTAGTGTTTTTGTTCTTGTTTCACAAACATTGATGTGATTATTGACTATGATATTTATTGATGATGAGGTTATTCATTTTGATATTACTGTCTCTTTATAGGGTTTGTGAATTAAAGATTAGATTTTTACTTTGATTGTGTTATTGTATTTTCCACACATGCATTTATGATTTGTTTTCAGTATTTTAGGAATTTACAAGTTAATTCTTTCAACAGTTGTTGTCTATACTAGCAACTAATAGTTAGTAGTTGTGTTAAAATTGTATTAGGGCAATATATTGTAATTGGGATGGTATCTAAATTTAAGCATTTCATTGTATATGTGTGTTTTGTCACAAATTGCCAAAGGGGAAGATTGTTAGGTTCTAAAGGTTTAGGTTTAAATGTTTAGAATCATATTTTTAAATGTGTTGTCAAACCAAGAACAAAATATGTCTAGTCTATGTGTTAGGCAATGCTTACAGGTGTTGGTTACAAGCTTCAAGTTCAGTTGACTACAGAAAAAGGGAGTCAATTTCTGCCTTGCTCGACCAATCGAGAATTAGGCTTGATTGATCAAAAATCGCAGGAAAATAAATTCTGCAAATTTTAAATCAGGCCCAAGCCTGCAAAAATATTTAGGGATTCATCCTAACTTGTCCACATATAAAGGGAAACCCTAACTACATTTTGTAGACTTTTGAGAAGACTTGTGTGTTACTCTTTGTGAGATTCAAGAGGTTATGTACCTTCAAACTACACAAGAATCTGCCAAAGCAAGATCTACAGTTAAGCATTGGTAGAATCTAGTTGCTGCAACAAGATCATTATTGATGGTGATCTGAAACCTTTGAGTAGGATCTCAAAGTCACAAGCAAGAAAGCTTGTGTTGGTGTAAATCCAAGGAGAGAAGGAGTCCATGGATTTGGAGCTTGCACATGGTCGTGTCAATAAGTTACTACATGAGATAGCATTAGATTTAGGGTTAAATCTTTTGCAAAAACTATGATTCTCTTATAGTGGATTTACTTTACCTTAAGGATAGCTAGATCAAATCCTTCCCAGGTTTTTACCTCGAAACGGTTCATTTCATTAGTTTTCATAAGTCATCATATCATGGTGTTATTTACTTTTCCGTATTTGTGCATGATATGATATATATTTGTTTAACCTAGATCTGAATAATAAATCTAATAATCAACTTGATTAATTAATTAGGTTAAACAATCTAGTTTAAGGGGTCTAAATGAACAAACACTTATTCATGGTAATGTACTCTAGCTCTCTTCTCATCTATCAAAGCCAACTATTCATATCTTTCTCTTATCCAATCCTCCTCTAGGACTTTGGTTTCTACTAGCACCCTAAACGATTTTATCTCCACTTCAATGGGAAGTACCGCTTCACTCCTATAAACTAAAGAGTAGGGGGTTGCCCTAATCAATGCACAGATAGAAGTTCTGTAACCCAATAAGGAAAATGGAAGTTTTCGGCCAATATTTGTATGTCACTACCATCTTGGCTAGGATATTCTTGATGTTCTTATTGGCTACTTCTATAGCCCCATTAGTCTACAGTCAATATGGTGAAGACTTGGGATGCTTAATATTGTACAACTCCATGATCCTTCAAACCTATCCCTCAAAGTGGGAACCACTGTTTAAGATGATCTATTGTGGCACTCCAAATCGGCAAATGATGTTGTTCTTTATGAATCGAGCCATATGCTTGGCTTTCAGTATGGAGTAGAAGGCTCCCTTTACCCACTTGGTGAAGTAGTCAATCGCCACTAGGATGTATTCATCTCCGTTCAAAACCTTAGGGGCTATTCTCCCAATCACATCTATGCCCTATACTTAGAAAGGCCAAGGAGAGGTTAAACTATGCAGCTCACTAGGTGGTACATGGTTCAAATTTGCATGTGTTTGGCAATCGTGGAAACTCTTCACAAAGTTCACACAATTGATTTCCATTGTTTTGTAATAGTATCCCATCCTTAGGATCCTTTTAGGCAACATTCTCCCATTCATATAAGGGCCACAAATCCTTCGATGGACTTGTTCCATTACTCTTTCGACTTCTTATTTCTTTAGACAACAAAGGTGTATGCCATCACAAGACCTCTTATAGAGCTGACCTCCACATAGGATGTATTTCATTGCCATCATCCTAAATGAACGACGTTCTCTCTTATCAACACCATCTAGATATACTCCTAATTCCAGGAATTTCATGATGTCAAAATACCAAGGGACTCCTTCTTATTCTATAGCCAAAACTAAAGACTTTGCCCTCTCCTTGTGTACCAACTTATAACTTTGTTCTATCCCTAAGGGTTGTGTCAATCTTATTAAAGGTTTTGGTCAAATTCTCTAAATATTGGTAATAAGATTTCAAGTTTACCTTTTTCACCTTCCACAATTTCTACACTTAAGCTTCCATTCCAGTGATACAATCCTCATATTCTACCATGTTGCTAGTTGCCTCGAAGTTCAACTTGATTGCCAAAGGTATATGGGATCCATCCCACTTCCATATTGGTTCATAGCTCCATCGAAATACATCTTCTATACCCCTAGTTCAACTCGGGCCCCCGTTCCCCAATGATGTTGAAATTCTAAAGCCCAAGGTTGGTTTAGGGGCTGATCAAATTAAAATTGACTTAAGGAGAGTATTTTAGGAAAATTTTACTCTTTTGTGAACTAAATAAAGCTATTTTTGAAAAATAAAGGCCACAGAAACCCTAGGGCATGCGTAAGCATAAACGCGTATGTGCATTCATGATCCAGATCTACGTACGCATGCGTATGCATACACAAGCATGCGTACGCATGCTAGGGTTCCAAAAACAATGAAAGGCAAGTTTTCTACATTAAAGTTGAGGTTTGGAACTAATCCCACATTGTCTAGGAGCTGTTCCAAACCCCTATTTTCTCACTATATAAAACCTTACATTGTACCTTTTCAAAACATAGAGAAAATCCTAGGAGAAAACCTAAGATTCATTAGAAATAGTGAATCAAATATGGAGTTTTTCACAAAACAACCTCATGTGAATATTTTTCTAATTGAGGTTTTTTCTGGACTTGATCTTCAAGTTTCAAGTTTATTAATCATCTTTTGTTTGATGCATGAACATGTAGGCAACCATAGGTGCATATTCACGCTATATGCACCTATGCTTGTCTCATCACTACCTTGCTTGTGGTAGTAAAGTAGGCTGTAGGCTATACGAGCATTGTTCTAGCATCATTCTGCCATCACTATGTGTGTAAAACACCCTTAAACGTTTAGACCCCCAAATAACAAATTACCAATTCAAGCTTATCAACAAATAATGTACGTACGGAAAATGTAAATAAGCTTAACACAGAATAGATAAACAATCTAAACCAAATAAAATCACATCCACAACAGAAATTAAATGGTAAAGATTAAGGGAAGAGAGATGCAAACACAAGGACAACACAGCGATGTGTTATCGAAGAGGAAACTAAAGCCCTCGGCATGAAACCTCTCTGTTACCCTCCAAGCGGTCAATAATCCATTAAAGAATCAAGTTGGGATACATGAACAGTAGAAGACCCTCCAAGTCTAATCTACCCAGTGTACCTAAGCCCTCTAAGCTCCTACTCCAATGAGGTTACATCGAACATATTTCTTCTTTAGCTTACCGGATTCCGCTATAACACATAGCATCAACCAATATGAATTAGTTCCTTCCTAACTGCTTCCCAAGCACCAAAAAGCCTTCTCACAGATATAGGTATAGTGAGAAAAGGATTTGAAATGAACCTCTCAAGGATGTAACAATGGAAAGCGTGAGAGTTGAGGAATTTGAAAAGTCACTATGTAAAGATTGTGGATGAGTTAATCTTATTTTTCTCTAGGGTTTCTCTCTTAAAATTCTCTTTGGAAGCTCTCAATACTTCGTGGGTACAAGGGGTATTTATACTAGAGTGAGAAAAGAATGCGAAGAGTCAGTTTTTCATAACAGAGTGAACTGGTGACTTGGCCTTACGACTTAACTAAGTCGTGAGTCCAAGCCGTGAGCTAACTGAATGGCCAGTCTTGACTTTTTGTCCTATAGTGCTATAGCTGGCATGACGGTTCAGCTCCTCTGCATGCTTCACTCATGTGCATCTTTTGGCGGCTTGCAAGCCGCAAGCCACCCGCAAAATCTAGCCGCAAGTCTCTGCTTCACTGCACAATCTTGAACATTTCTTCACATGCTCTCACACACTACCCTTACATGATTCCCACCTAAATACAGGGTTACTAATTGCTAAATTACAAGAAAATTTGGCACGGAATAAAGCCAACAAGATGGTTGATTAAATTCAACCTTACAATCTCCCCCTTTGGCTATTCCGTGACAAAATCCTAAAACAAACTCTAGACTTAACATGTGAGTTGGGGATAGTTGAACAAAACTCACTCACACCTAACTCTAGAATCTGTGAAGCTCTTGAATCATAAGAACAAGTATCTCTTGAAACACAACAACACAATTTAATCATTGTATGTAGAAAACTTGTAATTCAAATGAAGCAAGCACAAAGCGATCAAGCAAAATGGAATAAAGCAATAAACCATGGCTTGACCATACAAGCAATCACTATAGAATAGTGACCACAATGCTCATTCACATATGGAATGAACATCCGGACATGCAAGCTAATAAGCTTAAATGCAAAGTATCATTTGCATGTCCAACACTCAACCAATGCACAAAACATATATACATCTAGGAACAAGATCCTATTAGGGCACAAGAGTGATGTACTTAAAGAAAATGCAAAAACATTAAACAAGTACTACGCTACAAAGCAACGGTACAAAACAAAGTACTTTAAATAGCTAAGCAAAATCATAAATTATGAGCAAAGCAAAAACATAGTTAATATAATGCAAAGCTCTTTCTCTCTTTCTCCCTCTATCATATCACCCCCCTATCATAAGTCATAGGAGTTGTGATGAACTTGGAACATTTATACCTATAACCTGAAACACTTGTACGAAACACTTGTATGAAACACATTAGACCTTCAAGTAAAGCAAGTAATAAAAAGGACAAGTAAATTGCGATCAAGTAAACATGATGTGAAACATGTGAGCAACTTGATCATACACCAAAACAATCATAAAGAAATGACTAAACTCTCCGGTATACTACTCTAGAGTATACTTTCCTCTTTTTTGACACTAATGGACAAAGGGGTCAAGGAGAAAATAAAGGGCAAGAGTTAAAGGTATGAACAATGATAATGATGCATGAAGGGTGCAAGATAAATGAGAAAATGAAGTTCAAACCTAAGACAAAAACAAAATGTTACAAAGCATAAAGTAAACATGAAAATAACCCTCATTGTGCAAAAACACGCGATTTTCACGACTAGGTTAAGTTACGAGCAAGTCACCAGGGCCAGTCGCCAGAACACTTAGGATAAAAGTTTTGAAAAAAATTTCTAAGAGTTTTTTGCGACTAGAAAGTTCTACCCGTGAGGGAGTCGCGAAGTAAGCCACGAAAATCTTTGAGTACCCCTCGCGATTCGAACCTCCACCCGCAAACAAGTCATCAATCTGAGTCACAAGAAACATAAAAACCCAAATTTTGAAAAATATTCTAAGTATTTTTCACGACTAGGACATTGACCTACCAGTGAGCCACAAAAAATCTCTGAGTGGGCTCGTGACTGGGGCATTCGATTGGATCAACCCACAACTAAGTCGCCAAAACAGGGCAACACTGTTTTTGAAATTTTGACAATTTTTGTAAAAACCAAATAGTTTCCAAAAACAACTAAGCACTTAAAAATCTTTTTGTGTTTGATAAAAAAAGATTGAGCATGTGAAAACACATTTAATCAAGTACAATCACACAAATGAATATAGCACTCATTGAACATAGACATGTGTGATGTGTGTGGATATTAGCAATGAGATAGTATTTAGTATAACGTGAAGCTTCAATGATCAATTCAACCAAGCCATACACAATTACCACTAGATAAAGTGACCCATCTTAGTTATAGAAATATGCATATATGACCTCCCACAAAAAACTTGATTACATAACTTGAAGCTTTTCATTTGGCTCCTTTTACATCATATCATTTGATCCTTTTGAATCATAACATCTCATTGTGAGATCAATGCCTGAAATTTTTGATATTTCAATTTGATGAGTTAGTCTTTGGCTTTTTGGGCATCATAAATTTATTTCAAGTCGTTTTCCCTTTTTCTTAGTCAAATACTAGTATGTGCGACGGCTTTTGCAGCTCATTATCTCTTTTCATTTGGAGATTTACATTTGTTGAGCTCTTTAAGCAAAAACAATAAAATAAAGAGTGGGAAGATATATAGGCACAAGTCTATGCATATCTCAAGATCAACAAAACCATTGGCTAATCATTCATGACAAGTGTGAAGATCTATTTACAACAATCACATATATTTTAAGATTTTTCCCATAATGATATGAGTGCATAGAGAACAAACTATGCTCGAAAATGCACACAACCATTTGTACGAAGGTACAAGGCAAAATATGCTTGTGACAAAACACAACAATGCCGATCAAACTTTTTGAATTTTCTACTTTTTATGTGTTTTTGGATTTTTGACACAAAAGCAAGAAAAGATTGATCAAAAACAATGTAAAAACATTCAAAGTAAAGAGCAAACAAGCACAATTTTCAACACATGCTGGAACGATAACAAAAAGCACACAACCAATCAAAGTCACAAAGCATAGGAAAAATTAATGCATGGACATGTTGTAATGCTTATGCATGAGTACCCTTCTTCACCCACACAGCACATGCGTATGGGGTGATATCCCTAGAGGATTGGGTACTATTGTTTTGACTTTCAAACCTTTTGTTGAAGCTTGTCAAGCAGGTGGTGAATGCATCAATCATCTTCATTACATCTCCAATATTAGACATAGCTTCTCCCCCTTTCGATTGCTTGGGGTTCCCTTTATTCTTTCTTTGACCACTTGGCCTTTGATAAGTGCCATTCTTTAATGCCCAAAGCTTATGACAATTCGGTCTGGTGTGTCTTTGAATTCCACAATGATAGCAGAAATGTTGAATTCTCGAACGTCTTTATGACTTTGGGAGAAATTTCCCTTAAGCCTTAGGTTTGACCATTGATTGGTTAGGTGACTTAGACAAAAACCGTTGGTCAGTCACATTCCACTTCTTCTCCGCCTTCACTTTTTCAACAGAAGAGATTTTCACCATTGGTTCCTTAGCTTTCATAAACTTCATGTCCTTGGACACTGTGACACTCGAATTGCTCTCTCCGATGTATCCCAATCCGCTTTTGTCAGAGAAAGGTTTTTGATGAGCAAGTACTTCATCAAGCTTCTTGGAGGAGACCTGCTCTACTTTAGCATTAGCTTGAATCACCTCAAGCTCAAGAAATTTTATCTTTGAGTAAGCTTCAGTTAGCTCTCCATTCAGCGTCTTGATTTCACACTTAGTCTCCTTGTATTGGACTAAAAGACTCTTGTAGTCTTGCTTTGCTTTCTTCATTTTCTTAATGGCTGCTTTAGCCACTTTTACATATTTACCGATCTTTTCAAGGAGGGAATTGCAGGTCTCTTGCAGTCCCACTATTCTTTCCTCTTCCTCATCATTGGATTCCTCTGCTATCCCCATCGACTCCACTTCGATGTGCTCACCAACTCTTCCACTAACACACTCAAGTCATTCGAAGATTGCATGGAAGCAATGGTCATGGGTGCAGAGTAGTTTCCCTTTCTAAGACGGAGACCTTCATCTAAAGATCCAATGATGTTACTGCCCGATGGTTTTTGATCACTCTTGATGATGGCTTCTTTGTGGTAGACACTTCATCATTCCGAGAGATGGGAGGATGAACTTCTGGAGGAGTAAGAGGACTTGATGTCCTAGACATTGATCTTGTTTCCATTTTTGAGTTCATAGGAATTGATTCCTTTTCCGGTGTAGTTTCTTTAACTTCAATATCTTAGGCTTCGCCCTTAGTTGTGAGTTCTTTGGAGCTTGGCCCTTCTCCATCATCAACCATATTTACCTTTGTTATAGCATCATCAACTTCCACATTGATGGACTCCATTACCGTCTTTGTTCTCTTGTTGAATACTCTATATGCCCAGCTATTAGTAGAATACCCATGGAAGATGCCTTCATCACTTTTCGCATCAAACTTCCCAAGGTTCTCATGATCATTGAGAATGTAACACTTGCTTCCAAATACTTGAAAGTACTTCACTTTTGGCTTCTTTTCATTCCAAATTTCATATGCGGTCTTCTTTGTTCCCACTCAAAAATATATTCTATTGCCAATGTGACATGAGGTGTTCATAGCTTCTCCCCAAAATTTTTGAGTAATTTGCTTGTTGAGTAGCATAACTCTCACCATTTATTGAATCACCTGATTCTTCCTTTCAACCACCCCATTTTGTTGAGGAGTTTTGGAAGCTGAAAATTCCTTTTTGATTCCATTCTTCTCACAAAACAACTCAAATCTTGCATTCTCAAACTCCTTGCCATGATCACTCCTTATCTTGACAATAAGAACCCCTTTCTCGTTTTGTAGTCTCTTGCAAAGAATTTTTAATTTCTCACACGCTTTCGATTTTTCTCTAAGAAATTCAACCGAAGTGTATCTTGAGAAATCATCAACAATGACCATAATGTACCTTTTTTCTCCAAGACTTTCAATTCTTGTGGGCCTTATTAGATCAACATGAAGAAGCTCTAAGCATCGTAAAGTGGCGATCACATTCACCTTGTGGTGACTTGCCTTTGTTTGCTTCCCCATTTGGCATGCACCACAAAAAGTCTTCTGCACCTTTCCAAATTTTGGAAGTCTCTCAACAACTTCAAATTCAGAGACTTTAGCCACTTGTTTGAAGTTTGCATGTCTGAATCTTTGATGCCAAAGTTCCAACATGTCAACACGAGCAATTCTGCAGGAAATTGGTGCCATAGGAACCACTCCGTAGCAATTGTCAGTAGTCCTCTTTCCTTCCAAGACTTGAATCCCTTCTTCATCAATGATTATGCACCCCTTCTTTGAGAATTAAACAAGGAAATCCTCATCACATATTTGAGTGATGCTTAAAATATTTGCATTTGACCCTTTGATGTATAAGACATCCTTCAATAAAGGTAATCCAGGTATCTCAACAATCCCTTTGCCAAGAACTTGGGTATGACTCCCATCGCCAAAATTTACATAGTCATCAACATTTTCTTTGAGTGACTTAAACAGTGATTTATCACCTGTCATATGACGAGAACAGCCGCTATCAAGATACCATAAACATGAATTAAATACCTTCAAAGAGGTGTGCACAAATAGGCAAGCATGGGACAAGCACTCTTGACCTTCAAACAGAAACTTATCTTCATTTTACATGCTCTCGCTAGATTGAATTTTCTTTTTTAGATTATCAACCTTATCACACAATATTCTATTTCTTCTTTTATACTTCTTAACCAACGAATTAGATTCACATAGACTATTGTGTAAGATGTGATTCTCATTTTCAAAATATTTCAGCATGTGAACAAACATTCTAGCATGTTTCTTTGTTTTTAATAACTCTAGGAGTTCATTGTTAGGGCACCCTTCAAACATACTCATAGAGTCATTATCACAAACATTTAAACCACAATTTAGCATAGCCTTTTCCATAGCTTCATCCATAGCTAAGGGGTCTAGGATTGCACTTAGGTAATTAAATCATAGCAAGTGCACTCGCTCTGATACCAAATGAATGTTCAAAATGTGTGTAAAATATCCTTGAACGTTTAGACCCCCAAATAACAAATTACCAATTCAAGCTTATCAACAAACAATGTATGTGCAGAAAATGTAAATAACCTTAACACAGAATAGATAAATAATCTAAACCAAATAAAATCACATCCACAGCAGAAATTAAACGATAAAGATTAAGGGAAGAGAGATACAAACACAAGGACAACACAACGATGTGTTATCGAAGAGGAAACCAAAGCCCTCAGCATAAAACCTCTCCGCTGTCCTCCAAGCAGTCAATAATCCACTAAAGAATCAAGTTGGGATACATGAACAGTAGAAGACCCTCTAAGTCTAATCTATCCATAGCAGAAATTAAACGGTAAAGATTAAGGGAAGAGAGATGCAAACACAAGGACAACACAGCGATATGTTATCGAAGAAGAAACCAAAGCCTTCAGCATAAAACTTCTCCGTCGCCCTCCAAGCGGTCAATAATCTACTAAAGAATCAAGTTGGGATACATGAACAGCAGAAGACCCTCCAAGTCTAATCTATCCACAGCATAAATTAAACGGTAAAGATTAAGGGAAGAGAGATGCAAACACAATGACAACACAACGATGTGTTATCGAAGAAGAAACCAAAGCCCTCGGCATAAACTTCTCCGCCGCCCTCCAAGTGGTCAATAATCCACTAAAGAATCAAGTTGGGATACATGAACAGCAGAAGACCCTCCAAGTCTAATCTATCCATTGTACCTAAGCCTTCCAAGCTCCTACTCCAACGAGGTTACGTTGAACCTATTTCTTCTTTAGCTTACTGGATTCCGCTATAACCCATAGCATTAACCAATATGAATTAGTCCCTTCCTAACTACTTCCCAAGCACCAAAAAGCCTTCTCACAGATATAGGTATAGTGAGAAAAGGATTTGGCTAATGAACCTCTCAAGGATGTAACAATGGAGAGGGTGAGAGTTAAGGAATTTGAAGAGTCACTATGTAAAGATTGTGGATGAGTCAATCTTGTTTTTCTCTAGGGTTTCTCTCTCAAAATTCACTTTAGAAGCTCTCAATATTTCATGGGTATAAGGGATATTTATACTGGAGTGAGAAAGGAATGCGAAGAGTCAGTTTTTCATAATAGAGTGGACTGGCGACTTAGCCTCGTGACTTGATTGAGTTGCGAGTCCAAGCCGCGAGCTAACTAAATGGCCAGTCTAGACTTTTTGTCCTGTAGTGCTACAACTGGCATGACAGTTTAGCTTCTCTACATGCTTCACTCATGTGCATTTTCTGGTGGCTTCCAAGCCGCGAGTCCTTTCTTCACTGCGCAGTCTTGAGCATTTCTTCACACTCTCTCACACACTACCCTTACATGATTCTCACCTAAACACAGGGTTACTAATTGCTAAATCACAAGCAAATTTGGCATGGAATAAAGCCAACAAGATGGTTGATTAAATTCAACCTTACAAGAAGTATAAAAGAAGAAATAGAATATTGCGTGATAAGGTTGATCACCTTAAAAAGAGAATTCAATCTAGTAAGAGAATAGAAAATGAAGATGATTTTCTTTTTAAAGGTCAAGAGTGCTTATCTCATGCTTGCTTGTTTGTGCACACCTCTTCGAAAGTATTCAATTCTTGTTTATGGCATCTTGATAATGGATGCTCTTGTCATATGACAGGAGATAAATTACTGTTTAAGTCTCTCAAAGAGAAGGTTGGTGACTATGTGACATTTGGGGATGGAAGCCATGCTCATGTTCTTGGCAAAGGGACTATTTAAATACCAGGGCTACCTCTATTGAAAGATGTTCCATATATCAAAGGGCTTAAGGCAAATCTCTTGAGAATACAAAATTTGAGTCTTTTTTGGAGAAGAATGGGATCAAGAAAGAGTTTTCAACTCCTGAAACTCCTCAACAAAATGGGGTGGTTGAAAGGAAGAATCGGGTGATTCAAGAAATGGCAAGAGTTATGCTACTCAACAAGCAAATTCCTCAAAAATTTTGGGGGGAAGCCGTGAACACCTCATGTCACATTAGTAATAGAATATTCTTCTGAGCGGGAACAAAGAAGACTGCATATGAAATTTGGAGTGGGAAAAAGCCAAAAGTGAAATACTTCCAAGTCTTTAGGAGTAAGCGTTACATTCTAAATGATCAGGGGAACCTTGGAAAATTTGATGCAAAAAGTGATGAAGTTATCTTTCTCGGGTACTTAACCACTAATCAAGCATATAGAGTCTTCAACAAGAGAACAAAAACAGTAATGGAGTCCATCAATGTGGTCATTGATGATGCCATAACAAAAGTAGAAAATAATGATAGTGGAGAAGGAACAAGCTCCAAAGAAGCTATTGTTGAGATTGAAGCCCAAGATGTTGAAGTGGAAGAACGTTCACTAGAAAGAGAATCTACTCCCATGAATTCTAGAATGGAGACAAGATCATTCTCTAGATCCTCAAGCCCTCTCACCCCTCCAAAAGTTCATCCTCCTATCTCCCGGAATGATGAAGTGTCCACCTCAAAGAAGCCATCATCTAAAGTGGTTCAAAATCATCCGAAAAGCAACATTATCGGTTCTCTAGATTAAGGTCTACGTCTTAGAAAATGGAGCACACTTATTGCAACCATGTGACTTATCATTGCTACCTTGCTCAATTTGAGACAAAAAGGATAGAAAAAGCTCTTCAAGATGAGAATTGGGTGGAGTCAATGCATGAAGAACTGAATCAATTTGTGAGGAATGACCTATGGGAACTTGTCCCAAGGCCCAAAGACACTCATGTCATTGGCACCAAATGGATTTTCAAAAATAAGACCGATAAGGATGGTGAGATAATAAGAAATAAGTCTCAATTGGTGGCTCAAGGTTACACTCAAATGGAAGGAGTAGATTTTGATGAATCCTTTGCTTCCGTAGCTAAACTTGAGTCTATTCGCATCCTTATGTCCATTGCATGTATTATGGATTTCAAACTCTACCAAATGGATGTGAAATGTGCCTTTCTCAATGGGTTTCTTAATGAAGAAGTCTTTGTTAAACAACCTAAAGGTTTCCAAGATCATCACTTCCTGGATCATGTTTTGAGATTGAAGAAGGCACTCTATGGATTGAAACAAGCACCTAGAGCATGGTATGATTGGCTTACAAATTATCTCTTAGATAGAGGATTTAAAAGAGGGTATGCCGACCGAACCTTGTTTGTAAAGATAGATGAGAACTATCTTCTTGTAGCTCAAGTGTATGTTGATGACATAGTGTTTGGAGCCATCATAGACGCCCATGCTATAGAGTTTTCTGAAGAAATGAAGAAGGAATTCGAAATGAGTATGGTGGGGGAACTTACATTTTCTTGGGTCTTCAAGTTAAACAAAGGAAGGATGGTATATTCATCTCTCCAGAAAAATATGTTAGAAATCTTGTCAAGAAGTTTAGACTGGATTCCAAAAGGTATGCCTCCACTCCCATGAGTTCATCTACCAAGCTTAGTCTTGATTCTTCCGGGGTAGAAGTAAGTCCAACTTTGTATAGGAGCATCATTGGAAGTCTCCTATATCTCACTGGAAGCAGGTCGGACATTACATTTAGTGTGGGAGTATATGCTCTTTATCAAGCAGCTCTAAAGGAGTCCCACTTGATGGCTGTGAAGAGAATCATACACTATATTAATGGCACTCCCGAGTATGGTCTATGGTACTTAAAAGACTCTAATGATTGTCTAGCTGGTTACTCGGATACAAATTGGGCAGGAAATATTGATGACCGAAAGAGCACTTCAGGCAGATGTTTCTATCTTGGCAACAACCTTGTATCATGGATGAGTAAGAAGCAAAACTTGGTATCTTTATCTATAGCTGAAGCCGAGTATAGCTGTTGGGAGTTGTTGTACTCAACTTCTTTGGATGAAGAAACTTCTTCATGACTATGGAATTCCTCAATAAATGATGAGTGTATTTTATGACAACACTAGCGCCATAAATCTTTCCAAGAATCCTGTTCAGCACTCAAAGTCCAAGCACATAGAGATTTGTTATTACTTCATCCATGATTTGGTGGGAAATAAAATCATATGTCTTGAATTCATCCACACGAACAACCAAAATGCTGACATCTTCACCAAACCTCTTGATGGTCCTTGGTTTGAATCGCTCTGTAAGACCATCAATGTCAGTATCATTCCTTGAATCTCATGTGTGTTGTGTGTTTTACATATCTATCTTGAATTGGTCTTAATTGAGTAAAGCACACACTACTTTGCTGGAAGCATGTTTTTATTTTTTATTTTTGTTGTTTAAAAGCTTTGGTTATTTGTTGTTTCTTATCATTTTTTACTTGCTTTGTGTCAAAAATCCAAAAACACATAAAAAGTATAAAATCCAAAAAGTTTGATCGGCGGTGTTGTGTATTGTCACATGCATGTTTAGCCTTGTACCTCCACACTAATGGCTTTATGCATTAATAAGCTTAGTTTGTTCTCTATGCACTTGTATCTTTGTGGGAAACATCTTGATATCTATGTGTTTGTAGACACTCGATTTTGCATCCATGATTTAATCAAGGAAGATGACTGGAGCGACCATCCATAAACCCCAAAAATCATGATTGCATTAATTCATTCATTGCATATCATAAAAATGATCTTGAGATTCTAACAGTCACAATGATGTGTCCGGTTTTCAAATCAAACCATCGAATCAAAAGATATCACATGATCAAGTTTGCACGATCAGCATGCATTGTGTCTAGGTAGAGTCAACCACGCGTGATTAATTTAAATTAATTCTGATTGGTTAAAAAATTAAAATTAATTAAATAATTTTGTGATTGGTTGACAATTAGTGTCTAAAATAGGATTGCTTGCATAAGAATAAAAGGGATAATTGGATAACAATAAAATTGTGGATAATCTGAACTTTATCAAGATTTATTTTAGGGTATTTATCTACAAGATAATCGTTCCTAAAAAGACCTGAATTATCTAGAAAAGAGATAAAAATCTTATAATACAGATTGGAAATGCATCTAAGTGCAAGGCCCAACTCAAGAAAACCTAAAAAAGGAGTCTAAAACACACCCAAACACGAAAGTGCGATCAGCACCCAAAAGTACCCTGCAGCACTTTTGGAGTGCTGAATTGCACTTTCTTGGGTTTTGGCCCAATTCTCTTTGGGTGCTGATAAGGCACACCCTTTTTGACTTTTTCGCAAAAAGACGTTTCCCGATTCACATTCTACCCATCGTTGCTTATTTTTTAAGCATTCCAGTCTCTATAAATAGGGATTGGATCTCAAAATTCAGCACATTCTTTTAAGCTCAAGGAGAGACACCCTTTCACACTCTCAAATTTCTCACTCCCCTTTTCTGGTATTCTCTTTTAAACTAGGGTTTTTAGGTTTCAAGGTTTCAAAGATAATTGCATAAATTTCTTTGAACCCTAAAATATCCTCTCAAGAAGAAGAAGTGCTCCATGCAAGAGGTTGTTTCTGATAACCCTTTTTCTTTATGCTTCTCTTTTGTGATGATGCATGTATGTTTATTTTTTTAGTTTAGTTGTTTCAAATATTCATATCATGAATTATTGTTTTATTTAAGGCATGTTCTTGATTCTTTTATTATTGTTATGATCTCTTTCTTATTTTCAAAAATTTGCAAGTCAACAATTCTTTTTCTTCAAAATGAAACGGATCTACATCTTCCTTAGATGTAGATCTAATTTTTCTTTAAAAATAAAAAATAAATAAAAAACAGATCTACATCTTCCTTAGATATAGATCTAATTTTTCCTAGAATAAAAACGGATTTGCATCTTCCTTAGATGTAGATCTAAATTTTTCTTAAAATAAAAACGGATTTGCATCTTCTTTAGATGTAGATCTGAATTTTTCTTATTAAAAAAAAAAAAAAAAAAAAAAAAAGGATCTACATCTTCCTTAGATGTAGATCTGAATTTTTCCTAGAATAAAAACGAATCTACATCTTCCTAAGATGCAGATCTGAATTTTTCTCAAAATATAAATGAATTTGTATCTTCCTTAGATATAGATATTTTTTTTTTTTAACATATACGGATTTTGAAATAAAGAAAAAGATCATGCATGATTGTGTTTATTGTGTTTGTTTTGTTCAATATATGTAGCACAAATTTATTTCATGAATGAAACCCTCTTCTCAAAAATCTTTTTCATATTTTTTTGTCATCAAAAATCTTTTTTTTTTTTTAGTTCTTAAAAATAGATCTAATCTTTTATAAACCAAAACCATTTTTTTCTAAGTTCTTAAAAACATATTTAATTTTTTTTTTTTAAAAAAAACCAAGACTTTGTTTTACTTAAAAAAACACATATCTGAATTTTCTCTCCAAAAACCACTTTTTTTACACAATAAAAGCAAATCTTTTTTTTTTTTATAAACTAAAATCAAATTCTTTTACTCATAACAATAGATCTAATTTTTTTAAAATAAAGAAGAGGATGCATTCATAAATAAATTTGTGTGATTTAGTTTTATTAACATATACAACATATCATTCATAGCATACATAAAGGAGTACATAGGCCACAAGAGTCTAGAAGACCAGACTCTGTCTAGGCGAAATGGGTGTCTAACACCTTCCCATTTTGTAACCTAGCCTCCGAATTTATGTCTTTGGATAAGTAGATCTAAGCCTTGTCTTTGTTTTTATTTTGGGTAGTTTGTAATTAGGACAAAAGCCATGTAATTATTTGGTAGTTTGTAACTAGGACCCAAAGCCATGTAATTTTTCAAATTTTCAAATATTTTTTTTTTTAGTTCAATCAATGATAAAGGAACAATTCAGTATTGTATTTATATTTAGTTTTTTTTTTGTATAAAAATAATAAGTGGCGACTCCACACCACTTACCCAAAAAGAGAGATGCCCTTAAAAGTATCAAAATCTCTTTTTTTTAGAGGCATTTTTGCGGTCTTTCACAGTGATTGTTGTAAATAAATCTTCAAACTTGTCATGAATGATTAGTCAATAGTTTTGTTGATCTTGAGACTTGTGTAGACTTGTACCTACGTCTCTTCCCACTTATTTATTTTTTTGCTTAAAGAGCTCAACCAATGTCAAATCTTGAAAAGAGATAATGAGCTAAAAAAGCCATCACACAAACCAGTATTTGACTAGGAAAAAGGGAAAGCAACGTGTAATTAAATGTATGGTGCTAAAAAGCCAAAGGCTTACTCATCAAAATGAAATATCAAAAATTTCAGGCATCAATCTAAAAAAGAGATATAAAGATCAAAATGATCAAAAGAAAACAAGCCAAATGAAAAGCTTCTATCTCAATGTAATCAAGTTTATGTGGGAGGACATATATGTTCATTTCAACAATTGAGATAAGTCACTCTACTTAGTGCTAATTGTATATGACTTGATTGAATTGATCATTGAAGCTTCACATTAGACTAAGAACTATCTCATTTTTTATATCCACCCATATCACACATGTCTATGTTTAATGAATGCCTTATTCATTTGTGTGATTGTACTTGATTAAATGTGATCAACATACTCAAGCATCTGTAGATCAAACCCAAAAAGATCCTTATGAAACCCAAAAAGATACTCAAGCATCTGATACGAACATTCCTAAATGGTTCACTTCTAAGGATTGAAACTACCTTCTATCGAATCTTGAAGATCCTTATGAAGAGCATGTGGAAGAATTTTATGTGAATGCTATCTTTGATGGGGAAGAGCTACGATGTTGGGTAAGAGGAAAGGACTTCACTATAACGCCTTTATATCTTACTCTCATTCTGAACATCAACCGACCAATGTTTGCAAAACCATCAATGTATGATGATATGGACCCAGACCCTGAAATTTTTTGCGATGTTTTCGGAGAAAATTTGGATGTGTCTTCAAATGGGAAATCAATTAGTCTGTCATCTCTATCTCCCGAGTTAAGTTTGCTCACAACAATAATGTTTCATAATCTCTATCCTCTCTCAAACACCGGACACATGAATCTTGGTCGGGCTCTATTTCTTCATGACTTGATTACCAATGAAGAAATTGATGTATGCTCTCATATCTTTCAAATTCTGGTCAAAACTTTTAAGAGGACGGCCTCTAGGAACCGCCTTCCATTTTGTTGCCTCATCACAAATATATTGAAGCTAAAAGGAGTACCCACATTGGAAGATGAGTATCCTCAACCTAAGCAAAGACCAATCAACATTACCATCCTCAATGCTATAATAGGCCACAGTCAAAAGAATGTCAAGCAAGAAAGTAATGCTCCTCAAGGTGATACAAGCTCTAGCTCACACTCCTATGATGAGAAATTGGACAACATAATGGCTTTTATGCAAGATATCAGCACAAAATTGTCTGGCCTCACATCTATCATGCACAAAATTGTCTCAGCACACCCGATTTGAAACAAAGTTTACCTATCTCCAAATTCAATTGGATCAAATCCAAAGGAAGCTAGAAGAAGATGATGACTAGCTATTCCATAATAGAAAGGGGGAGATGGTGATCATGATAGAGGGAGAGCTATGATAGTGGGAGAGAGATAAATCAAAGGGGGAGCAAGCAATTCAAACAAGAAGTTGTTCTAGTTTTTCTTTGTTGTTATTACTAGTCTATGTTCATATTTCATAGTTTAAACTTGTAAGGTTGAATTTAATCAACCATTTTGTTGACTTTATTTTGTACCAAATTTGCTTGTAATTCAGAATTTAGAAACCTTGTATTTAGGTGGGAATCATGTAAGGGTAGTGTGTGAGAAGTGTGAAGAAAAGCTCAGAAGTGTGCATTCTGCAGGGACTCGCAACTAGATCTAGTGAGTGGCTCGCGGCTGGAAAGTTGCTAAAAAAGGCACACATGCAAAGCATGCTAGCCAGACAGTTAGCTCGCGACTTGAACTCGAGACTCAATCCAGTCGCCAGACCACTCTGTTTAGGAAAAACTGACTTTTCGCATTCCAATCATACACAAGTATAAATACCCCTTATACCCATGAAATGTAGAGAGTTTCCAGAGAGAATTTTGAGAGAAAAACCCTAGAGAAAAAAAAGATTGACTCATCCACAATCTTCTTCTTTTGATTCTCCAAATTCCTCTACTCACACCCTCTCCATTGTTACGTCTTTGAGAGGTACATTAGCCAAAACCTTTTCTCACCATACTCATATCTGTGAGGAGGCTGTTTGGTGCTTGGGAAGTAGTCAGGAAAGGACCAATTGATATTGGTTGATGCTATGGGCTATAGCGGAATTCCGTAAGCTAGAAAAGACAAAGGTTCAGCATAACCTCGTTGGAGCAAGAAGGTTGAAGGGCTTAGGTACACTGGGTAGATTAGGCTTGGAGGGTCTTCTATTGTCCATGTATCCCAACTTCATTCTCTAGTGGATTATTAACTGCTTGGAGGGCTGCAAAGGGCTTTTACGCCAAGGACTTCGGTTTCCTCTTCAATAACACATCGCTGTGTTGTCTTTGTGTTAACATCTCTCTTCCCTTAATCTTTGCCATTTAATTTCTGCTGTGGATGTAATTTTATTTGGTTTAGATTGTTTTATCAATTCTGTTTTAAGCTTATGTTCATATTCTGCACATACATTGTTTGGTAATTTGTAATTTCGGGGTCTAAATGTTCAAGGTGTTTTATAAACTATTTGAACATTCAAAACTTATGTTGTGTACTTGACTATGCTTTTATGTACCTTTGCTTATGTAGCTTAGGACTTTTAGTTAATGTTTTGCATTTTCTTTAGTACTTTTTTGTCCTTGTTGGATCTTGTATCCTTGATGCAATTCAAACCTAATGCTTCTTGCTTTAGAGTTCTTGCATCGGTTGAGTGTTGGACATGCAAATGATATTTTGCATTGAGCTTATTTGCTTGCATATCCGGATGTTCATTCACCGTGTGAATGTTCATTGTAGTCACTATTTATAGTGATTGTTCTTGTATGGTCAAGTTATGCATCATTGCCTTATTCATACTTACTTGATCGTATTGTGCTTGCTTCATATGCTTTCTAAGTTTTCCGCTTACAATTAACTTAATGAGTGCATTTTGTGATATTTTTTTTAGGAGACTTGTTCGTATGGTTCAAGAGATTCATAGATCTTGAATTAGGTGTGAGTGAGTTTGGCAACTGTTCCCAACTTATATTTTTAAGTCTAGAGTCCGTTTTAGGGTTTTGTCACGAAATAGCCAATGGGGGAGATTGTAAAGTTGAATTTATTCAAATATGTGTTGGCTTTATTCCAAGCCAAATTTGCTTGTAATTCAACATTTAGAAACCCTATATTTAGGTGGGAATAATGTAAGGGTTATGTGTGAGAGAGTGTGAAGAATTGATCAAGAGTGTGCAAAAAGAGGTGACTTGGGACTGACTTGCAAATGGTGACTCGCCAGAATCTAGCACACATGTGAAGCATGCAGGAAGTTAAAGGGTCAAGACAGTTGGATCATTACAGGACAAAAAGTACAATCTGGCCATTCTGTTAACTGGCAATTGGAAGTCGCAACTCATCCCAGTCGCGAGTGATTCGCTAGTACACCCTGTTTTGCTGAAAACTGACTTTTCACATTCCATCTCATACCCTACTATAAATACCCTATACCTACGAAATGTAGAGAGTTTCCAGAGAGAATTTTGAGAGAGAAACCCTAGAGATCAACAAGATTGATTCATCCACAATATTATACATTTGATTCTCTAAATTCCTCTACACTCCCCATCTCCATTGTCATGCCCATGAGAGGATCTTAAGCCAAATCCTTACCTCACGAAATTCATAGTAGTGCGAAGGTTCTTAGTTTTTGGGAAGCAGTTCAAGAGAAAACCAATTCTTATTGGTTGATGCAATGGGCTAATTACGGGATCCGGTAAGCTAGAGAAGACACGGTTAGACGTAACCTTGTTGAAGCAAGAAGCTTAGAGGACTTAGGTGCATCGAGTAGATTAGGCTTGGAGGGTTTATTGCTATTCATGTATCCCAACTGATTTTCTAGTGGATCATTTTACCGCTTGGAGGGTGGCAAAGAGATTTTTCGCTGAGTTCTTCATTTTCCTTTTCGATAACACGTGCCGATGTTATCTTATGTTTGCTTCTCTCTATCCCTTACTCTTTGCTTTTAATTACTATTTAGTTGTGATTAAAATATGGCTTAGAGTAGTTTGCATATTTGGGTATTGCTTATATTTATCATTCTGCACATCAATTGTTTGAATATAAGCTTGCTTTGAAAAATTTGTAATTGAGGGTCTAAACATTCACAAGTGTCCAATGAATTTGATCCCAACTATATTATATTAATCACTCACTATTGTCATTCCTATTCAATGTAGTACTTACCTCACATGTATGTTCTCAACAATTCTATTAATACTAGGTTTACACAGTATGGGTCTAGTACAATGAGGGAAACAAGTTGCTGGACGTCTTTATTGTAGAGCAAAGAGCAAGCCAACACTGGTCAAAAAAATGTCTCTAGGCATTGAATAGTCGTCATTGATTGCCGATGAGGTGTATCTTGCCATTAGACCGCTAGCACCAATCGCTGGAATGAAGTCTCCAAACACCTAACATTCGTTAGCACTGGTCATGGAGTGGAGTCACTGGGCACTGGATTGTCGACATCAATTGTTGGAGCAAAGTATCCCATCACCAAACCATTGGCACTAGTTACAGAGCGGAGTCACCAAACATCGGACTGCTGGCACAAGTCATTGGAACGGAGTCTCTAGCCACCAAACCACTGGCACCAATCGCTAGAGCAGTGTCTCTAGCCACCAAACTAGTAACCAAGCAACCAGATGGGAGAGGGGAAACCACTATGTGTTTTTGGAAAATGTTTTACCAATTTCAAAGGTAAAATATTTTACAACTTTTAATAAAAGATTTTATGATCGATAAAAAATATTTTACAAATTTAACTATATTTTACTTGCAAATAAATACCTAAAAATTGGAAGAAAAAAAAATTACTTTGAAGTTCCAAACAAACGAAGCACTGGTTACATGTTATAATAAAAGTTGTGATTATAGCATTTCTCATGGATAATACTTTTACAATTATTGCTAGACGTGTTTAGTGGTTCTTCAAGAAGCAGGACCCTCTTAAAAAGTTGCCTCCCTTTGTGTTTTGTCTGGTCCTTTTCCTTTTTTAGTGATAGTTTGATTCCTCTATTTGTTTTGTTGTTTTCTCAAGAAAATTATTGTTTGGTCCACAGAGCTCGGAATACTTCTCCGAAATTACACAATAATAATCCATTTTCTCAGGAGAGAGAAAGTAGGTAGCTTTTTATCAACTCTGGTAATGCATTTGGTCCAAGTTTTCTCATAGCTCTGATTTCTTAATCAACATCTTAGAGTCATCAGTCATGGTGGGATTACCACAAATTCTAGTTTTAATCTTTTGTGCTGCTTGCATCTTTGGCCTTGTTTTGGAAGCTCACGGCGCTCAATATCCATATGATTCGGTGACCAAACCTTCTTATACTGGTTATTGGATGGAGATCCCGTGCAATTACTTAGATCTCAACCATTCATTGAATCTAATGCTTCAGAAATTGACACATCATTTAAGCCACGTCAGCTATCATGTTCTCCTTTTAACTTCACTTTCTCGTTTCAACTGTTTTCCTTCCTCTCAATTTTTTCAAAATTTCAACCTCTCCCGCTCTCTTCCATTCCACCAAACCTATTTGGGACACCCATGGCCAAACTTCCATGGCTGCAACTAGCAGCCACCGAGTCCCACGCCGCCGCCGCCACCTCCGGAAGTTCATGCTGCTGTGGCCTTCTCCTCTCTTAAAATGTCTCTCTCTGTTTTCTTGTTCTCCCAAGCCCAGCCGTGGCCGAGCTTCTCCTTGCAGCCACCATCGATCGAACTAAAAGTCTCCCTCGGCGGATCTGTCAACACAGTATCAGAATCACTGTTGCCTAACTCCTCTCTGTTATTATCTTTAGAACCAAAAAAAAAAAAAAAAAAAAAAACTCTTTATTTTTTATTTTTTCAGTATTTTGATGTTAACTGTTTTGTATTTTTGGCTTTTTTTTTTTTGGTGTGTTTATTTTGCATTTTTTGTTTTGTTTTTAGGATGGTGTCACCATTCACCAGTGGATCGTTTTCCTTTATTTAAGGTTACCTTGACTATTTGTTGGAATAATATTTCTACCTCTACGCATGATTAAGAATGATAAAAGTTGAAGTTAAATAAAGTTGGTATGAGTAAAATACATGAAGCTAAAGTTAAATAATGATTGCAATTATATTTCTACTAGTCTAACTGTTGTAATTCCTTGCTGAGGGTGAAGTCAATGTGATTTTGCTGTTTTTTGGGCGGGCTTTGAAGGTGTTTGATGAAATACTTTATAGAGTGTTAGTTTATTTCTTTGTATTCTGTCTTTTTTTTCTTTTTCTTTTTTGTGGATTTTCATGTTAGTTTGGTGCTAAGATTGTGATTATAATTGAATTTATGTTAGTGTCGTATTTTTGGAAACTTGAACTTCTTTTCTGATTATTCTCTATGGATTTTTTTTTTTTTTTTCTTTCTTTGATTTCTTTGCCAAAGCTTATCCCTTTCCTTTGTTTCATTTATAGCACTAGTGATAATCCCTTTCTTAGTTTCTTTCATTGAAACATACTATGCTTTCTTAGGTTAATAACAATTTCTTAGTTACAAGTTTATCACAATGTATCAGTCCTCTCTTATTCCATTTGTTTGTTATTATTGTGGCTTGAGTATGGTAGTAGTGGATTATTTTATTTTCATTTAATGTTATTTTGGAAATGCACAGAAGATGTTTGTGAAAATATCTGTTAGAGAAACTATGAAGTGAAGCTAAATTATTTGATATCAGTTTTTTTTCTCCCTCTTTTCTTGATTTCTTTGTCAAAGATTTCCCCATTCTTTTTCAGTCCTTGGTAAAAAATAATTTCTTATGTAATGGTTTGATTTTTTTTTTTTTCTTTCCTTGGTTTCTTGTTTTTGTCCAGTTGGTAATCCTTCTTGTTTTTGTCCATCATAGAAGCTTTAACAGTTTGAGCATGCTATAAATTTAATTGGCTTGTCTTGAAATAAAATTTTTTGCCAAAATATTTTCACCTGCATTTGCCACTAAATACCTTAGATCTCTTTTTAGATTCTTTCAGTGACAACCTTTACTGGAGCCTAATTTTGCTTCAATGCCTTCTTTCAGTTGTTGAATATCTCATATTTGCTTCTCCTTAATGCAAAATGCATTTGTTATTGTCTAATTGCCCCATTAAATTGGGCTATGCACCTATTATATTACGACATTGATTACAAAGAAATTAAATGCATCTCATGAACATTCGGACTATATGATCTGCTTTGTATTTCACTTTTAATTTTGGTTCCTTAGCTGAGTTCTTAAGATGGAAGTTCCTAAGCTAAACCCTCAACAAACTACATAATTAGTAATGATAATGATCTTAAGGCTTTACCCGTGCTTGCTGTTAATTGGAAATTTTGATATATGTTTATCATTGAAATCACTCTTTGTTCTTCTATCAAGTTGAATGGCATGATTATAGGTATGCTATTCTTCTTTTGATCACTGAGAGTGAGAAAAGGTAGGTGTTAGAGGGAGTAGTGCTGAAGTTTAAATTGTTTTGTGTTAGTGAAGACCACATGTTCTCACACTTGCATGGGTATTATCTTGTTCATTACACTTTGGCTTCAACTTGCATCTTCACAGAATTTGCTCGCAAATTTTAGGTTCTTTTTTGAGTGAAATAAATCATTGCCCATATATATATATATATATATATATATATAATTAGGGCTCTTGTTCTAATAGCTATGTAATCAAAGTGCACATTTCAATAAAGTTTTGTTTATTCTTAAATCAAACTCTTGCATCAATTTGTGACCGTATAGGCAACATCAAAATTGTTCAATTTGAAGCATTACAAGAAATTAGAAATAAAAAGGTACACAATCAATTGCATTTATTATACTCTCAAAACCAATATAAAGAGAAGAATAGCTATATTTTATTACATTCTTCTTCGTTTGTACTCTAAATTCTTGTAAATTTTTTTTGTAAATGAACGATAAAACCACTTAAGTGTCAAAATTAGAGAATGCATTCAATGTTTCACTGATACCGAAAATTAGATTTTTGACAGCAAAATATGGCTTCAATACATAAGCGAATGCTCGTAACAACTAACAAGTTCTATTTTGAAAACATTCAGTTACAGCCGAAGGCCATCCACCATTAACACACTATAGCTTTCCAAATCTAATTCAGCCAGAAACTCTCACAACAACATTCCACGTGTCATATATTTCAAAATAGTCTTTTCTAAAGTGCAACCTTCAAAACAGATAGAATAACCTACAACATGGCCTAGTTTGACACCCATTTCTTGAGAAACTTGAGCAGCAACACTCGTTGCAGCAACTCGTCTTGGCAGTGTGCATCCAATGCTGATTTTGCTTTAAGACTTCTCAAGCAACTTGGACACCTCCTCATTATCAATATTGCAAGCATCCATAACTGATGTTTTGATAAAATCAATCTGATCCTCAAACACAAATTGATAGTCAACAGTTTTAATGTTTTATGATCCTCAATCTCTCTCTCTCTCTCTCTCTCTCTCTCTCTCTCTCTCAAGTTAGAATTCAAAAATCTTATTTCCATAGTTTTCTCATGGCGTGCAACATTCTAGTAGTGTTTCATCGATTTGGTTGCATTGAATTTCGTCAATTTTGTATTCTGGTTTCAAATCTCTCCTAGGTCATCAATTTCGTTTGTTGGTAGAAGAAGTAAACAGTATATCCTATCAGTAGGAAGAGCAACAAAGCCTTTTTTTTTTTTCGTCCAAAACATGGATATCGCCCAGAATGCCAAAATTCCGCCTGGAATGTCGTTTTATGCCAAAATAGTCCGGAATTAAGGGCGAAATGGAACATGGGGAGTCTTTTGCACCTGTCCAAGCACCTGAACGAAAAATTCTAGTTGTTTCAGTCTGAACAGAATGAAGTTTAAAACATTGATTAGGACATCACTTAATCCAAAAAGGTTTAAGCCAATGAGTTTGGACCCTACTATATTATATTGATCACTCACTATTGTCATTCTTATTCAATGTAGGACTTACCTCGAATGTATATTCTCAACAATTCTAATAATACTAGGTTTACTCAGTTTAGGTCCAGTATAATGAGGGAAACAAGTTGTTGAACATGTTTATTGCAGAGCAAAGTGTTAGAACATATGTGAATCATTGTTAGGAACATATGTCAATATAGAATTGGCTAATCCTTTGATAAAACGC
The DNA here is from genome assembly GCF_932294415.1 of Quercus robur. Lineage (NCBI taxonomy): Eukaryota > Viridiplantae > Streptophyta > Magnoliopsida > Fagales > Fagaceae > Quercus > Quercus robur. The sequence goes on from NC_065537.1 coordinate 15,436,572, forward strand.
ATTTTACTTATAATTGGGTAGATCTAGGATGTGTTTAATGCTTCAAGGAACAAGGTTTCAAGTTCAAGTATTAAAGCCATACAAGTCTGTCCAAGAATCAAGTGAAGAAGTGATGGATTTTAAAGCTCGACAGCTAGTATCTATCGAGGTTTAAAAAGCTGTTTCAACCCGATACTCGACAGCTTCTCGATAGATAGGTTATTTGTTGAGGTTTATGAAAATCAATTTTTTAGAGCTGATTTCACTTCAATCTGTGAATATCTGTTTGGGCTTTCTTTTCTCACAACCCTAAACATATATATGGATTGTTTTAAGAGCCATCACAGCTAATTCAACTCAATGTAAAAGTATTTCACAAGCATATTATGAACCGGATATAGGGATGGCAATGGGGCGGGGCGGGGCCGGAGGATGGGATCTTCGTCCCCACCCCATTTGGTTGTTGCCCTTCCCCATCCCCGCCCTGCCCCGGGGTGCGGGGCATACTACCTTGCCCTATCCCCGCCCCTTGGGGCCCCGCAGGGACCTGCCCCGCCTCTAATACAATTTTTTATATATAAATAAATTTTTTACTACAATAATATAAATCAAACAAAACAAAATGTTTTAAAATCCAAGCATTCAAATAAACCAACTATAGGGCCGAATATATCAACAACACTAAAAGACAAATATATTATAGTCATTTGTTTGAAAAACATGAAACAATGTGCCAAAAAAAATTTTTTTTGAAACATTTGGAACTTGATAAGAAACATACCTACTGCCTATTGGAAGCACTAAGTGAGTAAGTGACCAGCCTTTTTTTTCCTTTCAACTGTGCTCCTTTAATAGCTACAAACAAAAATACTAATTTTAGATAGAAAAAAAGAACCAAAATTCAAACTGAAAAAAATAGATTTAAGAAAGACTAAAACAAAAGGAATGAGATGAACCTAAAAAGTAAAAAAGCAACGTCTTGGACTTAGAGACTTGGAGTGGAGTTTGGCTTAAAATTGAAAAACGTGTATAGGCTATAGAGAAGGGAGAAGATTAAGCGGCAATAGCAGTAGGTTTAGAATAAAAAATAGTTTATTTAATGTCTTGTGTTTCACTTTAAATATTAGTAATTTAGGATTTACTAAATTTACAATTATAGTCCTTAGTCCTTATTAGTGCAAGGCGGGGCGAGGATAAAAATACTAAACCTATCCCCGCCCCACCCTGGGGTGTGGGGACAAAATATTGCCCCATCCCCGCCCCACCACCTTTGTGGGGCAAGGAAAACCTGTGCGGGGTGGGGCAGGACATAATTGCCATCCCTAATTGGAGACATATGCCCTAATTCATCTTTCTATTCAAGAAGTTGTTGTGTTTGTACACCGTAGGGTTTTGTAACCAAGGAACTTCATGATCTTCATCGTGTGATGAACTAAAGAACTTTGTAGCCAACATCCTTCTCAAGTTGGTGAGTAAGTCGCGTACTGGGATCTGCGTATCGAATTGGTTCGTTACGTACTGGGAGCCGTGCATTAAAATGAGAAATTGTTACTATAGAACAAGTCCAATTGGGTATTGGGGTAAGGGTTCAACTGTCGATTGATATAAGGTACTAGAACTCCTTTACTTGTAACCGCTTGTTGTGATAATAGTGAATTCTCGAGAGTGATGACCTTAAAACCACCCGATGGGGTTTTTACCGTGTAGGTTTTCCCCATTTGTAAACGAATCACCGTGTCAATTTATTTTCCGCTGCACTTTAACTTAGTTGGTGATTTGTTTGTGTTACCACCTTATTGCATGCAAATTGAATTAATTAATTAACTTGGCTAATTAATTAGTTAATTCTTCACAAGGGGTCAATACATTCTTGGCCTATCAAGTGGTATCAGAGCAGGCATACTTTGATTAGGTTTTAATCTTTGCTATGTGATCCATTGACCCCTATTTGCCATGGTTGCAACCTGTTTAAAAATATCTTTGTATTCAAATACATCTTGTTTTTTTAATCTCTACTTGTTTGAGTGTATCAGAAAATACAAGTCTAAAAGTTATTTGAATTCTATCATGATGATTATTGAAAAAGATTTCAGTTTAACAAAGAAGAAACTAGATTGTCTCAGAATGAAAATGTGCAAAAGAGTTCATCTGAGAAGAGTGAAAGTTAAAGGCTTTGTTCACAAAAGGCAGATGAGAAAATACACCATTCCCACTAACCTGTCATCTAAGCATGAAGTGTGCTTCATGTTGAAGTTTGCATTTAAGGTTATGGATACGTGTTTGTGGTACCTTGATAGCAGTTGCTCAAGACACATGACTGGAGACCGATCTCCCTTCAAGGTATTCGAGTCTAAGAAAGGTGGTAATGTCACTTTTGGTGATGGGAGCAAATCACAGATTAAAGGAAAGGGAATCATCTCTCTACCTGGACTATTAGACATTGCAAATGTTCTATATGTAAAAGGTTTGAGAGTGAACTTGTTGAGCATAAGTCAGATATGTGATCAAGACTTCACGGTACTATTCTTAAAAGGGAAATGCCTTATCATGGATAAGTTTGGGAAGAAACTCATAAGTGGTGTTTGCACACTAGACAATTGTTATGGTTTATTCCTGATGCTGATATTGTGTGCAATAGCATTCACCAAATGAAGATCTATGGCACCAAAGGATGGGACATGCTAGTTACAAACATCTTTCAATAGTATCTGTAAGGTTGAATTTATTCAACCATCTAATTGGCTTTATTCCGTGCCAAATTTGCTTGTAATTCAGCATTTAGTAACCCTGTATTTAGGTGGGATTGTTGTAAGGGTAGTGAGTGAGATAGTGTGAAGATTGCTCAAGAGTGTGCAAGAAAACAGAGAGTCGCGGCTGGGACTCGCGACTGGACTCGCGGCTTCAACCCGCCAGAATCTGCACACGTGCCAAGCATGCTGGAAGATGAACAGTCATGCTAGCTGGAGCACTACAGGACAAAACAGGACAACTGGCCATACGGTTAACTCGCGACTGGAACTCGCGACTTAGTCAAGCCGCGAGGTCAAGCCGCGAGCCACCCCTGTTTTGGAAAAACCTGACGTTTCGCATTCCACTCCTCTTCAGTATAAATACCCTTTTAACCCACGATTGAAAGAGAGCTTCCAGAGAGAATTTTGAGAGAGAAACCCTAAAGAAAAACCAGATTGTTTTACCCACAATCTCTACCTTAGAGTCTCATCAAAATCCCTCACTCTCTTCCTCTCCATTGTCAAATCCTTGAGAGGCCTTTATACCAAACCTGGTTCTCACCATTATCATCTCTGTGAGACAGTCGTTTGGAGTTCTGGGAAGCAGTTAGGAAGGAGCCAATATTCATTGGTTGATGCTACGGTGAAGTAGCGGAATCCGGAAAGCTAGAAAAGAAAAAGGTTCGGCGCAACCTCGTTGGAGCAAGAAGCTTGGAGGGCTTAGGTGCATTGGGTAGATTAGGCTTGGAGGGTCTATTGCTGTCCTTGTATCCCAACTGTATTTTCTAGTGGATTGATTACCGCTTGGAGGGCGGCGGAGAGGTTTTTCGCCGAGGTCTTCGGTTTCCTCTTCGATAACATATCTGGTGTTATCGCTGTGTTTGCATCTTCCTTCCTCTCTATCTCTGCCTTTACATTATCTGCTGTGGTTTATTTTGTTGTGGCTTAGATAGTTGTTTAATCAATACCATGTTATAGCATATGTTAAGTTTCCGCACACTATTGTTTAACATATTGCGTGTGTTGATTAAATTGGTTTTTGGGGGTCTAAACGTTCAAAAGTGTTTTTGTACACGTTTTTGAACTTTCAGTATCTAAGCATCAGTCAATCTTGGGGATACCAAAGCTCAGTAAAGTGTACAATATGGTGTGTGGACCATGTCAACTTGGAAAATAGATGAAAGCAAAACACTCGGGCATCAGACATTCGCTACATCTAGACCATTGGAGCTACTGCATCTGGATCTCATGGGTCCAACTAGAACCGAGTCTCTTGGTGGAAAGAGATACATCATGGTTGTGGTAGACGACTTCACTAGGTCCATTTAGGTCATCCTTCTACAATCCAAGTCTGATGCTTCTAAGCACATTAAAGCCTTGTGCACAAGATTGTAAAATGAGAAGATCTTGAAGATTGATCGAATTCGAAGTGATCATGGTAAAGAATTCGAGAACTCATACATGGAGTCCTTTTGCACTAGATCAGGTATATCTCAAGAATTCTCTACTCCTATTACTCCTCAGTAGAATGGTGTAGTAGAAAGAAAGAACAGGGTTATTCAAGAGATGGCTAGAGCCATGCTGCACAACAAGGATATGGCTAGAAACTTGTGGGGAGAAGCTGTTAACACTACATGTCATACAGTTAATAGGGTTTATTTTAGACCCAATACCAAAAAGACTCCCTATGAGTTGTGGAAGGGAAGGAAGCCAAATGTTAAGTATTTCAGAATTTTTGGAAGTACTTATTTCATTCTCAAGGATAGAGAGAATATGGGAAAGTTTGACTCCCGAAGCGATGAAGGAATATTTCTGGGATACTCCTCTACAAGCAAGGCGTATCGAGTATACAACAAAAGAACCAAGAAAGTAATGGAAACTGTGAATGTTGTTATTGATGAATCTTTAGAGTCCAATTTTGAGAAATTTAGTGAGGAAATCCTTAAAGAAATTCTTTCTCCCGAGCCCAAGGACGTTCAAGAAATTGTTAATCAAGAGCCCACATCTCCAAGTACTCCCAGCACTTCAAGTGTTGTAGAAGGTTCAGCAGACGTAACTACTTCACCTGATTCTGAATCCCATAAAGTGAAATGACCTTCCTCTAGGATCAAATTGAATCATCCTCCTGGAGTTATTGTGGGAAACATGAATGAACTAACACTAAGGAAGCGTACAGTTGATAAATGTATTGCGAACTTTGTGTCTTATTCTTATTATTTGTCATAGGTTGAACCCACTAAAGTTGAGGAAGCTCTACAGGATGAAAGCTGGGCTAAAGCTATGCATGATGGACTACTTTAGTTTCAAAGGAATGATGTCTAGACTCTAGTACCTAGATCGGAGGGTGAGCACATCATTGGCACAAAGTGGATATTCCACAATAAGACTGATGAGGAGGGTAATGTGATCCGCAACAAGGCTTGTCTTGTAGCTCAAGGATACTTTCAAATGGAAGGAATAGACTATGATGAGACATTTTCTCCAATAGCCTGTATGGAGTCCATCAGGATTCTCCTAGTCCTAGCATGCCATTTGAAGTTCAAGCTTTACCAGATGGATGTAAAGACTGCTTTCTTGATTGAGTTCCTTAAAGAAGATGTCTATATGGCTCAACCAAAAGGATTCATTGATCCCCACTTTTCGGGTCATGTGTTGTACCTCAATAAGGCACTCTATGGTTTAAAGCAAGCCCTTAAAGCTTGGTATGATCGGCTCACACAATACTTGGTGTCATATGGGTTCACAAGAGGGGAAGTTTATCAAACTATCTTCATCAAAAGGGAAGATGGCGAGTTGATAACTGCTCAAGTCTATGTTGATGATATCATCTTCGGATCAACAAAGGATGAACTTGCCCATAGCTTCTCTAAACTCATGCAGGCCGAGTTCGAGATGAGCATGATTGGAAAGTTGAATCACTTCCTTGGGTTGCAGATTTGTCAGCGAGAGTCAGGTATATTCATATCTCAATCTAAATATGTTAAGAACCTTGTGAAAAATTTTGGTTTGGAATCTGCTAGTTCTGTTAGAACCGCTATGAGCCCAAATGTTAAACTCATTGTTGATTTGTTGGGTAAGAGTGTGATACATCTCTTTATAGAAGCATGATAGATAGTCTTCTTTACCTTACTGCTAATAGACTTGACATTAGTTACAGTGTAGGAGTGTGTGCTAGATATCAAACTAATCCCAAAGAGTCTCATATGATTGCTTTGAAAAGAATCATAAAGTATGTCAAAACCACTACCGAGTTTGATGTGTGGTATAGCAAGGACACAAATGATGTCTTAGCTGGATACTATGACGCAAATTGGGTTAGGAATGCTGAAGATAGAAAGAGTACTTCAGGGGGGGTTTTTTTTATGTGGATAATAATCTTGTCTCCTGAATGAGCAAAAAGCAGAATTCCATCTCTTTATCCACTACAGAGGCTAAGTACTTCGCTGCCCCAGCTATTGCACCCAACTTCTTTGGATACAAAAACTCCTCCTTGATTATGGTATTTGTCAAGAGCATCTCCCTATCTACTATGACAATACCAGTGCCATCAACATCTCTATGAATCCGGTTTAATATTCTAGAACTAAACACATAGAGATTCGACATCACTTCCTTCGGGAGCTTGTCAAAGATGGTACTCTCACTTTTGAGTTCATTCACACTGATGATTAGAAGGTTGATTTGTTCACCAAACCTCTTGATAGCAAATGGTTTGAATTCCTTCGCCAAAACATTGGTGTTATCTCAATGGATTAATCTCCTCTCCTTCCTCATGCATTCGCATCTAGTTTTATGCATTGCTTTGTCTAACATGTTTTTGTTTGTTTATTTTTTCAGTTTGTTTTATTTTGCTTTTCATAAAAAAAAAAAATATATATATATATATATATATAAAATTGAAAAATCAGAAAAATACAAAAACATTGTGTGTTTGTGTACATTGGTACTTGTGTACCTTGGATGGACATTGAAAAAAAGTTTTCTAAACTTTGTATCTCTTATAACTTAGATGAGCATCTCAATGCACAACTAAGTAAGTGAGCTTTGTGGCTCGTGTTTGTGTTGAGTAAGATTAAGTAATCTCTTGTACTTAACACTCGTATCACTCTTTTTGCCGAGAAGGACTAGAAAATCCTAAGAGAAAGACATAAATAACCACCTCACCACTATTGCCCGCCAATCATGAAATGACATTTGTATGCTTTGACATAGCAAAAGTGGAATGTTAAATGCTTAACATCATTGGGTATTTCTTTTCTATCTCTTATATGCCCATGCATGGTTTGCTTAAAAGAAAAATATGCAAAAAAAAAATAAAAAGCAAAAAGAATCAAAATGCTTTATATATGATTGCAAGTGTGTCTTCTAGGAGATGTGGGAGTTATAGGATGTACCTCGAAGGTGATAGCCCCCATCAAACAGTTATGATTGTGTGCGAGTTAAAGTGATTTTCTCATATCTTAAATCGTCATAACATGTAGACACTTATGCAATCTTGCGATGTTTTTCACACACAATATGCAATATTCTTTGCTACTTTTGATACATGTGCATATACAATGTCATTTGGCCATCACAAGGAATACATGTGTTAATGTATACTCACTAAACTGTCTTAACTTGTTTTTGAAATATAAAATTGTTTAGACTGGTTTAGTGTGTGTGTGTGTGTGTGTTTTGGATCTACATGCTTGAAATTTTTCTTGATGAGAGATGATTTTTGAGAGCTTAAAATGTTGTTTGGATCTTTGATTGTGTAGCATGTTTGATTGCATTCATATCTGTGTTTTTCTCTTCTTGAAAAACTGTTTTTAAGCAATCTCGACAGCTTCTAGACACCTCTTGATAGCTAGGCTATCTATTGAGCCCTTTCAACTTCTTTTTATCGAATTCTCGATAGCTTCTCGACAGCTACTCGATCCATCGAGGAAGTTTCTTGATGCTTGATAGATGCTCGATAACTTCTCGATCCATCAAGCCCCTTTTGTTGTGGACACCTTTCGACAGATCCTCGATAGCTCTTCAATAGCTAATTCTCACCTTTTAAATCTCAACACCTCTCGATCCATCGAGCTTTATGATTTTCTACATATAGGTTCAGCGTGAGATTTCTCTCATTTTCTCCAATCTCTCTCGATAGAAACTCACTTCTCTCTCTCCCAAACTCCTCAAACTCAACCTCTTCACTTCCCAACTTGATCTTCGACCCAAATCAAGTTTTCTTCATCTGGTATGATCTTATTTCTCTCTTGTATCATGCATTTCATTCTTTTGACCTAAGTTTTGGGTTTTTGAAAAGTTTTTGGGGTTTTTCAAAATTGATGAGGTTTTTGCAAAATTTTTGGTTGGGTTTTGCTTAAATGAGTTTTAAAATATCATGTATTGCATTACAACTGCATTATAACAATATGCATGCATTTTAGATGTGTGTTTACTTTGTTGCAATGATGTGTGCTGGTAGGTTTGGATTAGGCTAAGCCTATGATGCTTTTTATGTTGCATATCGCATGCTCATGCATTTTCATGCATGCGTACCTTCATTTATCTTTTTATTGATATTGATATTGTTGGTGCTTTTCTGTGTGTTTCTTTCTCTCCCTCTTTCTTTCGTTAGTTTCTCTATGGAACCTAAACGAAAATCCACTCCATCCCAAAACCCTCTTCGATTTGGGGCATCTTCTTCTTCTGACACGACTCCTTCTCACGTACAGTTCTATGTGATAAATCCTGTAAGGACCCTTCGGAGAACTTTTCTCGATGAGGCATTCATTCGAAACGCCAAGTCATTCTATCGAATTTTTCCGATACTGACCCTCCCACTGTCATTGACAGTCGGGGTTGGAAGTCATTGTGTGACATCCCGGTCACTTGTCCCTCCATGATCATACAAGAGTTTGACTCCAACATGCACGGATTTGATACCTCAGTACCTCATTTTGTCCCTCACGTTCGAGGTACGCATATTGTAGTTACTCTGGATATTGTATCCGAGGTACTACATGTTCCTAGGGTAGTGCATCCTGACTACTTTGGCTGTGATCTTCTGAGGACTGTGTCCAAAGATGAACTCTTGTCTCTAATTTATAAGACACCTTCATCTTGGGGTGATCATCAAAACAACCCTTGCTCGAGCTTTGCAAAAGGTCCGAGATTCCTTAATATGGTGATGACATTCATTCGTCATCCATTATCTCACTATAACTCCATCACAGAGCCTCGTGCTCGATTTTTATTATCCCTCTTAGAGGACATCTCTATTGACTTCCCTTCTCACTTTATTTTATCCTTTATAAATGTTTATAGGGATACAGCGACTCGTGATAAGCTCATTTTTCTTCCGCTATCACGAGGCTTCTTTGCCATTTTTCTGTCTCCTTTCCCGAGTCTCCTCATTTTACGGTTATGAGTGTCATAGACACTGCTACCATTAGACGGAGTGAGGCCCAGCTTCAATCGAGGCGGCCATGGACCGAGACAGCAACTCCTCCAGCTTCTTCCACCTCTGCTCCATTGTCTTCTGTGGGTGGAGTGACTCTCAAGGCCATCATGGCACAGCTTGTGCGCATGGATGCTCGCCTTGACACACTCAGTGATGAGTTGTGTTAAGTGAATACCCGTGTTTGTCGTATCGCACGACGACAGGCTATCATGGGTGGTTTCACTGCTTATACCTCTCCATCTCCATCGGCTTCAGAGATGAGAGTGATGATGGCTCCAGCAATAATAATGTTGATAAGGACGATGGTGCTAGCTCGCCCAGTGATGATGAGATGTCTACTTGATTTACTTACCCTTTGTCACTCATGACAAAAATGGGGAGTAGTTTCGATATGAGAGTAGTCATATACATAGGGGGAAAGATAGTATAGGAGATTTTTGTGATAGGGGGAGTGTTTATACTATGAGGGATGTATTGAGGTTTTTATGTATTTTCTTTTCTTTCTTTTACATTTACCTCATGTATATTGGTCTTATGACCATTTGACATACATTGTACTTATATTTGGGTTTATATATGTTGATGTATGTTATTCACCTATTTTTACATATGTTGTTTCTTTTCTCTCTTTATGCACATGCTTCTTATATATTGTATGCAATCTTTTATTTCTGTTTCACACTAAAATGCAATGATGAGTTCTGTTTAAAGTGTTTCAGAAATACAGGTTGTCAAAATCTTCTTGCCACGAACTCTCTTCTTGCAAAATTTTTCAAGAGTTTGTGTTAGAATAGATTTTATTGTATTCAATAAGTGAGTATGAGTTGAGTGATTTATGACTTCTCTTATATGTTAATTTGTTTGTTGTGGTTTTGTCACAGATTGCCAAAGGGGGAGATTGTTAGGATATATGCGAATCATTGTTAGGAACATATATCAATATAGAATTGACTAATCTTTTGACAAAACACATTTTACTTATAAGTTTGTGTTTAATGCTTCAAGGAGCAAGGTTTCAAATTCAAGTGTTAAAGTCATGCAAGTCTATCAAAGAATCAAATGAAGAAGTGCTGGATTTTAAAACTCGACAGCTAGTATCTATCGAGGTTTAAAAAGCTGTTTCAGCCCAATGCTCGACAACTTCTCGATAGGTAGGTTATTTGTCGTGGTTTATGAAAATCAGTTTTTCAGAGCTAATTTCATTTCAATCCTTAAATACATGTTTGAGCTTTCTTTTCTCACAACCCTAAACATATAAATGGATTGTTTTAAGGGCCATCACAGCTAATGCAACTCAATGCAAAAGTTTTTCACAAGTATATTGTGAACTCGAGACATATGCCCTAGTTCATCTTTCTATTCAAGAAGCCATTGTATTTGTACACCGTGGGGTTTTGTAACCAAGGAGTTTTGTGATCTTTATCCTGTGATGAATTGAAGAATTTTGCAGCCAACATCCTTCTCAAGTTGGTAAGTAAGCCACGTACTAGGATTCACGCATTGAATTGGTTAGTCACATATTGGGAGCCATGCATTAAAAGGAGAGACTGTCACTACAGAACAAGTCCAATTAGGTATTGGGGTAAGGGTTCAACTGGAGGTTGGTATAAGGTACTAGGATTCCTTTACTTGTAACAACTTGTTGTGATAATAGTGAATTCTCAAGAGTGGTGACCTTAAAATCATCTTAAAATCACCCGGTGGGGTTTTTGCCATGTAGGTTTTCTCCATTCATCAACAAATCATTGTGTCAATTTATTTTCCACTGCACTTTAACTTAGTTAGTGATTTGTTTGTGCTACCACATTATTGCATGCAAATTGAATTAATTAATTAACTTGGCTAATGAATTGGTTAATTCTTTATAAGCGGTCAATACATTCTTGGCCTATCAAAGGGCAAGAAAATACTTGTGTTGGATGATTCATACTTTTGGTATTTCTACTGTGTTTTTGCTTATATTGTATTTGGTTATCAAGAAAGTGCAAGAAAATGAAAAAAAGAAGAAGAAGATAATATTAAAATAATTATTATTTTTTCTTTATATTCATCATTTTTTTACATTGTTTTTTTTAATTCATTACTACATTAATTTGGCTTTTTCTAATAGTATTAAAGTAATCTTTTATTATTCTCCAATGATTAAACCGCCAACGCTAGTTGAAAAAATGTCTCTGGGCATTGAATAGTCGGCACTGATCGCTGATGAGGCGTATCCTGCCATCAGACCGCTAGCGTCAGTCAGTGTAATGAAGTCTTCGAACACCTGACCATTGGCACCGATCATGGCGTGGAGTCACTAGGCACTGGATTGCCGACATCAATCACTGGAGCAGAGTATTTTGTCACCAAACCGTTGGCACCGATTACAAGGTGGAGTCATTGGACATTAGACTACTGGCACAAGTCACCGGAGCGGAGTCTCCAGCCACCAGACCGTTGGCACCAGTTGCTAAAGCAGTGTCTCCAGCCATCGAACTACTAATCTAGTAACCAGATGGGAGAGAGAAAACCACTGTGTTTTTAGAAAATATTTTACCAAATTTTCAGAAGTAAAATATTTTACAACTTTTAATAAAGAATTTTATATTCAGCAAAAATATTTTACAAATTTAACTATATTTTGCCTGCAAATAAATATCAAAAAATGAAAAATATTTTACTTCAAAGTTCAAAATAAATGAAGCGCTGGTTACATGTGTATCATGAGAATTCTGTTATTCACGTGATCAAGTTATGTCATTTAGACGACGTCAAGAGCAAAATAAAAATCTTTAAAAAAAAACTTGAGGACCAGAATTAATGGAGATTCTAGCCTTTTGCCCTTAATTTTTTAAAAATTTAGCAATATGCCCCTATTTCGAAACTATATAGGGATATGCTCCTGTTTCGATACTCGATTAACTTAAAATCGAGTTTTAATGAAATACTCGATTCATAGAAAATCAAGTTACGCCGAATAAAACTTAAAAAAAAAAAAAAAAAAGCATGGAACTCAATTTTAGGGAAGTCGAGTTCCAAAACGTTACTATAGGGTTTAAAAACGCCACTATAGGGCTCCCAGAACAGAGCGATTACACTTATAAAAAATTTTGCAGGAAAACGCCGCTATAGAGCTTTAAAACGTCACTACAGGGCTTAAAAACGCCACTATAGGGAACCCTGAATATGGGCCAATCACACTTTAAAAAAAATTTGCAGGAAAACGCTGTTATAGGACTTTAAAACGTTACTATAGGGCTTAAAAACGCCACTATAGGGCTTAAAAACGCCACTATAGGGCTCCCTGAATATGGGGCGATCACACTTATAAATTTTTTTTTCACATGGAACTCGATTTCCTAAAACTCGAGTTCCATGCAATTTTGTTTTTTTTTTTTTTTTTTTTTTAAGTTTGATCGGGCATAACTCGATTTTCTACAAATCGAGTATTTAATTGAACTCGATTTTAGGATAATCGAGTATCGAATCAGGGGCACGCTCCTATATAGTTTGCAAACAGGGGCATATTGCCAATTTTTTTAAAAATTAAAGATAAAATGCCAGAATCTCCCAGAATTAATATAAAATAACAGAAAAATCAAAGCAATAATGAACCTAAAATAATAGAAAATTCTATGAGAATAACTTTTATCACAATTTTTATCGTAATTTACTTATATATCAAATGGTAAGTAATAAAGTGAAAGTAACGGATCCGTATTGGAAAACAAGGTCACCACCCGAACTTCTAAGTAAATTATGACAAAAGTGGTAACGACAGCATCCCTGTCAAATAATACTTTTACTGTGATTGCTGGACGTGTTTAGTGGTTCTTTAAGAAGCGGGACCCTCTTAAAAAGTTTTGTCTCCCTTTGTGTTTTGTCGGGTTCTTTTCTTTTTTGCTTTTCAGTGATTCGTTTGATTCCTCTATTTGTTTTGTTGTTTTCTCAAGAAAATTATTGTTTGGTCCACGGAGCTCGGAATACTTCTCCGAAATTGCACAATAATAATAATCTATTTTCTCAGGAGAGAGAAACTAGGTAGCTTTTTAGCAGCATTAATTTTATATATTTACCTAAAGGATGAAGATGCCTTATTTGTATATTTTGCAACTCTGGTAATGCATTTGGTCCAAGTTTTCTCATAGCTCTGATTTCTTAATCAACATCTTAGAGTCATCAGTCATGGTGGGATTACCACAAATTCTAGTTTTAATCTTTTGTGCTGCTTGCATCTTTGGCCTTGTTTTGGAAGCTCAAGGCGCCGCTCAACCCGCAGCTGCTGAATCTCGCACAGATCCTGTTGAAGGTGCGCCTCCTCTTTCTCTCTCTCTCTCTGTCTCTGTTGTGTATAAGAACCAAATGGTATCTTAGCTGCATGTTATTAAATAGCAATCATTTGGAATGCACTATAGTTTCAAATTCTATCGTATCTATAACAACGACAGCCACAATAAACAAAAAAAAAAAAAAAAAAAAAAATTCTATTTTATTTATCCACTTCTTACAACATACGCTATATCTCACTCCTTTATTTTACACACTTATTTATATATATTTAGAGTGAGAGAGAGCTAGTAGTAAGGTATTTTACAAGGATATATAAACAGAGTTGCATTTTATAAAGGAACTCCGAACTTTAAGTCACAATTTCAAGTATTGCAGCTTATGTGTACAGTGTACTAGACACTTCTCTCTCTCTCTCTCTCACACACACACATATATATATTCATACATCCTTGCTTGATTTGATTAGTTTCTCTCACCCACAGCCAAAAACATCAGCAACCCATTACCGATGGCAGTCCCCCTGGAGGTTAACCGGACCGGGTTTAGCCCTCAATGCATGCCATCTATATATAGTTGGAACATAGGCTTTACATCAATTTTTACTAATTCTCTTTTTTTTTTTTTTTACTTTTTTTATTCAATTGATATTGTTGAAAGAATATATATATATATATATATATATATTTTAAAATTTTGAATCTCAACCGTTCATTTCTGTTGCACCAAATCTCAATTTGGCTTTACACACTTTGCTGAAGTGAGGAAATTATTGAAAGTATGGACATAACACTACTGAGAGGTGAGAACTCATGAGAACTCTTTTGCAAGTATCTTTCTTTTCATTTGGATCTGGGCTGAGCCGATAATCTAGTCCATTGGCCCATGGTCTTTGGAAGAAGAATCTGGTTCTTCTTCTTCAATTTTCAGTACCACCAAGCCCCACAGGCCCTAGCCATTGCTGCCTCATTCCATTCGTCCCTTCACAACAAACTTTAAGTCACATCTGGGTGGGTCACACTAGAGGCTATGTGGACCCACAACTCTTCAAGTTTTTCTAAACGGCATCGTCTCACTAATAGTGAGAAGAATAAGAATCCAATATCAAACGTTGTCGTCACTGCTAGGGCTGTAAATGAACCAAACCGTTCATAAACAATTCGGGTTTGGCTCGATAAAAAGCTCGTTCATATTTATTTGTTTATAAACAAGGCAAGCTTAAATCTTAGTTTTAAACTTGTTTAATAAACGAGCTGAGTCCAAGTAAAAAACATCGTTTGTTCGCAAACTTGTGAACACCAAGGCTCGATACAAAAGTAATAAAACAAGTTAAGCCTAGACTTATTTATAAGTTTGGTAATAAAATTGATATGAGCTTGACAAGTAAACTCATATCCTTCCAAGACTTTAATTAATTATAAGTTGAGACCACTCATCTAAACCAAATAGGTTAGATAATAAACTTGATAATATACTTGTGTTGGATCTCAAGTTCAAAAACATGATATTGAGTTTGAGTTTGGGCTTGATATTGAGCTTGAGCTTGGCTTGACCAATGAATTAAGCCAAGCCAAGCTGAGCTCAAGCTTGAACATTATTTGTAGGCTCCTATCAAGCTCAAGCCAAGCTTGAATATTCTATTTTTGCTTTCAAGCTGGGCTTGAACATTCACTACTCGACAAAACTCAGCTAGTTTACAGCCCTAGTCACTGCATTAAAATAGCTGCAATACTGGTGTGCCCTTGATCAGCACATGTTAATTAACTATTGTAATTGTTTTAGGCACGTGCTCTGATTTGATTGGTTGCAAAGATGGTCAATTGTTTTCCAAATGGTTAGTGAGAAATACATTCCACTTTTTGTATTTTAAATCACAATTTATCTTGTATTCATTTCATGTATATTTATTTGACTTTTTTTTTTAATAAGATAACTAAAGTTAAAAATGGGAAAAAAGAATTCGAATTTTTTTTTTTTATAAAGTGGAATAAAGAATTTGAATTTTTTAGAGTCTATTTAGCCAGAGAGATTTTAGATGGATGAAAAATGGAGGAAAGAAAAGTAGAGAGAAAATAATTTTTGTGGATGTTTAGTTAAAGAGGAGAGACAAGAGAAAACTGTTGGGATATAGGTAAGCCTAACTTAACCCAATCTCCCCAATTAAGGGATAAAATAGAAGGAGAGGAATAATAGTTGCAGTCAAATGATTGAACTATCCCATCCTCCTCTTTCATGATGCTTGCTTCTTTTTTTCTTTTCTTTTATTTATATTTTTCTGGCTGTGATACATCATACAAGCGCAACTCTTCTTTCTTTTTTGTGGGTACTTTCTTTTGTTTTTCTCTTTTTCAATTTTTTAGGTTAATTGGAGGTGATTTAAAAAAAAAAAAAAAATTTGCACTTTTTTTTGGCATGATTTTTATTTTTAATAAATTTGGGTGATTCTTTTTTTTTTTTTTTTTGCCACTTGTTTTTTTAATGGGGCATCATTTTTTTTTTTATTAATGAAGGGCATATGAGTAAATTTATAAAAACTTTTTTTTTTTTATCCTTCTATTTTTTAAGCCATAATCAAACACAAATGGGAGGAACTAAAATCTCTTTTATTCTCCCACTTTCTACATTTGCCCAACCAAATGGACCCTTAATGTATTTGTTATACTCCCTTTATCCTAAATTGTTGATCTCCCAAAATGTAACACTCTTTAAACAATTAATAAATAAAATTATTATTTTACCATTTACTTTATATAAAAAGTTAATATCATTTTTCTCCTGAATTTAAATTGATGAGGAATATATATATATATATATTATTTTAGAAGAAAGACATTAATTTTATTCAAAAGAATCATAAGGCAACTTTATCAGCCTAAACAAAAGAAAAAGTGATGGTGAAATATCCTCCATCCACATAGTATTATTTCAAAAAAATACAACTTGTCTAGCCAGGTCATGTGCAACTTTATTGTCTTCTCTCCTAAATCGAGAGTAAGTCAAATCTGAAAAGAAGTCAAAGAAAAGCACAATATCATTCTATAATAGGCCAATCCCTTACCATTAGCACTCAGAGCTTTTACCACTGTTGCTGAATCTCCTTCAACAATAACCCTCGCCACCCCAATCTCCCTACCAAACTCCATAGCTCTGCACGCAGCCATTGCTTCAACTTCAACAGCTTGGTAAGCTTGGGGTAGCTGTTGTACTAAGGACGCTATAACTAACCCCAGATTATTCCGAATCATTACCCCAACGCCCGACCTATTTTCATCAGGGAAAACTGCTCCATCATAGTTAATTTTAAAGAAATCTTGAGGTGGTGGAAGCCATCTAGCTCGCTGCTTCTGTGTGTGAATTGTGAGCGAGGGCATCATAGCTTTGTACTACAATTGATCTTTAGCTAGCTGCGTCAGTTGCTCTGTGGGGAAGCAAGATTGATGGAGGCGAACCTTGTTTAGTTGATTCCAGATTGACCAAAAAATTGAAGCAAATAAGTTTGGAGCTTTACCGTTATTCAAAATCCAAGTTATAAGAGCATTGAAGTTTGAGAACCTTTCACGGGACCGAACCTCCCATAAATCTCTATCAGCCCATATCTCATCTAACTCGGTGCAAGACCAAGTGCATTATATGGAGAGGAGCCTCAGTTAAAGCTATGCACCTGTCACAATTTGGGTATGGGATAATAGTCCTGCGAACTAAATTTCATTTGGTGGGAAGAAAGTTTTTGCAAGCTCTCCAAACCAAAATTTTCATTTTATTCGAAATCTCCATAGTCCAAATACCTTTCCATAGCTGTTTGTCATCATCTGGAGGTTCTTGAATGTTAGCCTCCTCCTCTTCTTTTAAGAATTTGTATCCCATTTTGCAATTATAATGGCCATCAGCTGATAGTGGCCAAGACAGTGAGTCCTCTGCTTCAACTCGGGATAGGGGTATTGCTTTTATCAGCTCAGCTTCAGCAGGGGTAAAAATCCCATCTACCATTTCGCTATTCCACTGTCTAGTTTCTGCATCGATTAAACAGTCAACTGTAGCTTCATTCATGGACTCTATCAAGGGTGAGCCTATTTTAGTTGGATGCTTAATGGGCAACCAATGATGTTGCCATATTTTGACTGATTTACCATTACCAATACAAAAGCAAGAGCCCTGACGGATAACTTCCCTCCCTTTCTATAAGCTTTTCCAAGCATAAGAGCCTGAAGTCAACTCCTCAGCTTCCATGAAAGAGCAATGTTGAAAGAAATGAGCTTTAAAAATCCCGTAAAAGAGGGTATCCGTGTTATGTATAAACCACCAAGCTTGTTTTGCTAGTAAAGAGTCATTTAACAAAGCTAGATCTTTGAAACCTAGCCCGTCAACATGCTTAGATTTTGTTAATTCTGACATTTGAGCCAATGGATTTTACTCTTATCTCCCTGCTGTCCCCAAAAAAATTTCTAAGTGCTTCTATGTTGTGGCACAGATCCAATGGCAATTTGAAGCACCCTATGGCATAAGTAGGAATGGTCTAAACCATAGATTTAGTGTCCGTTTGGATATGGATGATAACTTGAGTGTCTGCTTTTTTTTTTTTTTTTTGGAGAAGTGTGTTTCTGTCTTTTTCAGTTGATCTCATGCACTATTCACTGGACCCACAAACTTTTTTTTTTCACAAAAACTTTCATTAGAAATAGGTCCCACAGTACTATTCACATATTTAAAATTTATTTTGCTACATTATTTTCAGTTTTCAGCAAAATAAACGGTATCTAAACATACTCTTAATCAAAACCTCTCTACCTGCTTAAGATAATAATTTTCCTTCCCACCCTTATGATTTCCTCCACACCCGTTCTTTTATGTAATTGAAACTTGCTTTCTTCCCTCCACCAACCAAGGCAAGAAGCCCTAAAACTTCTCATAAAATTTTGTTTCTTAAACCCCCAGTGCTCTTTTTATCTCCAATCTAGTTTCTTCTTGAGTGGATTTGCTGAAAAAGAGAACAGTCTTCTCTCTATTAATTTTTTTACCAAATAAGGCTTCATACTCGAGAGAATTTTGAGAAAATTGCCACACTCTTGGGAGTATGCTTTGCAGAAAATGAGGCTATCATATGCAAAAGAAAAAATTGGTTAGCTTTGGACCTCTCTTGCAAAGTGAGAAGCCATTAATCTCCTTTGCTCTTGCTGCTTGCATAATCAACCCATGCAGTCCTTCAGTACATAGTAAGAAGAGGAAGGGAGATAGTGGATTCCCTTTCCTAATCTCTCTTGAAGGATGGATCATCCACTTTGGCTCACCATGCATTGACAAGTATAGAGTAAGAAACTGTGCTTACACATTCCATGATTAGATCAATTCATCTTGAACAAAACCCCATTCTCCTGATTAGCCTTTCCAAAAAAGACCATTCTTAAAATGTTAGATTTCCTTAATAGGACTAATAATTAATTCAAAATCCGTTACATTGTATAACAGCTAGAAAAGGTTAGTAAAATACTTGTTTTCTTTCTTCTTCTACTTTGTCTATATAAGGAATAAAGTCTCCCGATCGTAATTATGCTAATTTTTTTTTTTTCAATAATACTCTATGGAGTTTATTTAGCGAGAGAGAGAGAGAGAGAGTTTTTCAATGTCATGCACAAAGACATGCATGTATGTAGTGGTTTGAGTTTTTCTTGAATTACAAATCAATATAATAATTTTACCTCGAACCTTGCAAACAAAAATTTCTTACTCTTTGCTAGCCATTATGAAATTCCAAAGACAAATAATCATGCATCCTTATCGACAATCTTCATGAATTTATGTGGAACATCGTATTGGAGAGAGTGACAGATAGAATTAAAAAAAAAAAATGGTGAGCTACAATATTTTACCATTAGGGCGATTATTTTAGTTTTTTCATATATTGGCCAACCAAAACCAAGCCTTATGCAACGCATCTTAAGAATATCTTGCTAAATTTCGGCTATAAAATTCATTTATCTATCCTATTGTGAATTCTCTTAGTCATTTTAATCGATTCTTTTATACATTTGATTGCAGTGACAGCTCTAAGTAAAATATTTGAATATTGGAGGATAGTCCCCGGGTTGTCATCTACCGAACCATGCAATGAGGCGGCCTACAAACCCTATATCACATGCAACTGTTCTTATGACAATAATTCTACTTGCCACATAACTAGTTTGTATGTCCTTCTCTTTTTTGGAAAATTATTAGGTACTCTCGGAATACTATAAATGCGTAGTCTCCTCTCTCACATGAATATTAAGTCCTACCATGAATTTAATTAGTGGGACCTACCATTAATGTGAGAGAAGAGACTACGCATTTATGGTATTCCAAAAGTACACAATAATTTTCCCTCTTTTATGTCTATGTTTTATAAGAGTGACATAGTTTTTAGAACATAAGAGTTAAAGCTTTATTCCTTAGAGGGAAAAAAAAAAAAAGAAATAGAAAAAAGTTGAAGTACATGAAGTTTGCTAAGATAGAGTTTAAAACTAGTAACATCTTGCCATTTATGATTTTTTGTGAAATTGTTGTAGATGTAGTAGTATTATTTTATTTTTATTGAATCTAAATTTTTGATATTCTTAAGTCAGGTGGTCAATAACTTGTTTTAGGTAGATAAAACAAACTAATTATGAGTTAGGTTCAAGTTTCACCTAGTGTAACTCTAAGCACTATTACACTACTCAATATTTTTTAATTTGATGCGAATTTTGATAAATCCACTGTTAGATTACATTATCTTCGTATATTCTCTATGCTTGCAAATTTTCATGATGATCAATGATTAATAGTAATGTCATTAATTAATTGTTTAAATTTAAATTTTTGTAGTTTAAAATAATGCCTAAAAGATAAGTTTATGGTCGAATAGCAAACAATATTCAATTAACATGAAAATTGGCAAGAATGTTAAAAACATATAAAACATATAATTTAACAATGAGATTTTCAAAATATGAATTCTATAATAAGTTATTGGGTGATATAACATTACTTAGAGTTATACTAGGTGTAACTTGAACCCAACCCACTAATTATTTATATATACTTTTTGCAAATATAAATTTATTTTGACAAGCACTTATAAGTGGAGTGGCCACTGCTCGTAGATCCCATACTTCAAAATATTTTGAGGAACTTCAGTATATGTATCTTTCTTTGAGCATTTCCAGTACATATTGAATCTTCCTTATTTATTTATTTTTACAGGGATCTTTTATACCATCCGATTTACGCCGTAATCCCAGAAGCACTATGGAATTTGACTTTCCTCACCAGTCTGTATGGTTTCTTTTTTATTTGCCTATTTTGACTTCAGTTTTGCGTGAAGTTTTTTTTTAGCATAATTAACATCGTACTTTAAGGGAAAAAAAAAAACTCTAAATAGATATCCATATAGTATTAAAAAATTATAAATACTAAAAAATGTTTCTAAATACATTAAGACATAATTATTTACCAAAAAAGACAAAAACAAAAACAAAAACAAAATAATGCTTTTTTTATATACTAGGCTAGCTAGAATTTTTTTTTGGTTGAAGTTAAAGCATTCATAGTGGTGGCATTAAAAATTTTAGTTTTTAACATCTCAAAAAGCTACTTTATCTATTTTACTACTTTACTTTACAATATAACCAATATCAAATGTACTATTTTTTTATTACTTCATTTAAAATAATATAAACAACTCAATAAAATAATAAAAGAAGCTAGAGAATTTGAGTTTTTTAATTGAAGGAAAAGATATAATCTTAATAAAATATTTTATTTTATTTTTAATAACTTGCTACAGTCAACTGGTATTTATACTAGTTTACTATAGTTGCAAAAAATTTAGCTTTAGCTTCTCTAATAACACATGATTTTTTAGTTCTTTAATGGTAAAATAGTTTTTTTTTTTTTTTTGCTAAAATATAATCACCATTGTGAATGTTTTTATTGTTTTTGTTAAGTTTCTGGGTTGGATAATTGCTATTTGGGTTAAGCTAGTTAGGTTTATTAAGGAGAATGAAGGTCTAAGGTTTTGGAAGGAGGTCCAACTACAAAAATAAAATATATAATATTGTGGGGCCCGAAATCTGAGGTCCCAGCCCACTTTGTGTTAAGGGCCCAAAGCCCAGGCCGAGGAGCCCTACTACCGAGGACGCGCAATGAAAGCTCCTTTAAGGCCCAAGGATGTGGCCGAGGACGACCCCCCGCTCAACACCTCACAAAACGCCTGAAGAAAAGGACAAACTCAGTACAAGAGCAGTACAAGGAAGAAAGCTGCCAACACCGTAATGTGGAGCCCTGCGTCTGACAAGCCCATACTGCAGACCTTGCTATTTAAATTTTCCCAACCACCCCCAACCACTCTAATGTATGGATTAATAGGACTAGTCATTACCCCCAAAAAAGGAAAAACTGACACGTAGACGAGAGGCGGGAAGTAAACACTGGTATAAAAGGGGAAGAGAGCCAAGGGAGAGGGGGGGAGAGAAACTACAAAAGGAAGAATGGGAAGAATGTGATGCTTCTCGGACTAAGTCCGAGAAGTCAAACCCTTCGGGCCACATCGATGTAAGGCTTAGCTATTCAGGCCAAACCTACCTTTGTATGAGCTCCCATAAAATCAGGACCAGACCGCTGACCGGCGACTAAAGGCAGGCCTTTCAAGCCCACTCTCTACAAATTATATTGTTTGGACCTATTACACACAAACTCAATACCATCCTTGGGTCGTTAAAAATTGTGTCCCTACAATTGGCGCCGTCTGTGGGAAGGCTTGCGCGTTGGCGCAGGTGGCGGTGGAGTCAAGTCTCTATCAAGCAGAGGTCCGCGAAGTTTCCTCCATTTCCAGCGACATGCAGTTGTTGCTCCGACATAAACTTCCGCTAGGGGCTACGCCTTGCAGTGCCAATGGCACGGGCAGTTCTAGGGGCTTCCAACCTCAAGCTAACTCTCCCTACCTTAGTCGAGGGGCTAACTTTCGAAAAATAAATAAATAAATACAAAGAAAAACTACTTAAAAGAAAAAATACAAGTTTTGGACAGAACCAAGGCCTTGTATGGTCCTCGGACTCAAGCCTATGGGGAAACCAACTACTTAAAAGAAAAAATACAAGTTTTGGATAGAACCAAGGCCTTGTATGGTCCTCGGACTCAAGCCTATGGGGAAACCAACTACTTAGAAGAAAACTACAGGTTTTGGACAGAACCAAGGCCTTGTATGGTCCTCAGACTCAAGCCTTTGGGGAAACCAACTACTTAAAAGAAAAAATACAGGTTTTGGACAGAACCAAGGCCTTGTATGGTTCTCGGACTCAAGCCTATGGGGAAACCAACTACTTAAAAGAAAAAATACAAGTTTTGTACAGAACCAAGGCCTTGTATGGTCCTCGGACTCAAGCCTATGGGGAAACCAACTACTTAAAAGAAAAAATACAAGTTTTGGACAGAACCAAGGTCTTGTATGGTCCTCGGACTCAAGCCTATGGGGAAACCAACTACTTAAAAGAAAAAATACAAGTTTTGGACAGAACCAAGGCCTTGTATGGTCCTCGGACTTAAGCCTATGGAGAAACCAACTACTTAGAAGAAAACTACAAGTTTTGGATAAAACCAAGGCCTTGTATGGTCCTCGGACTCAAGCCTATAGGGAAACCAACTACTTAAAAGAAAAAATACAAGTTTTGGACAGAACCAAGACCTTGTATGGTCCTCGGACTCAAGCCTATGGGGAAACCAACTACTTAAAATAAAAAATACAAGTTTTGGACAGAACTAAGGCCTTGTATGGTCCTCGGACTCAAGCCTCTGGGGAAACCAACTACTTAGAAGAAAACTACAAGTTTTGGACAGAACCAAGGCCTTGTATGGTCCTCGGACTCAAGCCTTTAGGGAAACCAACTACTTAGAAGAAAACTACAAGTTTTTGACAGAACCAAGGCCTTGTACGGTCCTCGGACCCAAGCCTCTGGGGAAACCAACTGCTTAGAAGAGACAATACGGGGTTTGGACACAACCTGGAAGTTATATTGCCCTTAGAATCTACCCCGAAGAAGAGTTCCCCATTGATAGTTGGGTTAATCCCTAGAGTAAGTGGAATCCCCAGTCCACCCTCGGATCCTCAATACCAAGGGAACTGATGCAACAGTTATAGGGTCAGATGTTGTCAAAAACACGGTCAACGTCCCTCACTGCTCGGCTACCCTCTCGGACGGATTATTTAGAGTTTATCGTTCTCGGACGGCCGCCTCGCATGCATTATGAAGCACTCAGCCGTTATCTCGGTTAGTTTCATGAGTTTAATCTACTGGGAATTATCATTATTATACTTGATAATGTCGATAAGTTCAAAATTAGTAGGATTCTGTTTCAAGGCTTTTTCCTGCTCTAAGCATCATTAAAGGAAAATACACATGTAATATCCCATTCACAAAATAGTTGTTGCAGAAAAGAAAAGTATTTGAGAGGAAGCAAATTCATTTCTTATTAAGACAAAGAAACAGTACAGCGTACAATGAAAGAGCTTAAATAAGCTCATACTGAAGCTAACTACATAAGCAAAAAGAAATGATACAAGGGAGTGAAGAAAAAGCTGAAGAAGAAGTGCAGAGAAGAGACGTGCTGCTGTTCCAAAATTTTGTCTAAGGAAACCATTCCTCAATACTTTTACATGCCTATAATTCAGGCAGCAAAAGAGCCCAACTTGGGGCTTGCACCATTGAAGAAAAGGTGCAGAGAGCTCGACTTCGGGCTAGCACTGTTGAAGAAATGGTGTAGGGAGTCCAACTTGAGGCTAGCACCGTTGAAGAAAAGGTGCAGGGAGCCGGAAGTTGATGAGCCTCCACGTAACCACACTTGCGATAGAGCAGACGGCGCTGATGGTGGAGAACCTTACTCCTGACGCACCAAGAATCTGGTGCGACCAGTACCTGCTTCGGATTTTGACTGAAAGAGGGAGAAATACCATTTCCCCCTTGTCAAGACGGAAGATTATCTTGAATCTGTGCCTCCCCTGCCCAGACCACGTCACCTTGAGTCTCGAAAGGACCCGGGGCCTCTGTGGCGGATGCAATTCCTTTACCCCTGCCCGTGTCTCAAACATATTGCACAAAGGGTGGAGAATACCGAATATGAAAACTGTGATTATAGCTGAAGGATTATGGTTTTGAAGAGAGCCGGAGGGTTTTTATGTAAAGAGAATAACCTCCTATCATACTTATATAAAAGGTAAGGTGGTGGCATTCAATTCGTGCAGCTTTCCAAGGAATGCTACGGACAAGGCAGACTTGGCTCAATTTCCAACATCATCCACAGCCGTAGGATCTGAAGATCCTCGTGAAGGTGCGTCTCGAATACTGAAACGTCAAAGGACTCTGCGTGAATGAATAAAGGAATGCCTCTTAATTTGGCACGTCTCACATGTAAATGGAAAAACACAAATATTAGTAGAGTACAGAATTTGAGTGAGCCATGTTGTGGGCCCAACATCACCAAAACCCTCCTCCCTAACTAAAAAATTGGGCAGCAGGATTTTGAGGGGCTATTGTGGGGCCCGAAATCTGAGGTCTCAACCCACTTTGTGTTAAGGGCCCAAAGCCTAGGCCGAGGAGCCCTACTACCGAGGACGCGCAATGAAAGCTCCTTGAAGGCCCAAGGATGTGGCCGAGGACGACCCCCCGCTCAACACCTCACAAAACGCCTGAAGAAAAGGACAAACTCAGTACAAGAACAGTACAAGGAAGAAAGCTGCCAACACCGTAATGTGGAGCCCTGCGTCTGACAAGCCCATACTGCAGACCTTGCTATTTAACTTTTCCCAACCACCCCCAACCACTCTAATGTATGGATTGATAGGACTAGTCATTACCCCCAAAAAAGGAAAAATTGACACGTAGACGAGAGGCGGGAAGTAAACACTGATATAAAAGGGAAAGAGAGCCAGGGGAGAGGGGGGGGGGGAGAGAAACTACAAAAGGAAGAATGGGAAGAATGTGATGCTTCTCGGACTAAATCCGAGAAGTCAAACCCTTCGGGCCACATCGATGTAAGGCTTAGCTATTCAGGCCAAACCTACCTTTGTATGAGCTCCCATAAAATCAGGACCAGACCGCTGACCGGCGACTAAAGGCAGGCCTTTCAAGCCCACTCTCTACAAATTATATTGTTTGGGCCTATTACACACGAACTCAATACCATCCTTGGGTCGTTAAAAATCGTGTCCCTACAAATATCTATACAAAAAATTTGGACCCAGGGGGCCCAAGCCCCCACTTGGGTTCGTCCCTAATTTTAACAACATTTTAACAACAATTACCAAGTATGTGGAAGTTGTTATTGACCGTTATTGGTGGGTAAATGAGTTAGTTTAGTGGCGAGTTCAAATTAAAACAAAAAACAACTTACTACTTAGATTTTTTTTTTTTAATAGTAAATATCACTTAAAATTTTGTTGTTAAAATGTTGTGGATGCCCTTCTTGTAGAAGAAATTATTTAGCTTTGGGGGGAGAACCACATTGACAATGTCTAAATTCTAATGGTCCTCCACTCAAGGATTAGAATGCCTATTTTTTATAATTAGGCATGGCGTGCTAAGGTTATGACATGAGCATGGTGGTTTAGACGAAGAGAAGGTATACTTGTATATGCTTCTCCTGCTATGAGAGAGGAGAAGCATATACCCGATGTAGAGTATATTTTTCCCTAGACAGTTGGGAATGTGCAAACAAAGAATGCGTGCAAAAGAAAAGTCATTAGTGGACATGTGCTATAACATTTTAACAATACTTTTACAACAAATAGAAAAAGAAGCTTCGGATGAAAAAGGAGCTTGAGGTCAAGCATAGCACGCTCAATGTCTTCAAAGCATCTACTATTCCTCTCCTTCCAAATACACCACATCAAACAAAGAGGAACGACCTTCCAAATAACTCCATTGCGGTGGCGACCAAAGTGACCTTGCCAGCAAGCAAAGAGCCCAACAACAGACAAAGGCATGACCTAACACACTCCAAATA
The DNA here is from genome assembly GCF_932294415.1 of Quercus robur. Lineage (NCBI taxonomy): Eukaryota > Viridiplantae > Streptophyta > Magnoliopsida > Fagales > Fagaceae > Quercus > Quercus robur. The sequence goes on from NC_065537.1 coordinate 15,462,996, forward strand.
AACCAAAAACCATATCCCATAACTCCGAAGCAACCGGGCAATGAAGGAAAAGATGGTCAACACTTTCACTATTACACTTGCACATAAAACACCAATCCAAAATATAAACCTTTCTTTTCCTTAGATTATCAATAGTCAAACATTTCCCCAAGGCTGCGGTCCAGACAAAAACAGCCACTCTAGAGAGGATCTTCTGCTTCTAAATGCTTTTACAAGGGAAAAATTGCTCACTATGGCCAACAAGAAAATGATAGTATGCACTAACCGTGAACCCCTTACTCTTACAAGGTAGCCAATATCTCTTATCCTCCTCAATTCCCCTTACAGAAGTGCTATAAATGGAATTGATGAAGCTTCTGAAAGCTTCCAATTCACGATTATGCACCTCCCTACAAAACTGAATCTTCCAATGGAGGACTCCATTGGAGTACCTCATTAGATCCGCCACACTTGCCTCTTTTCTACAACTAATCCTATATAATTCAAGATAGCAGACAGCGAGAGAAGAAGTCCCACACCAACAATCTAGCCAAAATTGCACTTTTGAACCATCTCCAATATCATACATAATAAACTGAGATAAAGAGTGCCACCCCCTACTAATATCATACATAATAAACTAAGATAAAGAGCTAGAACACCAACCACCCCAATCACAACCATACTTTACCTTCATCACTTGATGCCAAAGAGCATCCTTTTCTTGCCCAAATCTCCAAAGCCATTTCCCTAAAAGAGCTATATTGAAAGTTCTTAGGTTCCTAATCCCTAACCCACCTGAAGAAAGTGGGGTACACACCTTAGACCAATCAATCAGATGAAATTTGGGCTCATCTCCTAGGCCACCCCACAGAAAGTCCCGCTGAAGTCTAGCAATATGGTTGGCCACAGAGGCAGGAATAGGGAATAAAGAGAGAAAATAAGTAGGAAGGTTAGAGAGAGTGCTTTTAATTAAAGTGACTCTACCTCCCTTGGATAAATATAATTTTTTCTGGCCTGCTAATTTTCTTTCAATCTTCTCAAGAATTGGATTCCAAATAGACTTGTCTTTAAATTTTGCCCCCAAAGGAAGACCCAAATATTTCATTGGGAGAGACCCTTGTTTGCAGCCTAAGACAGCCACCAAAAGATCCATGTTATGAACAGCCCCCACAGCCACCAGCTCAGACTTACCCAAATTGACCTTCAGACCAGACATAGCCTCAAACCAAATGAGCACCATACGGAGAATCAACATTTGATCAATATTAGCATCACAAAAAATTAGAGTATCATCAGCGAAAAGGAGATGAGAAACCATAAAAAATCTACCAGCAGAAGCACCTGCATTAAAACCTGACAAACGACCTTCATGGACAGCCTTATCCAACATTCAACTGACTGCTTCCATCACCAGAACAAATAATAAGGGGGACAAAGGATCACCTTGTCGCAACTCCCTAGAACTTCCAAAGAACCCATGGGGAGTACCATTAATAAGGATAGAAAAACGAACAGTAGATAAACAAAAAGAGATCCATCGCCTCCACTTATCAGGAAAACCACAACGCTCAAGCAAGAGAGTAAGAAAACCCCAGTTCACATGATCAAAGGCTTTCTCAATGTCCAGTTTGCATAACAACCCTGGCTGACCAGACTTCAATCTACTATTAAGACATTCATTAACAATAAGAACAGAATCGAGAATTTGCCTATTAAGAATAAAGACATTCTGAGGAGCAAAGATGATCTTGCCTAAAACCAAGTGAAAACGAGAAGCCAAAACTTTAGCAAGAATTTTTTGAACCCCCCCCCCCCCCCCCCAACAAGGCTAATGGGCCGAAAGTCTTTTATTTCCATTGCTGCAGCTTTTTTAGGAATGAGGGTAATGAAGGTTGCATTCAAGCTTTTTTCAAACTGGCTAGTGCATGGAATTGGTGGAACACAGCCATGATGTCTGTTTTGAGAATCCCCCAGCAAGCTTGAAAGAAAGCCATCGAAAAACCATCAGGCCCAGGAGATTTATCCCCATTAAACTCCTTGATGACTTCTAAAACTTCAGATTCCTTGAAAGGTTTCTCTAACCAATCCACGTTGTCCCCAGAAATACATGGGAAATCCAATACATCCGGGAAAGGGTGCTGCATTTGCTGCTCCGAGTATAGGTTCATAAAGAATTGTTCAACATGGTCAACGATCCTATCCTGGTTGGTAGTCACAGCCCCATCAATCATAAAGGTTTCAATACAATTATTTCTTCTATTAGAATTAGCCATCTTGTGAAAAAATCTCGTATTGGAGTTGCCCTCCTTTAAAAATAACACTTTGGACTTTTGCCACCAACTAATCTCCTCAAGCAAGGCAGCCTTCTCAAGCTCGGCACGAAAGGAAGCTTGATCCAATTTTTCCTCTTCAGATAAGGGTTGAGAGTCCTCTTTTACATCTAAAGCATTCAACTTACTCCATAGCTGCTGCTTCTTTACTGTGATATTGTCGAAATCAGACTCGTTCCACTTCTTTAGGTCCGATTTTAGAGCAGTCAACTTCTTGGCAAGAATGTAACTAGAGGTTCCTTGAAAATGGTAATTCTCCCACCAAGACTTCACCTTATCTAAGAACCTTTCCGCCTTCAACCACATATTCTCAAAACGAAAAGGAATTCGCCCTCTTCGATGACTCCCACTCTCCAAAAGAATAGGGAAGTGATCGGGTAACACTCTAGGAAGCCTTTTTTGGGAGAAGTGAGTGAAGTGATCTACTAGAGGCGGAGAGAAGAGAAACCGATCAATTCTAGAGGCAGAGGTGGAGTTAGACCAAGAGAAAAGACCTCCCTCTAAAGGATTATCCATAAGCCCATGAAGAGAAATAAAATCCGAGAAATCATACATGCAACGAGAGAATCTTCCCGCCCCTAATCTCTCCGATGGAAAGCGGATGACATTAAAATCACCTCCCAAACACCAAGGCAAATTCCACCAACTGATCAAGCCTGCCAGCTCTTCCCACATAAATTGACGATTCCTGTTCAAATTTGGACCATAGATACCAGTGAAGGCCCACTCAAAATGATCACTGACATTTTTGAACCTACACGAAATCGAAAAATTCCCCACTGCTTCCTCTAACTTTTCCACCACCCTTCTATCCCACATGAGAAGGATACCATCGGAAGCACCCTCAAAGCCCAAATATAACCAATCAATGAAGGGGCAACTCCATATGCTTCTAACTAGGCCTCTAGTAACCCATTCCAATTTTGTTTCTTGCAAACAAACAATATCGGCTCTCCAAGAGCGTAAAAAATTGCGAATCTTGAGCCGTTTTTCCTTGTCACTCAAACCTCTAACATTCCAGGATATAATCTTCAAATTCATTCGGAAACAATATGAGCCCTGTCCTTACCATAACTAGAGCGTCTTGAAGACGCGGAACCATAATTGACAGAGCTGAATAAGCCCCTTAATTCCCTTATTCCTTTCCTCCTTAAGCTCTTCTCGGCTTTGTCAGTTTTATCCTTAATAGCCCTCTACTGTATCTTAGTTTCAACAGCCAATAGGAATTTGGTTGCTGGCTTTTCTAAACCTCTAAGGGAAGTCCCAAGAAAATCATCAAAGCCACTGAATTTAACCTGAAACCATTCCGAGTAACTGCCCTTACCCAACAAAGTCTCTACTACCAGAGTTGCTGGCTGATGAGAAATATTCGTAACACCCAAAGGCAAAGAGAAGGCCAGAGGATCAACATTGAGGGGTGGCGAAGAATCAGTGACATCAATCCCTTTTTCTGACTCAGAATTAAGCTCCTTAGATTCCAAAGCCTTCCCCGGAACTATCGCTAATTGGTTTGGGAGACCTAGTGGATGGCTTCTTCAAATCAATGTTTCATACCCAGTGGTCCAAGAGTCTAAATCGTTTCTTCCTTTCGATTTGGGTATTTCTTATCCATTGGAAGGCTACTTCAAATCATATTTTTTCTCCTTCCATTTCGGGTTCTCATGTAATGTAAAGGTTCAATTTTTCGATTCAATTTTTGTGGTTTCAATATCTAAGTTCACCAATTTTAGGTTGTCTATTCAACAATTTTGGTTTTTCAGTTAAACGAGTGAGGAGTATGAGCTCAAATAGAGTGGTGAGATTAGGGATTTGGGGATTTAGGGTTCAATGGAATTGGGATTTTATTTCTAACCTCCCACATGTGTGGGTAGTTTTTGATTGAAGCACGTGAGGGTCACGTGGGACTTCATTTGTGGTGGGAAGTTGACTGGTCAATGGGGCTTAGGACACATAGGATTAGTTAAATACTATTTAAATGGGTAGACTTGACATGATGGCATTCCGTTTGCCACGTATGAATTTTCTATTAGTGGGATGACGGTAAGGACCAAAATGGAAATGGTTTTGGATTTCCAAGAGCTAAAGTAGGTGCATTTAAAAAGTATGGACCAAAACAGGAATCGGCCCAAAATGTAAAGAGCAAAAGTGCATTTTCACCCTTTTTTTTATATAGGAAATATCACTTAAAATTTATTATGAAAATGTTGTGAATTCAATTCTCATAAGCAAAATTATTCAGGTTTGGGGAGAACCACATTGACAATGTATAAATTCTAATGGTCCTCCACTCAAGAATTAGGATGCCTACTTTTTATAGTCAAGCATGGCGTGCTAAGGTTATGGCATGAGCATGATGGTCTAGAGGGAGAGAAAGTATACCCTGCATTGGTTATATGTATCTTCTCTCTCACAGCTGTGGGTCTTACAATGCAAGGTATATTTTTCCCTAGAGGAAAGGGAATGTGCAAACAAAGGATGCGTGCACAAGAAAAGCCATTAGTGCCGGTGGACATGTGCCTTAACAAAGACCTATTCCTTAAAAGGAATCCCTGGCGCCAACTAAAACAATGAAAGAATGATTTATGTGCCATTTGAAACTTGGCGCTTCAGATCTAGTGACTATTTCCTACACATTGATGGCTATGAATGGAAGTAAATTATTCTATTTTAGCAAGTAAGAAAATAAAGAAAAAGGGCATAAAGAAAGATAAATCATAAAAGGAGGGGAAAAAAATTAGTAATTAGGCCCCTTATCAATTCTATAAATTAATTCAGGCATAAAAGTTGAAATGTTTGTTTTTACAAATTAGGAATACCTATTTGAATAAACTTCCGTTTTTGTTACATTGGACCTCTAGCACAATAGAATGCCCGGAGCTTAATTAGTTCTTGTCTTTTATTATTTTTCTTTGGCTTTTCTCACCAGACTCACCTTGTTTCTCTCCTCTGCACCATCCCCATGGCATATTTTAACCTTTCATAATTTGATACAAATTCCCCAGATTCAGGGAGAGCATTGAGTTTTATACCTAAGCACTACTAACAAGTTGAGACCCATGCGAACAAGCTCAGAAAATTATTCACTACTAGCTTATAACCCCAAGCATATAGTTAAGTTTTAGATCCCTGTAAAACTAGATTATTTAACCTAATTAATTAACCAAGTGAATACTTAGGTTTATTATTTAGATCTAGGTTAAAACAATAAAGTCATATCATGTAAGGCAACGGAAAATAAAGAACACAAAGATTTGATGACTAAGGAAAATCTAACCGGTAAAAAACCTGGGGAAGATTTAACCTAACTATCCTCAAGGTAAAAACAAATCCACTATGAAAGAATTGAAGTTTGTACAATAAAACTTAGACCACTAACATCGTATTGCTACCTTGAATAGAAAATTTACTAGCACGATCACATGATAGTTCCGAGTCCACGGACTACTTCTTTTTTTGATCTACAGCAACCACAAGTACTTCCACTTGTGATAAAAAATACAAATTCTCCTGTTTATGACTCCAAGACCACCCTTGAAGGTTTAGATCATCAACACCTTTGATGACTAGAGAAGGCAGCAACTTCTACAACACCCGATCTTGAGATTCTTCAAGAAATAATACTGGTAGAAGACATGAGAGAGCTTTTTAGATACAAAACCCTAGATACAAAAGAGACACATTCTTCTCTCTCTCTGAAAAGCCTTTTAAAAATGTGCTTAGGGTTTTCTTTATATACTAGGAGTGTTTTACTTGAAACCCAAAACGTTTAAGTATAGTTTGAGTTGAAATAGAATTCTGCAGAATCGTATTTCAATCGGTCGAGCCTATTTCTCGATCGGTCTAACCAGGTAGTTTCTGAACTCTTCTTTTCGGCAGCTTGTATATTCTTGAATCTTGACTTATATCAACTTGAGCATTGTCTAATAATACCTATAGACTCTAAGATCTATATCTAGACAAGTTTGTGTTCACGATTTGCCAAGTGTTTTAAACTTTTAGAACCTAACACATATGCATGGATATACTTAAAAGATATACATTAAAATGCATAATATAATTTATACATATATTATTTAAAGACTATTGATATATAGTTATTCTTATATTTTGTTAACTTTTAAAAAAAATTTGTAAGAATATTATTGGGTAGAAAATGTAAATTGTCCATATTAAAAAAAAAAAATTTGATATTGTTTTTTCTTCTTTTTCTATGGTTCATTAATTTTAGACTCTTTGATTTTGTACTCAATAACTCACTTAGATGAATATTTATAATGTGATCTCACATTTGACTCCAAAATTAAAATCTAAAACTCCCTAAAAATAAATATTTTGTGACATATGACGAAAAATTGGACTTCAATTGTAGAATCTAATTAAATTTTCTCTAATTTTGACTATATATATATATATATATATATATGGGATCCACTGTTCCTAATCTTTTTTAAGAAGGCATAGGCATATCATAGTTGAAATAAATCCCCATGGTCGTTTGCGGTGAAGATGGAGAGTGGTGTACTGCTTTTATACCACTCACACACACGGGTGAATAATGAATACAATGTTAAGACTATTTACCTATTGCTTAATACAGACTCATTCCACAATTAAAATTGAATACATGGCATTAATGATGTAATTCTCCTATTATAATGAATAATTTCTATCTAATGTAAAGCTAGAATAGAATTTGGACCTTGAAAATTGTATTATATGTTTTTCAATGTGCTAAGTTTCCTCCATTTATCACAGGAATTTATTTGGAACTTACTTGAGTGGTAAAGTGTCTTCATCGATCGGCAATCTAAAACATCTACAATTCCTGTAAGTCCATCTGAATTTTATTTGAAACTCATAGGACATTGTACGTATAATACTAGTTAAGTAATAGTGATTTGGCAGAATATTGCTCTTGAAAAATTTTGTTATCAGTTTCTTTCAAGTGTGTTGTTTGGGGGAATGAGGAGAAACCAAATTTAGGGGAAATTTGAGTATTTTTGGCTGAATATTAGTTAAAATTGTTTTTATGGGTATAAAATCTAGAACTCTCTCTCTCTCTCTCTAAATAGAAGATCAGAGATTTTATTGAATCCGAAAAGAATGATACAAGCAATTGATCTTTTTTTTTAGAGAGTTTCAACCTATGACGTCCGCTCCTGATAATAACTCTTTATTATCAGACCAAGACACCAATTAGCATTTGGTCTAAGATTGGTGTAGGCAGGAATTGAATCTCAGATCTCTTATTCAACTATCAGAGACTTTACCAATTGAGTTAACTGGAACCCATAACTGATCTTAATGCATAACTGATCTTATACACGTCTCAAAATAACTAAGTCCCTAAAATCAAGAAATCGGTTACTAACTATGCTAATTGTACAATAGTGTTTCATTATATACATGACAGCCTAATTATTACAAGCCACGTGTATCATAGTCTCCAAAGCTATGTATGAAGACTTCATGATAAGGTATTGCCTTAATAGTCTCTAGCACATCCCTACAAGCCCATTGGTGCTCTGTATCTGATGCTTCTGCTGCACGGTTACTACACAATTGCTTATTGTTATGGCTGACCTTGTCTGCTAGTGATGATGTTACTGTGCGTGTACTAGGATCAGTATAGCTACCAACCATCTCTTTGCTCTGTTGGCCTACTCCACCATTGGATTGTTGCCCTGCACTAGTCCCAACAGATAATTTCTTAAGCCTTGAGCAAATTGCATCAGTTTTAACAAGGTGATATGTGATATGTGGCAAGTTACTAAAGAAATTGAGGAGAGAGAGTAGATTGGGAACTCAAATTGCCAAAGTCTAAATTAATTGGGCACTCAAATTGTAGAATTATGAGGGTATTGAGGGGAGAGAGTCTGGAGAAATTATACCGTTCTAATGGTAGATCACGTCACTTGTCTATTATTCTATTAAAAAACTCTCACATGTTTAAATTTGTTGAGTTAGGTCTATGATAGATAAAAATTTAAGCAGAAACTAATTTATTTACTTATTTATTTTTAAACTGACTCAATAATTTTTAGTAGTCCTTCATGAGGACTGTATAATTTCTCGAGAGTCTAACACCGAATTTGATGTTGATTTTCTCCCTACCTTGCCCTGCTGTTTCTTTTTGCCCAAGTGAAGGGAAAATTGACCAAATTTGGTTAAGTGAAAACAGATTTTGGAGGGCGAAAATGTGAGAAGAAATTTGGCAAATAAGATGTGGAATTTTGAGTGTGTCAACGAGGATGGCAATGGAGTGAGGCGGGACCGAAGGATGAGGTCTTTGTCCCTGCCCTGCGTGGTTTTGTCTTGCCCAATCCCTCCCCGTCCCGTCCCGCATGATGGAGAAAACTTTCTCACCCCATCCCCGCCCCTTGGGGCCCCATGAAGCCCCGCCCTACCCCATAAAACTCTACTTTCTGTTAATTTGCCCTGCAACTAGTACAATTTTTTTAATGAAACCTATTTCATTAATAAAAATATATTTGAAATTTCAACTAAATTTATCCAATCAAATCAAATCAATTTTTAGAAAAAATTTGAATAATATATCCAAGTGTTTAACAAAAAAAAAAACTCATAGTATAACACAAAACAAAATAAAGGCAGAGAACCACATTAGGTAGAATAAAATAAGCTAATATTGATATGTTTGTTTAAATAGTAGGGTTTTAGGGTATGAAAAATTTACAATTATAACCCTTAGCAACGCAGGGCAGAGTGGGGATGGGGAGGGGCGGGGCGGGGTGGGTTTAAAAAGTCTAAACCCATCTCCGCCTCGCTTCATGGTGTGGGGCTAAAATTTTGCCCCATCCTTGCCCCACCACCTTTGCGGGGCGGGGTAAAATTATCATCCCTATGTCAACCGGAGAGAGAAAATAGGCATTGTTATTGCCAAATTTGGAAAGAGAAGCTTGGGAGAGAGAGAGAGAGAGACCGAATTGTAGAGACCAAAAAGACCACGAAATTCGTACCAATTAATTAATTAATTATTTTAATGTTGTGGTTTGGGTTGTAATTTGACCAATTGGAGCTTCAATCTGGTTTATGTGGTGGTTGGCTCATGCTTGCAGTGATTGGATTGTGCAATGCGGTGGCACTAAGGTGGCCTGTAGTAGCTATTGGTTGATTTTTGGAAAGGGTAAATAATATTTGATTGGGATGGATATAAAATATTGAGACTGATGTAGTGGTATATATGTGAATAGTACATTAGCTAAAATAACAAAAGTGAAGTTAAAATTGCATTGAGCTTGATACTAATGCTCTAATGTCACTGAGATAGGCCACATTCTTATTGATAATTTGGCCATTATCACTTACTTTTTCTCACTTTTGTCCTTTTTATTTCGGTATTGATTTTGCTAAACTACCATTTATATTATTGAGAAATGTTATAGTCACAAGTTTTTTTATAATATTTTTACAAATTGTTAATATGATAATATTTTACTCATTTTCATGAGTCCATCATTAATATTAATCTTTTACTACTCACTATTTAACAATTTTTTTTTTTTTTTTTTGAGAAACACCATATTAACAATTTGTAAAAGAATGTAGCTTTAGCTTTTTTCTTATTTTATCTTATCAAATAACAGTACACCTGCAACAAACCGATAACAAATTCGCTCACCTTTTTATAAAAAACGAAAATAAAAATAAACAAATTTTCTCACCATCGATATTGTGCCAAAACGCCCAGTTAACTAACATTTCCTTCCTATGTTATTTTTATTTCTTGATGTTCAATAAATTAGGGATCTTTCTGTTACTGCATTATCAGGGGAGCTTCCGCATGAACTTGGAAATCTTACTAATTTAAGAAACTTGTAAGTTTCCCTCATTATTAATTTTGTAAGTCATCTATGTGCGTCCAGATGTTGGTGTTTTTTTACGGATACTATAGCCTTCTTCAAAAGCAACCTTCCTTCTTCTTCTTCTTCTTTTTATTCTTCTTCTTCTTCTTCTCTCTCTCTCTCTCTCTCTTTTAAAATAAATTTTTTTAAATCTGATGATGAAATTCGAATCGTAATAGGTTCCAAGAAGCCTTTCCACAAATATTGCAATTTAGTGCCCACCCAGATGCAAGTGAATATATATTCTGTTGCTTTCCGAATTTTATACGACCCACTTGATAACCTGAATCTAAGAGAATCAACTTCTTGGTTTATCATTTAATCATTGTTTTTCTTGTTGATTTTGTAGGCATTTGGGTATAACCAACTTTTCTGGCTCTCTACCGTCTGAGCTTGGGAACTTGAGGAATTTAGAAAGATTGTAAGATCTCATACAAGACCAACCGTTAATTCCTTTCTAATTTTTAAATTTTATTTCAATTGATAAAATTACATACAAATAAGTGGATTTTGAACTTACAAAATCAACTTCCATCTCATTGTTATGTAACCTTCCATTTTCAATGTAAGTTCTGCAAATCCATTAGATGGTATTTTGTTGGTACTTACTAACACCTATAATATTTTTCAAAATATGAGACATATGACGTTGTTAGGTTTGCATATGCATTACAATATATTTTATCACTTTGATTTATGAGTTCAATAACTCTAAAAATACCATATTTTTTTTATAATTTTTTAAAAATAATTGTTGACATGGTATGTTGTGAATAATGTATACTAAAAATTGTGTCATTGATAAACCAAAGTAAAATAATGCTACACAAATTACTATAAACCATATATGTAATTGTGAAAATTGTTGTGTCTTTTTTTTTTTTCTTTTCTTTTTTTGACAGATAAAAATTGTTGTATCTTTAATATTACTTTTTCTTACGTTCCATTTGTTTTAATGTAAAATATTTTACTTATAAAATATTTTACTAAATTTTTTTTTCATTTTATAGTGTTTGGTTTGCAATCCAAAAAATGCAAAAAAAAAAAAAAAAAAAGTATTTTTCAACAAAATGAAGGAATTTTAACAATTTCACAACCACCACTTTATCTGGCAAAAACTAGATCATCCTCACTCCACCAACAACCTAAACCACTACTAGATCTGTACAAACCCACCCACCACCACCCTAACACTCCACTGACTACTCAAATCCACAAATTGGAGAAAGAAAAAAAGGAGAGGCCAAAGCCGGCCAACCACCCACCATAACTCACAAACCTAGCCCTCACCATGGCCCAAAAACCATTCCAACCACCTAAAAGCTCAGAGATCAACAGACTCACAAACCACCATCCCAGCCATCGAAAAACCCAGCCACCCACCACAACCCAAAAACTAGCCAAAAAACCCAAATCAATAAACCCATGTAGTGGTAAAAATTACCAGATCTTAGAATCGGTGGGGGAGTTAACGAAGGTGGTGGTAGAGCCGATGTGCGGGAGGATAAAAGAATTGGAGTTAGAGTTGGTGTATGGTAGGACAAAAAAAAAAAAAAAAGAGTCGGTGAATTTGAGTGATCGAACCAAGAATTGGTGGGTGGAGGTGTGGAGCCAACAACGGCCACGGTGGAGTTAGCGATGAGAGCCACCAGAGATGAGTGGCACCGACGAACCTAAACGTGGCTTGGTGGCTCTAGTTTGGGGTGAGGGAGAATTTAAGGGTGAGAAGGGAGAGAGTCGTGGGAGAGAGCGTGAAATGGATGGAGGTCTAAGGAAGAGAGAGTATCGGGATAAGAGCTTGAGATCAAATGTAAAATTTTTTACCAAAATTTTAAGTGTAAAATATTTTATATAAATTTGCTTTAGTTGATTTGGTTGACTGAAAATGTTTGACAAAATATCTTACTAAAAAAAAAATTCTGTAAAATGGGAAAATATTTTCATAAAAATATTTTATACTAAAACAAACGGAGCATTAGTCACATGCTATATTAGGAGCCATAGAAGTGATTTGGTGGATATTATATTTATACGACTGTTGCATAGAATTCATATTATTTTGATCATTTGAAGATACCACAAGAATTTTTGAAAATTATTCTAGAGTTCTTTTAGGTTGTTCTCTTGAATGGGTTGCAAAATAGAACAGAGTTTGGGTTTAAACATATTTGGAAATATCTTTTCTAACTTATTATGTGACGATTTATAAGATTATTCAATTTAATTGTTTAAATAAGTTATATGACTCATTATCAAAAGTTATGTAAGTAAAATTACATATAGATGATCTCTACAATTAACACATGGTGAGTTAAAAATAAATAGTTTCAAATATGTTTGGATCCAAAACTTTTACCAAAAAATTAAATGAGTTTTGAATGCTGGCTTAGACCTGTATTTCAATTGTTAAATTCATCAATTATTGTTAAATTCTAATAAATTTTTATATGAGCTGAAAATAGAATATCAAATATTAGAAGATTCATGTAAATAGTTTACCTTGACAGGTGGATTGATAGTTGTGGAGTCGGTGGTGAGATTCCTTCAACATTTGCCAATTTAGTAAACCTCCAGCAAATGTAAGAACTAGGTTACTACTTTTTTTTTCTTTGTTCTTAAAAAAAAAAAGACTTACTGCGTTTCTCAATCAAAAACTTTCTAAAAATATATTTAATAATTAAGATAATAAAAAAATGATAAATCCAAATTACACCTTTAAATTTTGGTAAATTTTCATCTTCGTTTCTAATGTTTTCTTTATTTAATCAATTTCTGCTACAGGTAGAAAGCTATCATTAAATATTAAAAAATATTTTTGTATACTAAAAATTTAGCCAACACTTTTTTAAATATTAAAAGATTTGAATCTATAATATAATCTTCTGTATATTGTAATCTAATCCCTATCCACACACACAAATGGCAAAATCAGTAAACTAATTCTGGAATCCTCAATAAAAGACCTGAGTATTGAAATAATTGAGTTATAAAATTTGGAAAATTAGGGCACAAATGGAAACAATAGTAACCTTGTATAGTTGTGATTTCCAATTGGCCTTTGTTGGCTTTAATTCCGTGCCAAATTTGATTGTCATTTCTTCAATCATTTTCCTATATTTATGTGGGTTTATTTGTAAAGGATGAGTGTGAGAGATTAGTGAAGAATCAAACTTCAAAGATGAATCAGTGCAGTTCGCGACTAGTTTGTGAGAAGAGTAACTCGCGAAAGGCCACATGTGAATAGCACATGACTGGAAGTTGAAGAGTCATGCCAAGCTATCAAGTTCGCGAGTGTTTCGCAAGAAGGGCCATCTCGTGAGGTATCTGCGAAATATTATGTTTGGCAAAAAGATAGTGTTTTACCAAATTCTTTACTCACACTATAAATATCCTCATTACCCACGAATTTAAGGGAGTGCTTTTCAGAGAAAAAACCCTAGCAAATACACTTGAGAGTTAGAGATTATAATATCCACAATCATCTATACATTTTCTTTTGGTTTTCCTCTACTTCTACCTCTCTATCTCTACATCTATGAGGGGTTCTTAGCCCAAACACTTACCACATCTAATATAAGTGTTAAGTAAGGTTTTGGTGCTATTAGGAAACATTGGAATTAGCCATTTAGTGGTGAATGCAATCGGGTTGAATTGTAGGATCCAGGAAGTTAGAGAAGACTAGACTCCAAGAAGTCCATTGGTTGTAGGAGCTTGGAGGGCTCAAGTACATAGAGTAGACTAAGCTTTGAGGGTCTTTTGATATTCGTGTACTCCAACTTTATTCTCTAGTGGATCAATTTCGACTTGGAGAGTTGCGGAAAGATTTTTCTCCGAGTTCTTTGATTTTCTCTTTGATAACACGTCTTGATATTATCTTGTGTTTGCATCTCTCTTCCCTTCTCTTTAAGATTTACTTTTATTGTTCATTGTGCTTCGATATGGCTTAGAGTGGAATTATCGGATCTTTGCGCATATTTACTCTTTTTCCATACTTTGTTAAGTTAGAGTAAAAGCAATCCAGCTGTAATTTTTAATTTCAGGGTTTGAACAAGTTCTAGTGTTTTCAGATTAATTTGAGCTTTCAAACCTAATTCGGAACCCATAGTACTTGCGCATTGAAACAATTGAGTTATAAATATGAAAAATTAGGTTTAGCAAAGAAGAAAGGTAAAAGGAGAATAGAAGCAAAAGAAAACAAAAACGTTTAACATGTAATCTGCCATGCCGACACCTTAGCATAGATTTATATTAGGGTTTTTATTATGATTTTGAAAATAGCCTTATTAATGTGTTAATATATAAAAATAATAATTAGAAGAAACTCTCACAAAAAAAGTATCACTAACCCAATTGGTTGGAACCTTTTGCTATTTTTAAACATCCAGAATTCAAATCCCTACACCCTAACCATCTATGTACTATATATTGAAAAAAAAAAAAAAAAAAAAAAAAAAAAAAAAAAAAAAAAAAAACCAACTCAAAACTCTGAGTCTAACATTTATATATGATCACCTAAACCCCATTCTAAATCATAAAGATCACGAAAATATAATCTTGGTATCAATAAAAAGATTTGCAATGTGCACAACCCTAAACGAGGGGGTTTGAGGAAGAAAGAGTGAGAAAGGGTAATTGGGTGAGAAGGAGATAAAGGAATAAGGGAGATTATCGAGACATTGAACTAAACAATAAGGATGGTGTTGGAGTGGTGAACCACAGATCCGAGGGGTCAGTCTAGGTCAGAGAGAGAGAGAGAGAGAGAGGCATTAACGAAATAAGATTTTATATTAATTTATTACTTAAAAATGCAATTAATTATTTGAAATATTAAAAAGGGGAAGAAAAAAAAAATGATATTAACTTCAAAAGGTGTTTATTGGTAGCTTTCTAAAGGTAGTGGACGGAAGAACTAACTTGACAACAAATGTAAATTTTAAGGTCATATTTTGACAAAAATGAAACTTTTAGAGTTGAAAATGAGAATCCTTCTAAACTTGAAAGGGTGTAATTTACATATTATCCAAAAAAAAAAAATGATAAAATTATTTGAGGAATAATACTTCTCTCGGTCTCAGGTGGGCATCAGACAATGAATTCACAGGCAGGATACCGGATTTCATAGGGAATTGGTCAAGGCTTACTGTTTTGTAAGTCAATACTGCTAACCTTATCCGTTCTTTTTCTTACAATCAGGATTGATCTGGCTCAGGTTTTTGTTTCACTACAAAGTCAATGTCAAACATTGTTATTCTACTTAGAAGATAAATTTGTTCAAGATATAATTGACGACATGCAAATCATTCCATAGGGGGCTTCAGGGAAACTCTTTTGAAGGTCCATTACCCTCAACTCTTTCCAATTTGACATCTATGGAGCGGTTGTGAGTGTCTACAAGTCAACTAAATTTAGTTAGTTTTTTTTTTTTTTTTTTTTTTTTTTTTTGTAAATGCATAATTCAAAAAATCACATTTGTGATATTGTTGTAGGGTGATAAGCGATGTGTCAAGTGGGACGTCTTCACTGGCATTTATAAACGACATGGAGTCTCTTGTTGTCTTGTAAGGCAACAGCAAAGCAGATATATAAGTTTTCTTTCCTTATTTGTTGCCTTTCCAGAATATGGTATCACAATTTATTTTCATGTATTGCAGAGGTTTGAGGAATAACAACATTTCTGATTCAATTCCATTGAATATTGGAGGATACAAACATTTGGAACGATTGTAAGTAATACCCATTGGTGGGTGACTTTGGGATACATGTGAAGACTGAAATATGTTAGGTTGTATTTGAATTGGATTCTAAGCAATTCTGCACTACTCCAACCTGAAGAAAGATATTTACAGGATTTTCAATATTAAAATTTAACAACTAATAAAATGAAATCATATAATTATCAGGTCACTCGGTTTGTATCCCAATGAGGGGCCACTGTTTTTATTTTATCTTCTTCCATCTTTCTCAATCCCTTTCGTGTTTCTTCTTTCTTGTTTGGATGATTTGTTTAGCTCATTGAATAAGGATTGCAGTAGCCAGTAGTAGATTAGACAGCTAATTTTATATATCTACGAGCTATTAAGCAATAACTTCTTATCAGTCCATGTGATAACATTATTATTCTCTTTTAGGGACTTGAGCTTCAACAATATAAGAGGGCAAATTCCAGACTCTCTTTTCCAAATGAGTTCTCTTACTCACTTGTAATATACCTTATTTTCTCAACTGCATTTTTACATCTGAACATATTCCTTTCTGTATTGACGCATTTACCATTGCCTTCATTGTCAGGTCTCTTGGAAACAATAAGTTAAATGGCACTCTGCCTGAAAGTATAAGTGGTTCTGTTGTCTACATGTAAGACATTGTTTGCCTTTAGTTAAGTATTCAGTTTTCTAGTTCAGGAATCCTTTCTACCTACTGCAATCAATTATTGACACTATGCTATTTGAGGGAATTATTGACACTATAGGGCATAGGCATCGTTTACCAATTGGATGGACCAATGTCCCTAACATCCTTGTTTTATATAATATGCCTGCAGTGATTTGTCTTACAATTATCTGCGGGGGGGAAGCTTCCCATCTTGGGTCAACTCAAATTTACGAATGTATGTTTATTATTGTTTACTTCATTGTCTTTATTTTTATTAAGTTAATCATTTTCTATCAAATTTAAAATTTTGAGATAACTAACAAATTATTAGATTTATATATATGTTGTATTTAAGTAGGTAATCTTGAGTTCAAATCTTATTTTTATTGTTATTCTTTACCTCCTACATTTCTCCTTTTTATAAGTTAAAAGATCTATGTGTTGGGTAGTTTATTATATTGTATTTGAAAATATTCTATATAATTTGTTTATTTTCCTAATATTCTATTACCTGCTACTCTTGAACACCATCCCCCCGCCCCCTAACGTTCAAAAAAATCTTGAATTTTGAATATAATCTTGAACACTCTGCTTTTACCAATGATGAAACTGACATGGAGATTTTACTGGCTATATATATATCATGCAGAAATTTAGTTGCGAACCAATTCACAATAAAGAATTCAAGCAGAAGGTAATTCTTTCTATACATGCTATATTTCAATGACTAAATTTTACTGTGATGAGCGTGTAAAAGAAAAAAAAGAAAAAAAAAAATAGTTAGTCGTTTCAAATTAGTTAACATGTTATTGATGTTTTATAAATAGTTGCAAATCCACACAATGTGCAGAAAAGTTTGATGATTTATTTTTTTTTTTCTTAAGTGAAAAATGAGAATAATAGATAAGTTTTATATGTATTAGTCTCAAACATTTCTAAAAATGATATGGTTATTTACTAACAAAATATGGTTGATATAATTTATTAGATTTTCTAACTTAAGCTATTTCTATTTGTTATTCAAAAGTGTTTTAAATTCTATAAATTTTTTTTAAAGGAAACATAAAGCATTTTGCATTCAGTTGTTATATAAGGTAAGATATATATTTTGTTATTAATGTAATGTGTGATTAAAATTTGTTTTGAGTGCATCTTAGAAAGAGTTCGTCCTTTATATGTCTTGAATGATTTAAAATTGACGCAAATATAGGTAAATACATCACTTATATTAATAAAAAAAACAAATACAAGATTTTAATAACATAAGAATAATGTAACTTATCAATAACCTATCAACATTATGCTGAGAATATAGCATAATTGTTAATGAAACAACTCCTCTTTCTATACAAACTTATTCTTGCAAAATATCAACATTGCTACTTCAATATGCCCAAAAACTCATATTGATGTGCCTATCACACACACTACCCATATTCAATTACAAATCAGCAAAACTATGTTGAATTGCATGAGCATGAAGACTCTTTGCAAAATTTTGATTTCTCCTACATGCCGAAATCATACTCCTTCTCAATCATGCATAATAAGAAGACTTCATAGCACTTACAAAACATTATTTACTAACCATCATAATATAAACAACTCATAAAAAATAGGAAAAAGAAAGAAGAAGAAAAATTGTACAATGCAAAATGTAGATTATGTTTAAGGTTGCCCTTACGAACAAAATGTCCTTGTTCATTTCATTTTTCTTTTTCGTAATATATATATTTTTTAAATAGTCTGTGTTTTGGATATAAGGAAGATAAATTTTAGAATTTCATGTCGGTTTTTTTTTTTTTTTGGTATTGAATCTTTCTACATTTTTTCTGTTAAGGTTATTATTTTTTAATATAACTTTTTTGTGTTTTAGATATTAGTGAGACAAAGTTTGAATTTTGATATAATATATCTGCTTTTATGCTATGGAATTGTGGTTCATTGGGTTTTGGGGAGTTTTCTTGAGTGATTAATATAATATATTAATCACTTTAAGTCAAAAAGTCTAAGTTCAATGAGTATGTGTTCAATTATGTTATATCAAGTACTTATTCTTCTCATCGTTATTTAATGTACGACTTTACTCACACATATATACTCAATATTGGGTAAGTTTTTTTTAACCTTGTTATTCATTTATAAAATTTTCAAATACATATTATGTGCTTTGCATGTTAAGGAGAGGAAACTTTTTGTCTCTTTTGGACTGATGAATAGTTTCTTCAAATACGATTAATGTATATTTTATTTTAGGGTGAGAAAATTTGGTTTTTTCTTATGCGACTCTTTTATTTTCTCTTTTGGTTTTCATTCTTAATGTTCTTACATTGGGGTTTGGAACAAATTTTTTGTTTCCTATTTTCATTTAATCGATTATCATTTGTTATGTTTTCTATGTTTTTTTTTTCTTTGGTTATTTACCATCTCTCATAAGTTCTCTTTCCCTTTTTTTGGTGTTTTCAAGTTATTTTATATCTTTATGTAAAAAAAAAACTACAAAAATCTTATTACAAATAGTTGAATAGCTTTCAAAGATGTAATAGTTATCAGTTGCAACTTAATAGTTTTATATCAAAATTGAATAAATAAAAATTAAGCAAAAGTGAGGAAAATAGAAAACTTGTGATCCAGATTTAAAAGACGGAATGAACAAAATGTATGAATCGATACCAAATGAAGGAAAAATATCAGCCCGAAACAATATTTAATTGAATAGTATATTAAAATGGAGAAAGTTTAGTTATAAAATTGGTTGTAGTCTAAGGTTACAACCTAGTCAATATCTTTTTATTAAAGATGAATTTTGACAAATCCGTCATTGGATTACATTTTCATTTTATAATATCAATGCTTGCAAGGTTTCTAGAAAATTAAAGATCAATAACTTTGTCATCAATATTTTTTTTTTAAATTGCAAGTTTTAGTAGTTTAAAATTATGCATAAAATATAATTTTATAAGTCATATAGTAAATAATATTTAATTGGTACAAAATTTGACATGTGTATTAAGAGTGTAAAGAACATGCAATACAACAGTTAAATTTTCAAAATATGTAGTAATGTTAATGATATTAAATAAAATTGTTACCTTAAACTACAACTAATTTTATAGTCAAAATTGTCCTATTAAAATTGATAGTGCTTGGTAACATATTAACAAAAACATCCATTAACACAAGCTATACAGGGTATTGTTTTCTTTGCGTTAGAACTTTAGCTATCCATTTCCAAAGCCAACTAATTAGTAAACATAACTCATAATAATAATAATAATAATAATAATAACAATAATAATAAGTTATGAAAAAACATAATATGTGATGGATAATTTATTCCAATGTGATAGAAGTGGTTTAATAAACTGTGATCAAGGAAAATAACCATTAACGAAAAGAAGTGGGAAAAAAAAGCACCAAAAGTTTAACGAAATATAAGGAAGAGAAAAAAATTGTGGAGTAGGGTTCAATTCTAGGGTTCAATCCCCCTTACTTATACTTAGTGCAACATTAAAAATGTTTGAGATATATGTTAGCCCAATAATCATGGCCCAAGCCCAATCATGCTTTGTGTGCAAGCCAATATATATTTTGTATTACAAGTCTATTAATTACAGTTCGTCTAGAGTTAAACATATTATAAATAGGTCATATTAGATTCATAATAACATAAGATTTGTATTATAGTCAAATATTAAAAATGTAACCTTTAAGGGTTTTCTTCGTAGACATAAGTTGTTCAACTGAATCATGTAACTCTTGTGTGTTTTTATGTTATGATTTTATACTTCCACTTCCACATCTATTTTAGCAAATCTAACCAAAAGAAAAAAAAAAAGAAAAGTATGTAGAGTTAACTTGTATGATCATGTATTAGAATTATTAATTTGCAACAAAGTATTTTTCTCGTAAGAATATTTCACTTTAGGTATATTAAACTATGGAAAATGTTAACAGACGTCTTAAGAGCATTGGTTTAAGATCTATTTTTATTACACTATTTTATGAGAAAATGATAAAGTAATTAATTTTTTTGACAGCTTGTTCTATTTATTATGAAAGTGATGTCAAAATTTTTCTAATAAAGTTTATCAACAATTTCTCTTAAGACACTCGTTAACATGACCCTTAAACCATTAATTAAAAAAATATTTTTAATGACATTTGCTAATGATAATATAGTTGGGATTAAGTTTTAACAATCATGATAGTCAGAAAAGGAAAGAGAAAAATAGAGTTTTCTTACCATTCAAAAGCTCCAACTTGTAGCCCTCTATTTTTAATGTTTTCTTTAAACCCAAACCACTACTTTATCATCTATAATTATAGCACTATCTCTTACAAAATATATCATAACTTTTTGTACTAAATACATAGCTTACTTTGATACATTCATAAATTTCTACTAAATCAAAATATACCTATATGAAAATGTTTTACAATGAAACGCAAAACATCATTACAATTTTTTCTCAACAATGATTAAGCATCTATATAAAAATTATTAAAAAAAAAAAAGGTGATAATGAAAATCTAATTATGAAAGCCAAAACATGTCACTTCCAATTATTTTCATTTGACTCACCATTACTTTTGTCTAATTAAGTTCCACGATAGAGTACTTTCATAACAACTAAAAAATTATAAATTTCTGCATAAAAAAATATAAAATATAAAAATAAGCTTAGCAAAACCTCATAGTTCAACTTCTAAACTGATACTAAAAAAACTCACATATATTCTCATTTTTAAAACAATTAATAATTAATGCAAACTCAAATCCAACTAATGTTATATATATATATATATATAGAGAGAGAGAGAGAGAGAGAGAGAGAGAGAGAGAGAGAGAGCATTTGATTGGGAATTGAAACACCAAAACACCTAACCCAGACAGGTCATGCCTAAAAGGGTTTTATAATTACCATATCTTCTTGCCAAGGGCGATTTGGGGGCATAAAAATAGTGCAATTTGAAAGGTCATTACTCATTTTTTGCCGTGGTATAAAAGTAATGCTAGAACTTTTGATAATGTTGTTTGTGTGTATGATGGTTGCATGAACATATCCTTTCTCTAGTTTCTTAGATTTTAGGGTAAATTACAAAGTTGGTCTCTATCCTTTATATACTATATCTCAATTTAAGGAGAAAATGGGTAAATGCCCTTTTCGTGCAAATTTTTTAGCGTTTTGCCTCATTTCCCAAACTAATTAGGGAAATGCTCCTCTGTTAAAACTCAACTTTCTAAAAATCAAGTTTCAATTTAAAACTCGATTTTTGGACAATCAAATTATAACAAACTGAAAATTAAAAAAAGAAAAAATAAATTACTGGAACTCAAGTTCCATGCAATTTTTTAAAGCCCTATATTGGTGTTTTAAAACATGCAAGTTTTTTTCTTAAGTCTGATCGCTCCATAGAGAGCCCTACAGTGGCGTTTTAAAGCCCTACAATAGCGTTTTGAATACCTATAGTGGCATTTTTTATGGAACTCGAGTTCCATACAAATTTTTTTTTTAATTTTATTATTAATTTTATTTATTTATTTATTTATTTATTTTTTAAGTTTGATCGTCCCATACTCAATTTTGACAAAATCGAGTTACAAAAAAAGGGTATTTTCCTAATTAGTTTGGAAAAGGGGGCAGAACGCTAAAAATTTTGCGCGAAAAGGGCATTTGCCCATTTTCTCCCTCAATTTCGTCATTAACCTTTCAATCATGTTAATTTGGTCCCTAACATTTTCAATGTCATATCAATTTAATCCCTGTCATTATTTCTTAGACTATTGTACTCTCAGAACTAGGCTATATTATTCATCTAGTATACTTTGATATTTTTATTTAACGGTATGTTCAATTGAAAGTGTGATTTTAATTTTTTTATGTTATAGAGCTGCAACTTAGATCTTTAGTGGTTGCCATAGGTTAAATTGTGAGAAGGGTAGACATTAGATGTTTTGGGATACGTTCCACTATCATGAACTTTTGGTTCTTGTTCCTTTTTTATGGACAGAATATATTTTTATATTCTACGGGTTAAGGTTGTGATATTGCAAATGTGATTCTTTGATTTTAGTTTATATGAACTTAATGGTGTGAATCTTTCGATAGGAAAGAAATTTAATTTTATATGTGATGGTGAAGGATAAGTGTAGCTTGTCCTTGGGTTGTCGTCCACAAAATGCAGGTTACCATAACACTTGGGCTTGCCCCTACTCATCCATTGTATCACTCATGGGTTGTCTTAATCTTTTTATGAGAGGCTCATCCGTACTAAGGAAAGTCGTCCAGACATGGATGACCCTTCAATACTTGGGAACATTTCTAGATGCTAGATTTATCTACAAGAGCTTATGAATCGGACCACATGTAACCATTTTAGTATGTGAGTAAGATCTTGATTCATCGCTATAACTTCTTGCCAAGCACTTAACTTCCAATGACAGTTATAGAAGATAAAAGTAAATAATATAACTCCTATAGCGGTTGCAAGAGTTGAGTGTAAACCTTCTGACCTCTGCAAATATGGGGGAAGGTACAAAGACAAGTAACTGTTTCAAGAGCACACTATATAAATACTCATTCACAACAAACAAAGGTAAGTTTGAGACAATTCCCAAAAACTTGGTACTCTAGAATTTAAGGGAGAAACTAACTTAAGCATCAAAGGGTTCTTGGTTGGCCAGCTTCGGTCTCCTTTGATTGTTTGTTTTCCATTTTAGGCCTTCTAGACCATTGAAGTCCTAAGCATTCAGCCTACTGATTTTTTGTGCATTATTAGTTGGTGCTATCTATTGGAAAGATCATTTTTGTGTTTTGCAATTTCTTTCTCCGACAAAAGGCTGCATGGTTCGAACAAGATTAAGGGCCACTAGTATAGGCCACCAGGAGAGTAGGGATGCCTCTAGTAATCTCCACCGTGATCAATAGTTAGTACCTGTCACGCAACCGCCTTCTGTCCAATATATACAATCCATGGCAGCAGCCATGGCAGAATTAACCCATCAAAATCAAGAGTTGGCTAGGGAGATTAGTTTAAGGAGGCAACACCATGAAAAATACACGGAAGGACAAGCCTAGAGTCAAGAAGATAGAGGAAATGCTAAGCACGAAAACAAGTCAAGGGGTACCGTTTCATGAAGGGTGCCACACTTGGAGAGGGAGATGAATCAGATGAGGAAGGTCATGGACGAGATGAGTGAGAACATGAGAAGGGCGAATCTCGTAGATGATTTGGTTCATCGAAGAGACTCTCCTTTTACGGCTTCCATCAATAACCATCCCTTGCCTCCTAAGTTCAAGATGCCTTCCTTGAACTCATATGATGGAACACATGACCCTTTTGATCATATTGCTACTTTCAAGACTACGATACACCTTTAAGGAGTTCTAGACGAAATTATGTGTAGGGCCTTCCCTACTGCCCCCAAAGGGCCAACACAAGTATGGTTCAGTAAGATACCTCTAAATCATGTGAGTTTTTTCGAAGAATTGAGTAAGCTGTTTGTCAACAATTTTATTAGAGGACAAAGGCATAAACATTCCTCATCCAGTTTGTTAACCATAGAGCAAGGGGAAAATGAAAGCTTGCGCTCCTTCATTACACGTTTCAACAAGGAAGCCCTGACAATGGACGAGATGGACGACAAGTTGTTGTTGGCAACCTTCCATAATGGAGTAAACTCCAATTTATTCATCCATAAGCTTTATGAACAAGAGCCTCAAACTATGGCTGAACTCATCCACTCAGCCCAAAACTTCATGAATGCAGAGGACGCAATGATAGCTAAGAAGAGGAAGAGAGCTGAACGAATGGAAGCAGATCTCCCCGCGCCATCCTGAGCAGGGTCCTCATCCAAAGAAGGCATGGACAGGAGAGAAAAAAGATTTAGATAACAAGAAGGCAAGCTTTTCGGCATGGAGTCAGCAATATACGTCCTTGAACATTCTGCTGGAACAAGTTCTCATGTAGATCAAGGATGATCCTTCCTTGAAGTAGCCGGAAAAAATGAAGGGAGATCCCAACAAGTGTTTTGATTTGAAGCAACAGATAGAAAAGCTAACTACAGCAAAATTTATCTACAAAGTTTGTTGCCCGGACTGGTTGGCTAATGTGGTGATGGTCAAAAAGGCTAATGGCAAATGGAGGATGTGCATAGACTTCACCAATCTGAACAAGGCTTGCCCTAAAGATAGCTATCCATTATCGCATATTGATCAACTGGTGGACTCAACTGCGGGTCATAAATTACTAAGTTTCATGGATGCCTTCTCAAGTTACAATAAAATATGGATGGACGAGGTGGATCAAGAAAAGACATCCTTTATTACCAGCCAAGGTTTGTTTTGCTACAAGGTGATGCCCTTTGGTTTGAGGAATGCGGGGGCAACTTATCAGAGGCTGGTTAACCATATGTTTCGTCCACAAATTGGGTGAAATGTGGAAGTTTATGTAGATGATATGTTGGTAAAGAGTTTGGGCGAGCAAAAGCATTTGGACGACCTCCAAGAAACCTTTGACATGCTTAGACAGTACAACATGAAGTTAAATACGAGCAAGTGAGCTTTTAGAGTCTCGTCTGGTAAGTTTCTCGGGTTCATGGTTTCTCATAGGGAAATCGAGGCAAACCTCGATAAAATCCAGGCAATATTGAATATGGAGCCACCAAAAAACATTAAGGAAGTCCAGTCCCTCACTGGACGAGTTGCTGCTCTTAACAGGTTCGTTTCTAAAGCTACTGACAAGTGCTTGCCATTTTTTAATGTTCTGAAGAAGACATTTGAATGGACAGACGAGTGTCAGAAGGCCTACCTCATAACAATTATACTTGTATTTAGCGGTGTCCTCGCATGTAGTAAGCTCAACGTTGATTAGAGAAAAAGCGAAGATTTAGAAGTTGGTTTATTACACAAGCCAAGCACTAAGAGGGGCAGAAGGACGATATCCCATGATGGAAAAGTTGGCCTTTGCTTTGGTCACAGCTTCTAGAAAGTTGAGGCATTACTTTCAAGTTCATGTCATCAATGTCTTGACAGATCATCCACTGAAGAAGGTAATGAACAAGTTAGAAGCCACAGGATGACTAATCTAATAGGCCATAGAACTTAGCAAGTTTGATGTCAGTTACCAACCAAGAAATATGATAAAGGCACAGGTATAGGCCAATTTCATTGTAGAGTTCAGTCCTAAGCAAGGTGAGTTAGACGAAGTGGACAAAGTACAAAGGTGGGTCGTCAATGTGGATGGCTCGTCCACGTCATATGCAGGGGGAATTGGAGTTATACTCAAATCCTCGGAAGGGGACAAGTTGAAATACACAGCCCGTCTACAATACCAGACTACCAACAATGAAGCTGAATATAAAGCTCTCGTTAAAGGATTAGAATTGGCTAATTCCTTAGGGGCAGAGTCAGTAATCGTCCAAGGGGATTCTCAGTTGATCATCAATCAAGTGAATGGAATGTGTGAAGCTAAAGAAGATTAGATGAAGAAGTACCTAAACAAGGTAAAGCAGCTTGTCAAAAAATTTAAAGAAGCCAGTTTTGTTCAACTCCCGAGGGAAGAAAACTTGGAAGCAGATGCTTTGACAAAAATAACTTCAGTAGGGGGAACCATGGATGAGTGTGATAAAGTCCAATATATGCCGAGCATAGATCTTCCAGAGGTACAGCAAATTGAAGGAGAAGAAAATTGGATGACTTCAATAGTCATCTATCTCAAGGATGGAAGGTTTCTAGAGGACAAGGTCGAGGCCAGGAAGTTGAGGATCAGAGTTGCCAAGTATGTCCTCATAGACGAGGTGTTATATAAACGAGGTTTCTCTCAGCCCTACTTAAGGTGTTTAGCCCTGGATGAGTCGAACTATGTATTGAGAAAGGTTCATGAAGGAGCATGCGGAAACTACTCAGGAGCATAAGCATTAGTTCATAAGGTCGTTCGTGTAGGTTACTACTAGACAACTATTCAAGTAGATGCTAAGGCTTATGTCAAGGTGTGTGACCAGTGCCAACACGGAGTATCTCACCCCTATGATGGCCCCATGGCCCTTTGCGCAATAGGGACTAAATATCTTAGGTCCCTTTCCACTCGGAACCAGGTAGATGAAGTTTTTGGTAGTAGAGATTGATTACTTCACTAAATGGGTGGAAGTTGAACCCTTAGCGAAAATCACACAATAGAATGTTAAGAACTTCATTTGGAAAAATATTATATGTAGGTTTCGGATATCCAGGGTACTAGTATCTGACAATGGATGACAATTTGATAAAACACCTTTCAGGGATTTTTGTGAACAACTTGGAATAAAAAATCATTATTCCTCACCCTTCCACCCACAATCAAACGGACAAGCAGAAGTAGCGAATCAGTCCTTGTTGAAAATCATCAAGACTCGACTTGAAGGGGCAAAGGGAATATGGCTAGATGAGCTACCAGGTGTTCTATAGGCTCATAGGACGACTGTGAGGACCCCCACAAGGGAATCCCCTTTCAAATTGGCCTATGGAAGTGAAGCACTCATACTTGCAGAAGTGCGCATGGCCAACCACAAGGTAATGAAATATCAGCACAGGGAGAATGAAGAACAACTTCGTCTTAACCTTGATCTCATTGAATCTTATGGCTAGGCAGTATGATGCAATGGTGAAGCCCAGGTGTTTCAATATTGGGGACCTTATCCTAAAAACGGTCTCCTTGGCAACCAAAAACCCAGCCCATGAGAAACTGGGGCCTAATTGGGAAGGACCCTATAGGGTCATTAATTGCAAATGGCAGGGATTATACTACCTGGAAGCCTAAGATGGACAGAAGCTAGAGCACCCTTAGAACGTTAAGCACTTGAGGAAATACTACCAATGAAGGGTCTGCCAAGACAAGTAGCATCACGGACGAAGTTGAAGTGTGAAGTCGAAGTGTTTCCCTCATGTTTATTTATGTTTTATTACTACTACTGTATATTTTGAATATTTTAATTCCCTAAAAAGTGTATTAGACTCTAACTTATGCGCCGTCTAAGGACAAGTTTATGATGGATGAAGTTATGTACTTGGTCTATTTGTTTGTGTATTTTTAATTTCCTATGGCACTAGCTTCTTAGCATGAGCCATACATGTGGACGGTGTTTGCTATGTATATGAAGTTTGAATTTCCAATACATGTGATGCATGAATGTAGTTTCCCTAATTTCATCCACAAGAAAGCTAAAGACTCAAGATGAATAGTCTTTGGACGCAGGAATGTAATGTCTATAAGCTTTCCCTAAAATAAGGATAAAGTAAAACAAGCTTGAGGTATGTTTTTCTGACCCATAAATGAATAAAACCTTAGGCGTATTCATCCAAGAAATAGACGAAAAAATGCGTGCATGCAAGAACATTCAAAATCCATGGATAAATATCCAGCTGTAACAATCCAATATCTGGACAAGCAAATGCTGGAAACGTCCAACCTATGGACGACGAGCGAGAAACGGCTGCTAAATCTCCAGACGAGTAAAGCTGGTAAAACAATGTCATTCGTACGACAAGTTATACTTGTAAAGTTCATAGAATGGTAAGAATATTGAACATGAGAAATTTACATTAACATGGATGAGCTAAATGCCTCCATGAGTGGATGGACCATACTCAAACCATTACAACCTGGGCAATATATATAATAAATAAATAATAAAAATAAAAAAGACATCCATGCAATAACATGTTCAATAAAAGATGAGAATAAACAATCATTCATAAAGGTTTTAGAAAGAGTAGATGGCCACCGTCCAAAAACCCTTATAAAATGCAGCCTACAAGGCAATTGTTTGAAGCTTGTCCTAAAAGATTATAGATGAGAGAAATGTACTTGGGTCAATCTAAATGGTCCAAATCAACAGACCTCATAAAAAAATAAAAAATAAAATAAAAAAAGAGAAAATTACAAAGATGATACTTCAAATGCCCTTTATTGAGGGTTATCTCTAGAAGTGGGATCATCCTGAGTAGGATGGGTAGTGATATCGTCTTCAATATTGACATCTTCAGAGCTTGTTTGGAGAAGGAAGCTCGCAGCACCAACATTGAGTTTGATGGAAGTGAAGTTAACTTCTGGGAAGTGTTCCTCAGCGTCCATGCGAAAATCTTCAAAGCCAGTAGCATAATTTACATCTAAAAGATCAGTATACTATTTGAAAGCTTTGAACTCCATAACAATGTCTTCTTTGGCTTTCTTAAGAAGGGTGCTCAGCTCACCATTTTTCTTCTGAAGATGATCAAGACAAGAGTCCTTTTCGATGACGTCAGCCGCGAGCTCTTCGACGAGGTTTTGCATTCCTTTGGCCTCATTTGTAGCCTTGGCTGCCACCTCAGCCCAACCCTTGTAGTCGTCCTTCACCTCCTAAATCCTCGTCTCAAGCAAAATCCTTGTCTTATCCAACTCCGTGGCTTGCTTGGACGCCACAATGAACTTTGACATTGCCTATAAGAAATAAGTGACGAAAATAATGGTTAGACGAGAAAAGTGTGAAGTGACAAAGACGAGGCAAAAATGAAATTGCATACCTTGAAAAGATCATGAACACTAGAATGTTCAAAGTCTTTCAAAGAGATGTCATAGCATGCAGCAATGTCCTTATCAAACACAGCCTTCTCAAAGCGTTCCCAAGCCAAATCTTCATTTTCAATAAGATTCATAGGAATCCTTTGAGAAGGCTTGGACGAGGCAGGCACAGTGGTCTTGGACGGAGTAATATCAATGGGGGCAGATGAGTCTACATCAAAAATTTAGACGGACAGTTGAGACGTAGGGAGACTAGGCTTGACAACTCCTGGTTTGAGCGATCCAAGCTTTGCCTTCTTTCCTCGATAACTACGAAGGTTTCCCAAGTCAAGCGTCTTGGATAAGATTTTTCTTTTGTCCCCAACAAAAGGACGGAGCTGGGATTGAGTTTCAGGCCTATTTGCCTCGTCCACAACCTCCTTTCCCTTAGTTTCTTTCATAGTTGCCATCCCTAAAAGGAAAAAATGATGAATAAAGTTAAACCAGAGTATAACATATAATACTCATATAAATTCTAAGTAAAAAGAAACTCACATCTACAAACAGTAACCTTGTGAGCAATGGTT
Organism: Quercus robur; assembly: GCF_932294415.1. NCBI lineage: Eukaryota > Viridiplantae > Streptophyta > Magnoliopsida > Fagales > Fagaceae > Quercus > Quercus robur. The sequence goes on from NC_065537.1 coordinate 15,492,651, forward strand.
TTAGCAGATGGTTCAGGACCAAGTCCCCACCTGGGAAGACATTGAAGGGTAACCAATGAATGGAAACTCCTGTCAATGTAAAGACGAGCTCTATCGATGAAGTCATGGTAAAATTTGCTTAAAGATGGTCATCCAACAGCTAAAAAAAAATTTAAAAAAAAAAAAAAAAAAAAAAAACCTTCTAGACTTAGGTTCCCTAAGTCGCTAGTGTAAGGGGGAAATGTATCCTTGTCAACCTCAATAGGGTTCCCAGCCTAGAATCTAGAGACGAAGAAGAACTTCGTCTTCCAATTTCTATCAGATGAGACAAGGGATTTTATTAATCTACAATCTGTACCCCTAGCTGTAAATTAATAAAAGCTAAGGGACTGGTTAATTTCTGAGGGTTTGTAGCAGAAGAGGAACTCGTCCACAATAAGAGGACGATCCCCTCCAAATACTTCCCTCCACAAAACTTGCATAGAGACAACCAATCTCCATGCATTGGGGTTAAACTGACATACCACTAAACCTAACCTAATAAGTAATTCCCTAGCAAAGGCATTAAGGGGGTAACCTAAGTCCCCCTAAAAGGTACGCCTCATAGATGCCTATCCGAAAATGGGGGTTGTAGTACCACTCCCCACGGACGGCTAACCTAGGGTTAAGGTCGTCTGGAATCTGGTACCAAGTCCTAAGTGAGGTGAGTCTCTGTTCACTTGTTTTGGAAGGGATACCTATAGCACAACTATAAACTATTTCTACCTCATCTAAAAGAATAGATGGAGGGACACTTGTCGAGGTGTCAGCTCGAGACACAGAAGCTGCCCTCGTCCTGAGTTGTTCCTGAAGAACTTCTAAAGGGACTCCAGGAACACCGGACATGTACTCCTCACTCGTGGTGTTTGCCCCACTACTGCTATTACTAGTGCTACTACTGGAGCCACTATAGCTAGTTGAATCATGATACTTGTCTATAGCCTTATCTGTAATATTACTAGACAAAGAGACGACAGTTTCAAACATCTTGAAAAATACTTAAAGGAAAGCCTAAAGATGAGAATGAGGAGAATACTTGGCTCTAGACAAAAGAGGACTATAGATGCAGAAGAACTTCTAGACGAGGCTTTGGATGATAGATGTCAAGGAAGAAAATCTTTGAAATGCAAAGGGTAGGAGGGGAATTCTACTATTTATAGGCAACGAAGTTTGGCATCTGAAGCGACGTGACCAACCAGGAAAGGCCACGTGGCATCCTTCTCAAAAGACGAAACACCATAATTGAAACACGCCAAATTGGATCACATGTCAAAAAAAAAAAAATAGAAAAAGAGAAAAAGGACAGTTTGATGACATATAACACAAGCGCAAGGGGGCAACTGATGGGAAAGGATAAGTGTAGCTCATCCTTGGGTTGTCATCCATAGAATGCAAGTTACCACAACACTTGGGCTTGCCCCTACTTGTCCATTGTATCATTTATGGGTTGTCCTAATCTTTTTATAAGAGGCTCGTCCATACTAAGGAAAGTCGTCCAGCATGGACGACCCTTCAATACTTGGGAACATTTTTAAATGCAAGATTTATCTATGAGAGTTTATGAATCAAACCACGTGTAACCATTTTAGTACGTGAGTAAGATCTTGATTCATCACTATAACTTCTTGCTAAGCACTTAACTTCCAATGACAGTTATAGAAGATAAGAGTAAATAATATAACTCCTATAGCGGTTGCAAGAGTTGAGTGTAAACCTTCTGACCTCCACAAATATGGGGGAAGTTACAAAGACAAGTAACCGCTTCAAGAGCACTTTATATAAATACTCATTCATGACAAACAAAGGTAAGTTTGAGACAATTCTCAAAAAGTTGGTACTCTAGAATTTAAGGGAGAAACTAACTTAAGTATCGGAGGGATCTTGGCCGGTTAGCCTCGGTCTCTTTTGATTGTTTGTTTTCCTTTTCAGGCCTTTCAAATCATTGAAGCCCAAACCATTCCACCTACTGATTTTTTTTGCATCATCAAAATGTTTTGTAAAATACAAATGTTTGTAATATCTTTAAATTAAACTCGTAGATCTGATTTTGAAAGGTAGTTGCACTTTGCATTAATGGCTACAATTAGGCATATTGAATTATGGCACCTTAGGTTCTATAATGCTAAATGTTTAGAACCTTCAAAGATATATAGTATCATAAGATTAAAGTTTTTAGGTTTTCCGTCCAATAAGGTAAAATTTTGGGCACTTTTATCAATTGATCTTAATTTGTTGTTAAAAAAAGGTTTGACACATTATATTGCATAGGGCGAGGAAAATATTTTACAAGAATACGAATGAATTTCTTTAAATTGTAGTTTCGTAGTTCTTTTGGAATTGAAAGATCTTTGTGCGTAAGTTGAGAGTTTGTTTATTTTGTTTATCTAAAAGCACTGTTAGGTATAGGGTTATGGGAGAACAAGTGTGATACACTAGCTTATGTGGATTGAGTTGGATTAGATGGTAGATGTGGTAGCTCTTTTCTCAGGTCATTACAAATAATATTAGAATTAACTTGGTAATGCATGTGGTTCATGAGCATTGCAACTTGTAGGACATTATGAAGAGGTTAAGAATTTCAATGGGGAAAATTATGATAGCACGAATTAATTGAATTGTATTGGACAAGTGTGTGTCACACAAGTCTGTGTTGAATCCCACATCAGGTATTTATCAGGTCGAACTAAAATATATAAATGATTATGAAGGGTAATAATTTTAACTTGATTTGCCTTTTTTAATTATAAGCACATATGTGGTTCGCCCTTTCCTTGTGTCATTACAAATCATATTAGAGCTCCCTTTGTAACGCCACGTGAACTAAGACCAACATGTGGGACTTGACGAGGACATTAGAAATTTAAGCGGGACATTGTGATATTTTAGATTATGTGGATTTGATTGGATTAGTTTGTGCTGTGCAAGTGTGTGTTAAGTCTAACACTGGGAGTTTACCATGTGAAAATGAGTTATATAAGGGATTACAAGAAGCCTTTCAATTTTAAATTGACGAATCCTCTTGGGGTATAAACACATATGTGATTAGCCTTTTCAAGGGGTCATTACTGTTGGGATAAATCCCCATGTATGTGTGAATTAAATTAAATCTAACCCAAGCAACAAAGAAAATAGAAATCTACGGAAGCGAGAAAAAAAAAATCAACCAACAAGAACACCAAGAAATTACATGAAAAAAACCCTCTAGTGTAGAGGAAAAAACCAAGGGGAAAATTTGATCAATCCACTAATAAAATAGAGATTACAACACTCAAGTTATACCCAAAACCTAAGTTCACAATAAAATAGGAAAATACAATAATACCTCTAGGAACAAATACAACCTCATCAGAAAACCCAATAGCAAGATTTTCCACTCTGAATACTTTAACTCTTTGTGGTTGTAGCACCCAAATAATTGTCCTAGAGAAAACTCTCAATTTATCTTCCTTGTTTGCCTTGAGTAAAAGAAAATTCACATTTTCTTTTTTCCCTTAGTACCACACAGAGCACAAATCTTTTTCTTTCATTCGGCTTCAAAACTGTGTTTCACTCTTCAGTCTCTCTCTGAATCTCTCTACATCATGAAACCACACACACAATCTTTATATAAAAGCTTCTGTCGCTTGACATTCCTAATATAATTAGGAATAGAAGTCATTGACTTCTTGTGCAATTGGCACACCTATTTCTATATTAAACAGGATTCCATGTGGGCTGGACTTCTAGGTGTCGTGCACCTCAAAAGTCTCCCCCTTCAGCCCATCGAGGAAAGAGATATTCATCCCAACTCTTCAGTTAGAATTCATGCCGGCCGTTCCGACACAAAGCTTAAGCTTCTGGTTGGTCACAACCTTAGTCAACATGTTAGCTGGATTCTTCTCAATATAAATCTTTCTCAGTTGCATCAATCGTTTTTCAACAACTAGTCTTATCCAATGGTATCTCACTTCAATGTGTTTTGAGAGAGAATGAAACGTAGCATTCTTGCTTAAGTCTATTGCACTTTGACTATCACAATGAACTACATACTTGTCTTGCATCAAACCCAATTCTTGGAGAAATCGTTTCATCCAAAGCATTTCTTTAACTACTTCACTTGCTACAATATACTCAACCTCAATTGTAGATAAAGCAACACACTTCAGCAATTTTGACTGCTGTGATACAGCTCCCCCTGCAAAAGTAAATAAATACCCAGAAATAGATTTTCTATCATCAAGGTCACGAGCCATATTTGCATCTGTATAACCCTTCAAAACTAGTTTAGAGCTACCAAAACTCAAGTAAGAATTAGAGCTACCTCTCAAATATCTAAAGATCCACTTCACTGCTTCCCAATGATCTTTACCAAGATTAACCATAAACCTGTTGACAACACCAACTACATGAGCAATATCTGGTCGTGGACAAACCATAGCATACATCAAACTCCCAACTGCAGAGGAATAAGGAATTGATGCCATGTTTTCTTTCTCTTTCATGGATGACGGACAAGATTTCTTGCTTAGCTTGAAATGACCATCAAGAGGTGTACCGACTGGTATGGCATGCTTCATGTTGAACCTTTCAAGTATCCACTCAACATATTTTTCTTGTGACAACCATAACTTCTTGGCTTTCCTATCACGTGTAATTTCCATGCCTAGAATTTTTCGTGCTAGACCTAAGTCTTTCATATCAAAGGCCTTGAACAAATCCTTCTTTAAATCACCAATCATACTAGCATCTTGCCCTACTATCAACATATCATCTACATATAACAGAAGAATAAGAAATTTACCATCATGAAACTTTTTGACATACACACAATGGTCTGCATTTGTCTTTGTGTACCCGTGACCCACCATGAATGAGTCAAACTTCTTGTGCCATTGTTTTGGAGCTTGCTTCGAGCCATACAAACTCTTCTTCAGTTTGCACACCATGTGTTCTTTTCCTTTCACTTCAAATCCCTTTGGTTGTACCATGTAGATCTCTTCCTCCAAATCACCATGGAGGAAACCAGTTTTCACATCTAATTGCTCAAGCTCAAGATCCAAGCTAGCTACTAATCCCAGAACTACTCGAATGGAACTCATCTTTACTACAGGAGAGAATATTTCATCAAAATCAACCCTATGTTTTTGATTGAAACCCTTAACCACCAATCGAGCTTTATACTTCACTAACTTTTCACTATCTTTCTTTAGCTTGAACACTCATTTGTTTCTCAATGCCTTCTTACCTTTAGGAAGTTCAACCAACTCATAAGTTTTATTTTTGTGCAAATAATTCATCTCTTCTTGCATAGCCTTCATCCAGCTCTGCTTGTCCTTATGAGACTCTTCTTTTTGAAAGCATTCTGACTCCCCCTCATTAGTAAGTAAAATATACTTTGAAGAGGAATATCTAGTCGATGGACGACACTCCCTAGTAGACCTCCTCACTTGAGGTTCTTCCATCTCTGGTGGAACAGGCTGCTCCCCCTGTTCAATATATTGAGTATCATCACCATCAACACTTGCTAGCACATCAACATCAACTGCTATTGGATCATCACCAAGATTCTCATCTTGTACATCTTCCCTATTTGTGGCATGATTTGAGGAAGAAGAGGTAGGTGTAAGGTCGGGAACACCTGCAATAGCATCCTTTGTCTTTTCAGTTTTCTCAAGATCAACCAAATTTTCATTCTCATGTCAACATAACTGTTACTGCCCATCTTCACTCTACCAAATCCTGCTTTGTATGAAGTAAAGAGCTCTTTTCTTAGAGTGACATGGCAGGAAGAGACTGAGTCAATCACCCATTCAACATAAGGATGTGAAACATTGCAACATTCATCCTCTCCTACATAGATCACTACATCTTCAATTGTCGAGACAGCAGTAGTATTCTGCTCTTCTGCCTTATTCTGATTTTTCTCATCTTTCTATTTATTCTTCCAAGCTTTGCAGTTTCTTCTTATGTGACCTTCTTTGTCACAGTAGAAACACTTGAATTTTCCTTTCAATTCTGACTTGCTTCTAGATTTACTATGCCCCTTAGAATTTCTAGTCTTACTCCTCCCCCTATTCTCTATGACAAGAGTCTGTGCATTATCCTTACCCATGTCTTTTCTTCTTGTTTCTTCATTGAACAAGCTATCCTTGACCATTGTAAGTTGTAGCACACCATTTGGAGAAGAGTTACTAAGTGACACCACCAAAGTCTCCCAATTGTCAAGTAAGGAACTCAAAAGTAATAAAGCTTGAAGCTCATCATCAATTATCAGCTTCATTGTAACCATCTGATTCACCAAGTCTTGGAACTCACTCAAATGCTCAGCAACGGATCTCCCATCCTTAAGCTTCAAATTCATAAGCTTTCTAGCCACAAAAGCTTTATTTTGAGCTGTCTTTCTTTCATAGAGACCCCTCAATTTTTCTCAAAGAACTGCTGCATTTGTCTCTTGAGATACATGATGAAACACACTCACATCGATGCATTGTCTAATACATCCAATGGTCTTTCTATTTAACTTCTCCCAGTCTTTATCAGACATCTCGCTTGGCCTAGCACTATCACCCTCAATAGGGTCAAGTAAATCCTTACAGTAAAAGACATCCTCCATCAACAGCTTCCAAATTAAATAATTTAATGCCATGAGTTTAATCATAGTGCTCATATTCATATTCATATTTTCCATTTAATTCAACACAAGACAATCATGTCCAACAACCAAAGTGCTGATACCACTTGTTGGGATAAATCCCCGTCTATGTGTGAATGAAATTAAATATAAACCAATCAATAAAGAAAATAGAAATCTAAGGAAAAAAAAAAAAAAAAAAAGAAGAAGTGGAAAACCCTTCGGTGTAAAGGAAAAAACCACGGGGCAAATTTGATCAATCCACAGGGCAAATTTGATCAATCCACTATAATGAAATAGAGATTACAACACTCAAGTTATACCCAAAACTTAAGTTCACAATAAATTGGAAGAATACAATAATACCTCTAGGAACAAATACAACCTCACCACAAAACCCAGTAGAAAGATCTTCCACTTTGAATACTTCAACTCTCTGTGGTTGTAGTACCCAAATAATTGTCCTAGAGAAAACCCTCAATTTATCTTCCTTGTGTGTCTTAAGCAAAAGAAAAATCACATTTTCTTTTTTCCCTCAATGCCACACAAAGCACAAATCTTTTTCTTTCATTTGGCTTCAAAACCGTATTTCACTCTTCAGCCTCTCTTTAAATCTCTCTACATCATGAAACCACACACACAAGCTTTATATAAAAGCTTCTTCCACCTGACATTCCTAATATAATTAGGAATAGAAGTCTTTGACTTCTTGTGCAATTGGTACACCTATTTCTATATGAAATTGGATTCCATGTGGGCTGGACTTCTAGGTGCTGTGCACCTCAACAATTACCAATGCCCAGCGGAAATGTGAAAGGTTTAGATCTTGTTCTATCATAATCTTAAAAGCATTAGGGGGACCATTGAGTTCACAAGGAAAACTTAGGATCAACCAAAAAAAAAAAAAAAAAACCTCTTTAGTGAATATTATTGATGTTCTAAAGTTTGTTTTTGTTTTACATATTGCAAGTCAATTTGAAGGCTCTAAAACACTTATTTTGCAAGTCAAAATATTCCTGAACTAATCCTAATTGATACCCTATCATAATAGGACTCTAATTTGACTAGAAAAGTCTTAAAAACATTTAAAATCAAGGAAATAATAATCATAAACCCACAATAACAAAAATTACATAAAAATTCAAAAATTAAGAAATTATAAAAAACTATTCCTCATATTGTATCCTCCACTTGAATGAAACTTGACCTCAAGTCTTATTTTAGAAATTGAAATCTTACGCTCCAAATAATTCGATACTTCAAATAATTCAATAACTTGATCCAATTTTGAAACCTGTATTTTTGATATATTAAAGAATAAAATTTCTTCTCATTGGCTATCAATTTATTTGCAACATCAACAAAGGATTGAAGACAAAATTAAAATTTTCTATTCCAAGAAAATCAACAGGTTTAGATTTTATTAATAGCATGGCATCCTGAGACATGACAGGTATGGGCCCACCTTCATATGTAACATCAATTAAATCCTCTATAGTATCCAACTCATAATTTCCACCATTCTCCCCAATTTATTCCATATTTCCCTCTAGAGCCTTTTCAGGAACTCGTAAAATATCATCTTCAATATATGATCAATTTTTAAATTGTTTCTCTTCCAATTATTCAATTGTTGTCAAAACCGGATCTTTCTTGACTTTTGCAATTGAAATTTTCTTTCCATCAATGACATCCAAAGTTTGATCTTCCCTCGATGAACTGATATTAATATTCTCACTATAATCCTATCAAATAAATTTATTTGTATATCACCATAACTTGTATAAAAAATACATCATAATTATTTGGGAAGAAAAAAAAAAACCACCAATCTTTTCATTCTTGGCAATGAGGAAATCTTAGGTACCTCTTCTTCTTCTAAATATTTTATTTCATTCCACCAATCTTTTGCATTACTCGAGTTTTCTTGATACAAACTGCACCTTGAAATATTCAGAAATCTTTGCATAAGCAAAATAATCTTTAAGATCCAAGATCCAATCTATGAAGTCTTCTTTGTATGATGTGTCATCAAAGTATTGAATATCGTTGAAATTATGAAAGTTTTTGTTGATTGACCACGATAGCAAGCCCCTCCCCAGCCGGCCGGAGATCATGAGAACAATCTTTGATGAGATTACTTCCATGGTCTTGATGTCATGAATCTCTTGTAACCTGCATTTTGTACTTTGCTGATGAGCCCAGAGTGCATCCCAAAGGGCCTGTACCCCTCGCTCTTCTTCAACACAGTAGTTTCACTCGCCCTGATAGTTTTTGCCATACCAAGTCGATGAAAAGTTCTTATACCAATTGATGCAGAACAGAATCATAATAAGTTTTAGATATCAGGATACTAAGAAATTAATGGAAACATGAAAGGGCTAGATCTCATTTTATCTCAATGAAATCCTTAAATCTATGAGGGGAAGCCTTGAATTCACTAGGAAAACTTGGAATCCACCAGAGAGAGAAAAACTCTAGAGAATAGTTTTGATGTTCTGAAGTTCATTTTCATTTTAATTATTGCACGCCTATTTAAAGGCTCTAGAAAACTTATTTTGCGAGTCAAAATATTCCTAAACTAACGATAAAATCTAACAAACGAACATTACATAAAAATTCCTAAGCAAAAGTAACAAACTTTACATAAAAATTCAGAAATTAACAAACGATAAAAACTATCCGTCATATTCTGTCCTGCATCAATTACATTGGAGTGTCAAGTTTGTAAGTTAGTATGGAGAGTTTGTTTTGGGTGTATTGGGATTTGGGTTAAGTTTTGTGTTTGTGAGAAGATTTCGATTTGTTTTTCTTTGTTAGAATTTTAAGTTTGATTTCTGTTAAGAATTTTAAGTTTGATTTTTGTTAGTAATTTTGGGTTGTAGTTCATAATTTTTATAGTGGATTTTGGTTGATAATACACTCCTTAAATTCTATATCCGGTATTCTTTGTGATTGCACTTACTATTTTGCAGTAGACAACCATTTCTCATTAGTCATTTAAAGTTTTAAACATTCGTTTATCATGGACCAATCATGGGGTAGTATTATGATTACGACAATGTTTATTTGCATATCACCAATCATGAAATCTTAATCCCAATATAAACAATTGTATCAATCATATATAGCTGCTTGAATAACTATTGTGCATTTCTCGTCTGCTTTTAGTGCTTTCTATTCAGGATTGAATTGTCTTCAACGGAGCTTTCCTTGCAATCGAGGCTCTGGAATTTGTAAGTACATTTAAAAACTTACCCCTAATTGCAAGATTGGATAGCATTAGTTGGTATATATTGAGGCCAAATGAGGAGAAGGTTTTAATTAGTGATCGAATTTCAAATGTTAACCAAATATTGATAGTCTGGAAAATAGGATCTATCTTTCTGAAGGCTACTTACAAATTATTTATCACTAGTATCTACGAATCCGAGAAACAGAAAATAAATGAACTGCCACGAAGCCTTCACTGGTGATCATTGAGAGAGAGGATGTAGTTCTCTAGTTTGAATGTGTCATTCTTTTGCCCTTAGCTAGTAAGTGAAATGTTCAACTTAAAATCGAATTGAACTATTATATAACTTACATTTTATTTCTTATTAATAGACTACTAGACTTGATTTAGGTTTCTACACGCATGTACAGAGTTGAAATGCACAACTTACTTTTGAACACAATGGAAAACACATGATGCAAACTCATTAATTTTATTAGCCTACAAACCAACAAGTGCTTCTCATGTATGTGTTTCAGATTCTGAGTTTGCAATTGACTGTGGTGGTCCTCAGATTACATCATCTACAGGGGTTGTGTATGAGGCGGACGATGCAGCATTTGATGCAGCTACATATTATGTGACTGAATCAAAGAAGTGGGCAGTTAGCACTGTTGGATATTTTGAGGTGAGAAGGCTCGACAAAAATCCATATCGGTACAAAAGTTTAAGTGATTCTGAAATCACAAATACTTTAGACTCACAGTTGTACCAGACAACTCGGCTCTCCCCTTCATCATTAAGATACTATGGTTTGGGGCTTAAGAATGGCAACTACAGTGTTACTCTCCATTTTGCTGAAATAGCTGCTCTAAACCCAACCACAATTAATGGAAGTCTTGGGAGACGTGTTTTTGATATCTATATCCAGGTTAGTGCCATAATTTTGTTAAAAAAAAAGTTATTTTAATAAAATTAATTTATCTATTTTAATATAACAATTAATATTACATTTTATATCTCGTCTTTTACTTTAACACATCATCTATTAAAATAATCTAAAATAACACCCACCATTTACTAAAAAACAAAAAAATTAAATCCCCACAAGAGAGAGAAAAGACAGGCAAGAGATATATGAAAGAGGAGAGAAAAATTATTTAAAAAAATATAGTACATAGCTACAATGCACACTGTAGCTATGTGCTTAAAAAAAAAAAAAAAATGAGCACATCTAATTAAATTTTGGTATTTAGAACACTAGCATTAATTGTGCTAAAAAAAATGTTATCTTGACACATTAAAAAATTACTTTATCTATTTTAAGACCTAGCATTAGCTGTGCCATGCTAAAAATAAATGTTATTGTAATATACTAAAACCTACTTTATTTATTTTACCATATATTTTACAATACACTTTACATTAAACATTCTATTTTAACATTACAACACTTTTTGTTTTTTTTTTTGGAAGCCGAAACCAACCAATATCATTAATTTAGAAAACTAGAATCCAAATACAAAGCATCCATAGCTGGCGAAGGATCCTCCTCCAACCAAACAATTTCATTATCAAGTAATCTAGCAAACCTAGCCAAAGTATAAGCAACACTATTTGCACTACGCCTAATACAATTATATGAAATGGACTTGAAACCCGCAGCCAAGCACCAGATGTCTTCATAAATTAAACCAAGTCGTGATAGGTCTGGTTGGGCTTGAGAAATCACCTTCATCACCATAGCATTATCGCCTTCCAGTATTATCTCCGTGAAGCCCGCATCAGTGGCAAACTCAAGCGCTTTACGGCACGCCATCACTTCCACCTCCTTACTGTCATGCAAACACCTCCCCACACCACTAAAGCAACCATGACTTCACCCCTTTCATTCCTAATCACTGCCCTATAACCCGATGTAGCACCATCATCAAAACAAGCACCGTCGAAGTTCAGCTTGAATAACGTTTCCGGTGGAGGTTGCCATGTCTGCTATACTGGAACATGATTCGGATTAGGCACACTAAGAGAATCTTGTGCAATTGTATATTCCTTCAAATAGTCAACTGCACGTTGGGCCAATCTTGAAGGATGCTGGAATACACCTCCATGAATGACCGTGTTCCTCTGATGCCATATCTGCCAACAAATAATCTAGAACAGATTCCATTCCTCCGCAAAAAGCTTCACCATAAGACCTATGACCAGCTGCAAAAAATCATTCTATGCAGTACACAAGATTTTTGAAGTCTACCTAAGCTCCCAGCCCAAACATCTTGCGCTACCCCACAACTCCAGAGAACATGCAGAACCAATTCAGTCTCTTGTTAACAGAGACAACAACGTGCACTCTCCATCACCCTTCTTCGAATAAGATTATCTTGTGTGGGTAGAATATTAAGACAAGCCCTCCATGAAAAAATCTTTATCTTGCTTGGAACAGCTGCTTTCCATAGACGTGACCAAAGGGACCTAAATGCTTTATGCTCTGAAGACTCTCCATCATTTAACTCATCCTTCCTTAATTGCTTTGCCACAAAATACCCAAACCGGACTGTATATCTGCCTTTTTTTGCAAAAGACCATACAAGCACATCCTGAACAACCCGCCTACTCAAAGGGACTTGAAGTATAGCGTCCGCATCAAACTGGTGAAACATGGCCATAATTCTTCCTCTATCCCACTAATGATTCTGCCAGTCAACTAAATCAGAGACTCTCCATTCCCAAATTTCCTCCTCCGGTTGAAACAGTATTTTTTTTGTTGGATGGTTTGGCAGCCAGCATCCTTAAGCACACGAATTGAAGCCCCATTTCCTACTCTCCAAAAGCACCCTTTCTTCAAGATTGGTTGAGCCGCTAACAAACTTTTCCATACGTAGGAACTATTTTGGCAATCCGTAGCTTCAAGAAAATCACACCGCAGGAAATATTTGGCTTTAAAACAACTGTATAACAAAGAGCCTTTATCCTGTAACAACCTCCAACCCTATTTTGCTAACATGGCTAAATTAAATGATCTTAAATCTCTAAAGCCCATTCTGCCCTCTTTCTTTGGCAGCATTAAAAAACTCCAATTTTTCCAATGTATTTTCCTTTCCTCCCCAACTTGGCCCCACCAAAATCTAGCACACATAGAATCCAACTCATCACATAATTTCCCCGGCAACTGAAAAACCCTTACTGTATATGTGGGGATGGATTGAGCCACTGCTTTTATAAGAACTTCCTTGCCAGCCTTAGAAAGCAATTTCCCCTTCCAACCCTGCAATTTTCTCCAAACCCTTTCCTTCAGGAAAGCAAAAGTCTCATATTTTCTTCGTCCTATCAAAGTAGGCAGCCCCAAATAATTATCAAACCTCTCCGCTTCCTTAACCTTTAATTTGTCAATTATCCATGCTTTCTGCTCCACAGACACATTACTACTGAAATAAGCAGAAGACTTCTCAAGATTTATGCATTGGCTCGAAGCTTCAGCATACGTAGGGTATCAAAAATCACCTGCACTTCATCTTTATTAGCTTGACAAAAAATCAAAGAATCATCAGCAAAGAGAAAATTAGAAATAGATGGTGCATTTCGACATAAAGCCACCCCATGTAGTCGCCCTTCAAACTCTTCTCTAGCAAGGAGCGAAGTAAAACCTTCAACACATATCAAAAACAGATAAGGGGACAGAGGATCTCCTTGACGAATACCCCTAGAAGGAGTGATATTCCCATAAGCTTTCCCATTTATTCGGACAGAAAAGGAGGGTGTAGAGACACAACTCATGACCCTATCTACCCAAATCTTCGAAAACCCCAGTTTAAGCATCATGCCTTTAAGGAAGCCCCACTCCACCCTATCATAGGCCTTACTTACATCCAGTTTAAGAGCTAAAGCCGCCTTCTTTCCCTTCTTTCGAATATGCATGGCATGCAATGTCTCATAGGCAACTAGCACATTATCAGCGATAAGGCGTCCAGGTACAAAAGCACGCTGGGTAGGGGAAATTAACTGTGGCAATATCAGTTTCAACCTGTTCGCCAAAACTTTAGAAATAATTTTATATATCACGTTGCATAGGCTAATAGGTCTGAAATCTGCCATTTTCTCCGGTTTCTTAACTTTAGGAATTAAAACTATATAAGTATAGTTAATATCAAGCACCATATGACCAGTATGTAAAAAATCTAACACAGTCTCAATCACCCCAGTACCAACAATATGCCAAAATTTTTGATAGAAAAGGGTATTCATACCATCAGGTCCAGGAGCCTTTGTTGGTCCCATCTGGAACAATGCTGTTCTAACTTCCTCACTACTATACGGCCTGGATAGCACCTCCAACATATCAGCAGACAGCCTTAAGTGAATTGCATCAAGGCATTCCTCCATTCTGTCACTTTAAAAATATTCATGAAATAATTAGAAGCTACCTCCGCTACCTCACCCACCTCTTCCACCCAATCCCCATCAGCATTCTTGATTCCCTCAATAAAGTTCCTACGCCTTCTTTGGGAAGCCTTGGAGTGAAAAAATTTAGTAGTCCTATCTCCATACTTTAACCATGACACCCTGGATCTTTGACGCCAAAAAACCTCTTGCTTTAGCAATAAATCATCCAACTGTTTACTCAGCAAAAGAAATTCATTCCTGCTTTCCTCAGTCATCTCACTAGCATTCAAAAGTTCCAGCTTCATCTGTAATCTTTTAATCTCCTCTGTTTCAGGTTTAGTTTTAGAAGAACCCCATGCATACAAATCAGCCCCACAACTTTGGATTTGGTCCCTCAAACCCAAGCTACCATGCCCTCCTTTTGTCCATGCCTCCAACATGGCCTCCTCATAATCATCACACATCAACCAGCACTCCTCAAACTTGAAACCACTAGTCCCCCTACCCCTTAGCCGCCTATTATTCATGGTTGTTAACAAAATAGAAATGTGATCAGAATCATGGCTGAATAAATGGGAAACCAAGCTTGCAGGAAACTTTTCAGTCCAACCTTCATTAGTCGTAGCTCTATCCAACCTTTGCTTTGTATGAGCTGAACCTGGCTGTTTGTTTGTCCAAGTGAACTTATACCTAGTAAAACCCAAATCTTTCAACTCACAATTTTCCAAAGCAACTTGAAAATCCTCCATCTGATTAAAGTAAGGTGCATTGACACTCTGTTTCTCCGAGGCATGAAGTATCGCATTGAAATCCCCAATGCAACACCAAGGACCCTCAACAATAATCTTTAAATGAGATAAAAGTGCCCACGACTTCCTCTTTTCATTCGCCTCAGGCCACCCATAAAATCCAGTCAGATGCCACACAAAACCATCAAATTCCACCACCTTAGCCAAAATATGATTGTCAGTAAAATTAACCACGTCCAAATTCACTTCCTCCTTCCACATCAAGGCCAACCCTCCACCCGAATTTGGCTTTTTCACTATCAACTTATTTTTAAAAGGCACGTCACCACAATACTTCTCAAAACCACTTCGATCCAACCTTGTTTCCACTAAGAAACATCAGGAGATTGTTCCCTCATAAATTTGTGAAGGCTTTGAACTGTCCAAAGGTTCCCAAGCCCTTGGCAGTTCCAGCTTAAAATACTCATTGCTCTCGGCAAGGGTGTTGCGACACCCCCACCGCTTCAACTATTTCAGAACCATCCCAAGACTTAGCTTTCTTCTCTGTCTGCTCATCACCTTTGTCAAGCATATCCTGCTGCATTCCCTGGCTGCCTCTCTTCCCCAAGATAGTCTTTGCCCCTTCTTTGAATAAATCCACAGGGCCAAAATCCGTACATCTAAGCCTTGTCCATTTGCTTTGTTTCTCCACTCTTTGAGGCCCACTAGCTTCAATCTGCTTCCTAGTTCCTTGAGCATCAAACTGAGTCATAGGCCCCTTAAAGTCAAGCTGGCTCATAGGCCCAGTGAAAGCCCCAAGCCCATCCGTACTTGGGCTTTGATCATCACCCCCATACTAGGCCTAGCCATCCCTTCCATCTCCATGATCTCCGTAATCTTCTCTCCCTAAAACATGGGATTGGGCAGTGAAATTTCTGGAAAAATCCCATGTTTCCCGGCCATACCAACATCCAGTGTTGTCATGCTAACCCTAACACCTGTGACCCCGCCACCGCCGTCATCCTCATCCAGTGCCTTACCACTCCCCTACTGTGAATGGACCATCTCACCCTCAGTAGCACGTCTAGCTTCGTCCTGATACCGTCCTCGACTATTTGGTGACCGTGCTCTACTACCAGTTGCCTTCATCCAGTCCCCATATTGACAATCTGCCTCCTCACCATTCTTAGTTGCACCAAAATATTGAGCACAATGTCGAAGGTCATGCCCAAGCAAGCCGCAGTAATGGCAAAACAGAGGTAGTCGCTCATATTTAAACATAACCCAATACTTCTACCCATTCGAACCTGCTAAAAAGGCCTCTTTTCGAAGAGGTTTTGATAACAGAAAAGCAACCTTCACGCATGAAGAAGTTTGGGATGTCCTGTTTCCATCGCTTTTCTACATCCTCTACAACACCTATCCGTTCACCCACTGCCTCGGCAACTGACGGAGAAACCATGTCAAACAGCCCCCCCAAATTTGCACCCAAAAGGAAGCCGTCTCAAACCTCACGTTACCAGCAGTCATCCTTGGTTTCCAACGGACAAGTAATAACACCTGATTGTCAAAGGTCCATGGTCCTCCTTTTAGAAACTTATTCATGTCAAACTGTGAGTCAAACTTGAACTGAAAAAGATTTGCCCCAACGTCTACCACCTATACCCGATTTTCCAAGCCCCATGCACGTTTAATAGTTCCTTGAGCAGCCCTTTTATTAAAAGACCTACATGTGAGGAACTTCCCCATCAAACTCTGAGAATAACTTTCAATCTTCGCTATCCGTCCTTCATCCGAGATAGAGATAACCTCTTCCTCGTCAGTGGTCAGTTTCATGTTTTCCAAAATACTAATCACATCATCCTCCATGATTCAAGAGTAGTTGGCACTGAAAAAGAAACAAAGAAAAAATCAAACCCTTAGAGGAACTGAGGGAGAACCTCGTATACGAATAAGAGGGAGCGCTCCTACCCTAGAGGAGAGAAAACTTGTAAATATTGTACATTACAACACATTAAAATAATATATATATAAATAAATAAATCATTAAATTTCTTTAAACCCAAAACCTCTCTCTCTCTCTCTCTCTCTACTTTGAACCACAACCCAATCACTAAAGCCTCCATGACCACAACTTAAAAACATTGTGACCACCACCCATAACCACCAGCAAAACACCTCCACAATCGTAAAAAACAACCCAAATACAAAACACCACCAAAATCAACCCAACCCGAAGTTGCAAACATAAACCCAGCAAACCCACAAGCTACAATGCGACCCACCACCCACGGCCAGCCAAGCCCAGCCCAAAAACGCAGCCACCACCACCACCACCAGTACCCAAATTCACTCAAAATTAACCAACTACCACCGACCACCGTAACCAAAACCCAAAATCAACTAACCATCACCTAACACCGTAACCACAACCACCACAATTAGCCAACAACCATCGTAAGCCACCAAAATCAGCCTCCACAACCCATCAAAATCAGCCCACAACCACCAAAAAAATAAAAAACCTACAACAACAACCTAGAAAAATAATAGGAAGAGATTGAGATTGATGGCGTGATTGGAGAAGTAGAGAGTGAGTGAGAGTGAGAGAGAAAGAGAGGAGAGGTTGGGTGAGAGTGAAAGGAAGAGAGGTTGATTGTGATGAGAGAGAGAGAGAGAGAGAGAAGTAGGTGAGAGAGAAGAGAGAAAAGTCAAATAAAAAACAAAAAAAATTACAATTTTTTACCATACCGTTCTAAATTTGGAATGGTACTATTCATCCATGCTATAATTTTTAGCATTTAGAATGTATGGGAGATTTTTTGGTATTTGGAACACCTGATGCCAATGCTCTAACACACCACCTTACAATACATCATAGATCACATCTTTTATTCCTTTACAACTTTATTTAAATATTATTTCTTTATTTTATTTTCATTCTTTTTTTTGTTCTTTCTTTGTTGACAAAAGAGAAATAAAAAGAAATAAAATAATATCTAAATTTTTACCAAATTAGCCTCACCCTTTTAAAAGTAGAACATCGCTATAGTATGTGCCAATTTGTTCTGGCATTTGGCACTTCTAATGTGGATGATTTTTTGTGTTTGATGTGCTAAATGCTAAAATTTGAGCATTTAATACAACTAATGCTAGTGCTCTGATGGTGTTAAATGCTAAAAATTTTGCATTTAGCACATCTAATGCTAGTGCTTTAGGAGAATACATTCCAAAACCCCTCACTTTATACCCTCCAATAAAAACATACCACTTTAACATTTCACTAAACAATCAAATAGACCTACCACACACGTACGCCGCCATCAAAGAAGTTGATGGAGCATTGCCGAAGTGTAGAAAAGCTATCTGAACTAACAAGAGAGGAGGTAAAGATTTGGTAAACTTGAAAACTTGAAAATTGAATAAATAGAAAGGAGTCACAGGATTTTTAAAGCCAAAAAACCAAGGTTTCATCCCATCAATGGTCTTTTAAACCTTATTGGTATTTAAGTTCTAAGATATATAATTCTTTTTTATATATAGGTAGTGAAAGTGCACGGGCCAAATACTAAGTGATGTTTTAAACCCTCAAATTTTAGTTATGGCTTAATTAATTTTAGGCTAAACATAATTAAAGTGAAATTTATGTAATTAGCCAATTAATTAACCAACACTTTACAATTGCATGGATAAACATAATAGAACAAAGAAATTAAGTAAAGGGTGCTAAGGAAAGTAGGCACAAAACAAAAATAACACCCAATGTGTTATCAAAAAGGAAAATCAAAGAACTCAGTTGAAACATCTCTCCATAGCTTATCAAGACAGTAATGATCCACTCGTCAATGAGTTGGAGTACAAGAATACAAATAGACTCTCCAAGCCTAAAATACCTAATGTATTTAAGCCCTTTAAGTTCTAACTACTAACAGACTTCTCGAAGTCTTTTTTCCTACATGTCTGTAAGGTTGAATTTAATCAACCATCTTGTTGGCTTTATTCCATGCCAAATTTGTTTATAATTCAGCATTTAGAAACCTTGTATTTAGGTGGAAATTATGTAAGGGTAGTGTGTGAGAAAGTGTGAAGAAAAAGCTCAAGAGTGTGTACTTAGCAGGGCCTCGCGACTGGATCTTGCGACTGGCTCGGGGCTTGCAAGTCGCCAAATCTGGTGCACGTGTGAAGCATGCACGGAAGTTGAAGGGTCACGCCAGCTGTTGCATTATAGGACAAATCTTCTAGTCTAGCTAGACAATTAGCTCGTGACTCGGACTCATGACTCAGTGTTGCCCTGTTCTGAGTGTTTCAATTTCAAAAACAATGTTGCCCTGCTCTAGCGACTTGGTCGCAAGTCAAGCCAGTCGCGTGCCCTCAGTTACGAGCTTACACAGAAGGTTTTCGCGACTCACTGGTGGGTCAAAGTCCCAGTTGCATGCCCCCAGTCACGAGCTTACATAAAAGGTTTTTGCGACTCACTGGCGGGTCAAAGTCCTAGTCGCGAAAAATGCATAGAAAATTTTCCAAAATTTTGGGTTTTTAGATTTCTCGCAACTCTGTTTAGTGACTTGTTCATGAGTGGAAGCTCCAGTCGTGAGGTTTACTCAAAAACTTTCGTGGCTCCCTTCACAACTTTCTTGCAAGTGGACTTTCCAATTGCGAAAAACATTAAGACAAATTTTTCAAAATTTTGTCTCTAAGGTGTTTGGCAACTTGCACACGACTTGGTACAGTCACGAAAAACGTGTGTTTTGTGCTTTAAGGACAATTTTTAAAACCTTTCAGTTTTCCCTCGAATATTTTTTACTGTTCATTGTCTTGTTCGTTCTTCATTCTCAAACTCACCGTGTTTCTCACAAAACCTCCATTGTTCTTCATCATCTCAACTTCAATCCTCAAGGAAAGGTATGGGTTTTCTTATTTTCTCTAAGTATTTTATGATTATAGCCTGGATTTCTTGATTTTTGAGTTGTTGTTGAGATTTGAGATTCATGTTGTTCGAATATGGTTTGGATTTGTTTTTTTTAGTTTATTGACATTGAGAATATGATGCCTGATATACATATTTTTTTGTTTTGTTGTATGCCTCTCATTTCTGAGTTATGCATCACGCCTGTGTTGTGCTATGCATTACATGCTTGTAGTAATTTGTCTTAAAGACAGTTACTTGTGTTTCAGGGGTTTTCATAGACTACATTGTGCTTAGATGTGCCTGCACACTACTCACTTTTGCACACCACACACACCAATGTTTCTCATGCTTAAATGCTGCAACTTGATCCATTTACCATATTTGAGTGATGTGTCTTTCTAAATATCTATGTTTATTTCATGGACTAAAGTGGATCTAATCAAGTCTATGCTTGTGTTTTGTGGTTTTGCACTTGGTTCTCTGCTGTGTGAGAAACAACGTCCTGCTTCTTGCTATGCCATGAGACAAGAGAAGTACCCTACAAGAAGCAAAAACCTGTGATGGAGCATCGATCAATAGGATCACCTATCCAATGTGCATTTGAATAAGCATTAAGCTCAAGGGAAGACCGAGAGGAGTAATGAAGACCATGATAAAGTGTGTCTTTGACGTACCGGAGAAACCAAAGAATAGTAGTATAGTGGACAGTGCGAGGGTCATCCATGAACTTACTAACAATACTCATAGCATCTAAAATATCTAGGTGAGTGATTGTGGGATAGATCAAACTACCAACCAATTGACGATAATGAGTCGCATCCAATAGATGTTCACCATCCAAGGTCGAGAGCTTGGCATTGAATTCTAATGGAGTGGAGATGGTCTTGTTGTCTGTGAGACCAGCTTTGGAAAGAAGATCAGAGGCTATTTAGCTTGCGAATGATAGTATCTATCAGAGGATGAGGTAACCTCAAGTCCAAGAAAATAGCTGAGATTGCCCAGATCTTTTATCTCAAAATGCTAACAAAGGAAGTGCTGAAAATAGCGAATCCCTGCAAAGTCATTTCCAATAATAATCATATCATCAACATAAAGGAGAATAAGGGTAATACTAGCAGAGGATCTATGAATGAAGAAAGAAATGTCATGAGGACTTGAAGTGAAACCTTGCTGAGCAAGCACTGAGTTAAGCTTTTAAAATGAAGTTCGAGAAGGCTGCTTAAGGCCATGAAGAGCATGATGAATGCAACAAACTCAATAGCCTGAGTGAACATGGATAGGGTTGGTTTAATGTACACTTCTTCCTAAAGGTCTCCATTGAGGAAAACATTCTTCATATCTATCTAATAGAAAGGCAAACAACGAATAGCGGCCATAGCAATGAGACAACTAACAAATGTAAGATGAACAACAAGAGCAAACATTTCTTCATAATCAATGCCATATTCCTGAGGAAGTCCCTTGGCAACTAAGCAAGCCTTGTATCATTCAACAAATCCATCAGCCTTGGTCTTGATCTTGCAAACCCACTTAGAACCCACTACTAACTAACTAGAAGGCAAATCGACTATATCTTAGGTGTGGTTTTTGTGTAAGGCATCTATTTCATTGGATATCGCTTTATGCCAAAGAGGGTCATTATGGGCCTCACAATAGGTGTAAGGCTCATAGAGAGTGACAAGAGCAAAAAAGTAGTGATAATTAGTGAGATAAGGAGGAGGAGTGCTTACTCGAGTAGAGCGACAAAGATATGGACCAATAGGAGGCTAAGGAGATTGTAGTGCCATAGGATCTAGGATAGGCAGGCCATGTGCCAGGGACAAAACTACAGATGAATCATCTGGAGAAGTAGCCTATGTTGAAAAATCCTCCACAAGTTGCGGATAAATAGGGAGGAAAAGATCAATGAAAATGGATAATTTTGAAAAAAAGGACATAGAAAACTACTAAAGACTCATGAAAGGTCGATGCTCCTAAAACATAACATCATAGGAGACACAAAGGCGATTAGTTATTAGATCATAACAACGAAATACCTTTTGGGATACACCATATCCAAGGAAGCAACAGAGAAGGGCATGAGACCAGAGCTTTGTCCGTTTATGAGGAAGAAGAGAGACAAAACAAGCACAACCAAAAACCTGAAGAGGGGAGTAGTCAAGGGTTTGACCATAGAGGAGCTCGAAGGGTGATTTGTTGTATGTAGTTGGTGAAGTGGTACGATTAATGATATAAACAGCAGTAAGTACAGCCTCACCCCAAACGCACTCAAGAATAGAGGCAAAAATGAGAAGGGTACGGACAACATCAAGAATGTGATGATGTTTTCATTTTGCACAATCATTTTGTTAAGAGGTATATGGACAAGATTGGTGAGGGAGTGCTATCTAAGAAGGAGAGGAAAGATTTATTACTATATTCTTAAGCATTATCTGACTGAAAGGTCTTAATGGTGTGATTGAATTGTGTTCAATCATTTTGTGAAATATTTGGTATATAGATAGAAGTTCAAACCTATTGTGAAACAGATAAATCCAGGTATATCTTGAAAAATCGTCGACAGATATGACAAAATAGTGAGATCCCCGCTCAATGGGAATCGGTATAGGACCCCAAATATCAGAATGTATAAGATTAAAAAGTGTATAAGAAAAAAAAGTCACTATTATTAAAGAACAATTTTGTTTGTTTGCCAAAATGACAGGAAGTATAATCAAGTTTTGGAGAATGAATAGAACGTAAATAACCTTGAGAAGCTAATAATTGAAGACAAGATAAGAATGCATAACCAATACTAGAATGTCATAAATCAAGTGAAAGGGTGGTAGTAGTAGTAGCAGAAGAAACAACTTATGACGGAAATTTCAAGTCATGAACCTTAAATATACGTCTAACCTTACAACCTTTCGTAAGCACCTGACTCGTCCGAGGATCCTAGACATTCACACCATGATTATTATACAAAATATCTACTCCTAATTCACAAAGATGACCAACATAAAGTAAACTGACGGAGAACTTTGGAATAAGAAAAGTGTGACTAAGGGATAAATTGGGGGAGGAGATTGTTCCTCTATGACTAATATGCATAAGATTTCCATCAGCAATATAAATAGAAATGGGATGTGCCAAGGGTGCCTTATCAGAGAATTGTGATTCATCAAGAGTCATGTGGTTATAGTATGCAGTGTTACAAGGTCAAGAATGTTTACCTAAGGTGACAGAAAGGACAATTGAAGCTTAAGATAAAACCTGTTGAACTACTGCCTCAATATAAGTTGTAGTAAGTGAGGAAGTCAAAGATAGATGTGTAGAAACCGATGGATCAAAGGGACACATAGCGGTTGCCCAAGGAAAATGGCCTTTGTTCTGCTCTTGCATGAATTTCTGCAGTTTGTGGAAAACTAGAAATATCATGGCCTTTGGCCGATGAACTCCCCCTTTGATAAGGTTCTAGTTAGATTTCCATTTTGTTGGTGACCCTAAGGTTAGACTGAGGCAAAACTTCTATTTGTAACATGTTCAAGGAAAAGACATGGTCTTCTGCCAATGACTGCCCCCTTTCATAAGATCATAGTTAGATTTCCACTTTGTTGGTAACCCTGAGGTTGGATTGAGGAAAAGCTTATGTTCATAACATGTCCAAGGCAAAGATAAGGTCTTGTGCCGATGAATTTTTTTTATTTATTTTTTAAATGTAACAGTATACTTTTGTGCAAGGACCATGAACAAAGGATATAGCATTCAAATGTAAATATGGAACAAAATTGTGTCTGATACTATCGAGCATTATATATTCTAAAGTGTTAGTACATGGGTAGTCATACGACCTATTGACATGCATATAATCTAAGCCAAGACAAGGAGACAAGTTCAAAAATAATTTACATTGATAATATTAATGAAAACACTTCCTTAAGTTGTTTACATTCTAGGGCTGAGGTATGGGCCTCTCATCCATGTCTTATAAATGATAAGCTCTCTTTCTTGCTACTAAGGCTACCTTATAAGGGTCTTCTCAGTTCGGACCCAACTTTCCTTAGTTCGAATCTCCGATACTTCCTATTATCTTTCGAAGGACTAGGTCTCCAAGAACGAATTCTCGTGGCTTAAAGTTTTTTTTTTTTTTTTTTTTTTTTTTTTTTTTTTTTTTTTATATCCTCAGTAGAGGTTATGCTAATAGTCAACCAAGCATATAAGGCTTTCTCTATATTTTCTTCAATCAGGTCCAACTGCTTAGCCATCAATTGATCATTGTTTCCCTGGTTTAAGTTGTCTGTTCTTATGGTGGGAAGGCCGACTTCCAAAGGAATCATGGCCTTAGTCCCATTTGTCATGGAAAAAAGGGTTTCATTTGTAGAACCTCTTGGAGTAGTTTGGTAGGCTTATAGCACATTCAGAAGCTCCTTGGTCCATCTCCCTTTGGATTCTTCTACCCTCTTTAGTCCATTAACAATATCTTTGTTAGTGGCCTCGGCTTGCCCATTGCTCTAAGGGTAGGCTGGTGTTGAATGCTTGTTTTTTATTCCTAACTCACTACACCTTCTAAAGACCATGTTGTCAAACTGGAGCCTGTTATTCGATATGAGAGCCTCTGGTATGCCAAATTTGGTGACGATATTCTTCCATATAAACTTCTTGACATTAGAGTCTCATATATTCACCAAGGGCTCAACTCTACCCACTAAATAAAATAACCAGTAGCCACCAACAACCATCTCTTTCCTCCCGTGGTTTTAGGGAATGGCCCGATG
This sequence comes from Quercus robur, assembly GCF_932294415.1. Lineage (NCBI taxonomy): Eukaryota > Viridiplantae > Streptophyta > Magnoliopsida > Fagales > Fagaceae > Quercus > Quercus robur. The sequence continues at coordinate 15,517,264 of NC_065537.1, forward strand.
ATATGTAGTCCCCACTTGGCAAACTACCACAGGTGGGACAGAGGGTTGAGGCTTCTTGTACGACTACCGCATATCCCCTTATAGAGCTCATAAAGAAGAGAATTTACAGCATCTGGATGGACATAGAGTATATATGGTCTGTCATACAAGCATTTGTAATGCTTCTTCTCGGTTGATAACCAGTACCTCGATGACTTTCTTCTCACCTTTTTAGCTTCTTTCTTATCTTTAAAAGGGTTTCCATCCAAGATATAAGCCACAATAGGATCTATCCAACTAGGGGAGGCTTGTATTCTTAAAACGTGATTACCTTCATGGCGAAATATGCTAGGGAGGTCAACTGACTCGACAGAGATGATTCTCTAGATTGTTCCCCCTACTAAGGATGCCAGTGTTGCCAATAAGTCAGCATGGTTGTTCTGCCCCCGAGAAACTCTTGTAACTTTGACACTTTTGATCTGGTTTTGCATCTACCTTGCAATCTCTAAGTACCTTGCCATTCTTTTATCTCTAGAGATGATGTCACCCTAGAACTGGCTTACTCGGCAATAAAATTTACTAGCACTTACCTTTGACCGAGGTCCTCAGTCGATACTTCATGTCGAAGGCTCTTAAGGCCATTCTCGCCTTGGCTATCCTTCCCGTGAAGTCTGACATTCTCAATAATGCTTGTAGGGGATGTTCAATTAAGACAAACACTATGTGAGCTTGAAAATAATAAGTACCTTGGTTGAATGTACAAATGCCAAAGTTGCTTTCTCTAAAGGCACGTACCTAGTTTTTGCATCCAACAACGTCTTGCTTATGTATTAGACTGGCTTCTATATACCTTCATGTAATCTAATCAACACTACACTCACTGCATACACAGACACAGTGGGGTACATATAGAAGTCTTCCCTCACTTCGGGACTGGACAAGATCGATGGGCTAGATAAGTAGGACATTAAACTAAAGAAAGCTCAGTCACACTCTTCAATCCACTAGAAGCCTTTCCACTTTTTCTAGACCTGAAAGAAGGGTCAACATCTATCTATTGACTTAGAAATGAACCTGTTCAATACTACTGTCATACCTATGACACATTGAACTTCTTTAGGGTTCTTCAGTGGATGTAGTCTCTTTATCGTAGTAATCGGATTCGGGTTGACCTCTATTCCTCTATTAGTGATCATGTATCTGAGGAATTTCCAAGATTCGACCCCGAATGCACATTTGGAAGTGTTAAGGTGCAGCTTGTGCTCTTTCAGGACACCAAACATCTCGGCCAAATCTAAGAGGTGTTGGTTCGGCAACTTACTCTTAACAACCATATCATAAATGTAAGCCTCTATAGTTTTCCCAATTTTTGATTTGAACATTCAGGTGACCATCCGCTGATAAGTTGAGCCAACATTTTTCAACCGAAATAGCATAATTGTATAGTGGTAGTTTCCCTTAGGGGAGCTAAACAAAATCTTCTCTTGATCTTCGAGGACCAAAGCAATTTAGTGGCAACCCTGGAAAGTGTCTAGAAAACTCATACGTGGATACCTAAAAGTTGCATTAACCAATTTATTAATCTTTAGCACTAGGAAGGATCTTTTGGACATGCTCTATTCAAATCAATGAAGTCTACGCAAACCCTCTATTTCCCTTTTTTTTTCTTGACCAACACGATATTTGCTAGCCATTCTAGATATATGACCTCCTTTATAGCCCCAACTAGTTTTAACTTCTCCACCTCTTCCTTTACTACCTCAACATGTGCTTTAGCAAATTTTTGGGGTTTTTGCTTCTTGGGTGGATATGAGGGATCCACATTGAGCCTATGATAGATGAAGCTTGGATCCACCCCAACAACCTCATAGGAACTCCAAGAAAAGACATCCAAATTCTGAGTTAGGAAAAGAAATAATTCAACTTTATCTTAAAGTGGAAGACCTTTACCTAATTGGAAGTGTTTGTCCAACTCTGGCCATATACATATCTTTTCAAGCTCTTTGCAACTATCAGCCATAGGGTGGGGGGCCTAATCCTATAATTGCTATAAATCAGTGGATGATCCTAATTGGTCTTCATGACATTTTTTATGACTAATAGTAGTGATCAGACATTGTCAAGTTATATTTTGGTCTGCCACCAACTCCTTCACTCCATGTTCGGTGGGTAATTTGACCTTCACTTATAAAGAGGACGGGACAACCACTATAGCATGTAGCCACGGCTAAGCCATTATAACCATGTTGAGGGAGTATGCATGGACCACTATGAAAATTACCTAGACTTGTTTTCCTTCGGCCACGACTGGTATCTTAATTTGCCCTGCAGGAATCATAATCTTCTCGTCAAAACCTACCAACAAGGTATCATACTTGGTTAAATCTTTGTCCTTCAGCCCCAACCCTTGGTATAGATTGGGATACATGATTTCAACACAACTCCTTTGGTCAATCATCACCCTCTTTACATCAAATCCCCCCATGTGGAGGGCAACTACTAAAGCCTCTTCATGAAGTTGAATGGTTCCCTTCAAATCTTCATCTCCAAATCCGATCATTTCTTATAATGACCTTGGCCTCTTCTCTTACGGATCTCCAAGCCTTGAATCTTGTTGTAGGGTAATGGCTAAGACCCCTCAACACCCATAATCATGGCTGTTGCTGCTCATTGACGCAGCGTGAATGACCTCAATTATTCCCAAGAGGGGTGGCATGGGCCTTTCTCAACTACCTAAATTGGATCTTGATGGTCTAGCCCCTTCAGTCATCATGAACTTCCTCAAGTGTCTAGCTTTAACCAGCTACTCTAGGTGGTCCCAAAAATTTTGGCATTGTCCGAGCCTCTCTCGGTGGTAAGTGCAATAAATATTTTGATTTCTTCTTGATGGATCACCGTTCATTTTACCGAGCCATCGAAAGAAAGGCTCATGCTTTATTTTCTCTAAAATTTTGCACACCAACTCTTTGAAAGCTAAGTTCACAAACTCTTCCTAAAGAGTGAGGTTCTGTGCCCTAGAATCTCTTCTTTACCTCGGAGGGAAATTCTCCACTCTAATCTCCCTTTATAAGGGCCAATGATGTGGCCCCTATTGCTTATTTGGAGCTGGTCATCTTCGAGCCTCTTCTGGGGGATTCTGGGTCAGTGAGCTCCTCAACTCGAAATTCATGGGGAGTCCTAACTTGAATGTGCTCGTCTTCACTTCATCGTAGCTTCTACCAATCTCATTGTATAGCTCCCAATATCGATTTAAATAAGCGTGGAGGGTCTCACTCTCTCGCATTGACATCGATAAAAGAGAGTTAATGGGCTATGGAACTCAACTATAGGTTACGAATTTGACCCTAAAAGCTTGAGTAAGCTCCTCGAAATTGTGGACAGAACCATTTTCTAGTTTGTTAAACCACCTCATAACTGTTGATCCTAGGCTCAATGGGAAGACCTTGCATGTTAGCCCATCAATCCTAGAATACAATTGCCATAATCTAGTTGAAGTGACTTACGTGTTTAGAGGGTCTATCTTACCATTGTTGATAATGAATATAGGCCTAACGAAGTGACTTGAAACCCTTATCCTCTCATTCTTCTTAGATAAAAGAGAATGTGAAATTTGCCTTAAAGCCCAGCTCATTGCATCCAAGGAAATAATTGGTTGGGATGTCACTCTCTTGTCTAGTGACCTCGAATTTCTATCTCTAACTAATTGTTAAGAACATGTTTTATGTAATTGGTTAATCCTTTGACAAAATGTATTTTACTTGTAATTGGATAGATTTAGGATGGGTTTAGTACTTTAAGAACATGTTGTTCAAGCCAAGTATTAAAACCATGAAGATTGGACCAAGAAACAAGTGAAGAAAAGCTGCTCATTAAAGCTTGACAAAAGCTCGATAAAAAGCTCAACAAAAATAGTATCTATCGAGACTTAATGAAGAAAGCTCGACAGAAGCTGAATCTGTCGAGATCTACGAAATCAGAATTTCCAAATTTGATTTTCGACTCATGCTAACATGTATGTGTAGGGTTTCTTTTCTCACAACTCTAAACATATATAAGCCTTATTTTAAAGGCCCTCATATATGGAGAACACATGCAAAAAATGACCTAGTGCCTTATTCTCTCTGCAAGAAGTTACTGTGTCTTTTGCTCCTTAGGGTTTTGTAACCAAGTATTTCTTGATCTTCATTGTTGATGAAGTGAAGAACTTTGCAGCCAACAACATCTTCTTCAAGTTGCTGGAGTTAGTCACGTACTGGAATTCATGTAAAAGAGTTAGTCACGTATTGGGATCTGTGCGTTATTGGTGGCGTTCATATATTGAAGAGTTCAAAGGTTCTAAAGCAGTAGAAGGTTTCTGCTGTAAGTTCATCTACGAGGATTGTAGAGTCTAGGGACAAAAGTTTTGTACTAGATCTAAAACTTTTCTTTACTATAGTGAATTGCTTTTTCGAGAAGGTTTCCCCTCAGGTTTTTTTACTGTGAAACTAGTCTGTTTCATTGCTTTTTCTAGGTCATCATATCTTGTCTCATTTACTATCCTGTTTTGCATGATATTGATGTTTGTTTGTTTTAACAAGATTTATTCATAATAAATTTAATTAACAACTTGGGTTTAAAACTTGTTAATTCTATTAACCGGGGTCTAAATTTTTCCAACACTAATGTCGACCTCTCTCTCAATAGACAAGAGGGGCTTCAATGTAAGGCCCTTCAAGGTCAGGTACCTTTTAGGCTATACCCAAAGTATGAACGTTCATGGGATCTTTCACACTATGTCCTCCTGGTTTCTAACTCCATGCGCTAACATAAGCACACAAGGCCTCCAACTCTCGATCCCTTTTGCTGACATATGATCCCTCTGGTCTATTATGCAAGGATCTCTCTCCTTTTGAGGATGCAGGCTGGCTCTCGTCAGTAACTTGATGAGCCTTTGCATGTCTCTCCCTTCCGTGTTCTCGCTGAATTAACTAGTAGGCACATGATGACCTTCTAGACTGGTCATCTCTGGCCTCCCTCGATACCTCAGTTACATAATGCTCCTCCTTCAGTCCACCAAAATTAATCCTTCTAGACCTTCAGCTTGGTGAACTTTCCCACAAATGCCACCAGTTGTGGGGGACCAAGCCTAAAGAAAAATATTTCTGGGCTAGAACCACAATTAATTTATGGGTAAATGAGAATATAACTCACAATGGGAGACCCTATGAAGGATTTAGTCTAATGGATAAGAGGCAGATACTTCCTTGAAATTACTTAGGACTATTTATAGGGTTATCTGAGGAGGTTCTCTGATAGCCAAGGTACCCTAAAATGGTTTCTACTAAATTATTCCCTTGCTCAAATACCCTGTTTTATACTCCCTCTTTCTCTCTCTCTCATGTTTCTCTCACTCAAAAAATGTTCCACCCTGTTTAATGATGGAAATCTTCCACTTTTGTATGGGTCCCATCATTTGCAGGATTTTGGTGACCCCTTGAGTCTAAGGTACTGTTCTAACATGTCAAATATGTTATTAGGAGTTAGGCCCCTCTGATATTGCCACTATGATGATTCCTCTGTAACTTGCGCCATGCATTAAGATCCGTGTTTGGATGGCGGACTCCCCAAAACATTATATCTCGTTCGTCGGATTCCTCCAGCTAGTAAGCCTCAGCATTTTTATCCTTACTCGAGGAGTAAAGCAAATTGGTCAGCTCCCAATATGGTTCCTCACGTGGTGGATCAGTTCGGGGTCTCTCATACATTTTATAATGGGCTATTAAATTTCCTCGTTTTTTATTTAATTTTACCTTGAACTTTTGTCGAGTAATGTACAACAATTGCCTTTGTGAGTTTCTTATTCTAATATTTTCACAATTAGTTTCCAAAACCCTAACTAGAGTTTTGAAATCCCAAATGTGTCCCTTTTAAATGGTCAAACTATTAAATGAAAACTTTATGTGGGCCCTCCCGTCTTTTTTTTTTTTTTTAATATAATTTAAACAATCTTCTTTCTTTTATGTGTGTTTTTTGGTGAAGTTTTTGAATTTGTTTATTCCAGGAGGATCTTGTTTTAAAGGATTTTGACATAAAAAAGGAGGCCGGTGGAATCACTTTTCGAGCCGTTCAGAAGGAATTTAAGGTTCAGGTATCAGAAAACTACCTTGAAATCCATCTGTTTTGGGCTGGAAAAGGGACTTGCTGCGTACCTGATTCAGGAGATTCTGGACCTTCTATTTCAGCCATTACTGCTACCCTAGGTAACATAGTGAAAAAGCTATAAAATGTAATTCAGAAGAGTAGGTTCTGCTTCCTTCACATGCTAGCAATATGTTATTGACAACCTTGATTCTGTACAGATTTTATACACAACAAGCAGAACAGGACTGATCTAATAGTGGGTATAGTTGTTGGTGCTGGACTATTATTAATCTTTCTATTTGTGCTGGGGGTTTTCTGTTACACCCGAAGAAGAAAACATCTCCAAACCAATGATGATGACGGTAAGCCAGAAATCATATTGCAGATCAATGATGGTTGTTGTACTCGAATCAGTTTAGTCTACCTATTAAAAAAGGTGGAATTTGTAATATGATTCTATTTTTTTTAATTCATTACTTCATTAGTTATTTGGCCTCTGTATGCTGCATATTATATTTAGTACATAAATATAATATGCAGCATAGAGAGGCCAAATATAATACGAGTATGTACTAATAGCCTTATGCTGATCGCTATTAGAAAAACTAAATTATATATTTATATCAAACTTTTTGCATATGTGTGCGTAGTTAAAGGGAATGAACAACTTCTAATATATTCTAGCCACTAAATATACAATCTTGACTCCAACAACTTTGGACAAAGACACTATGATTACTACATGTTACAAATTGTCTTCATGTTTAAATTGCAGAGCTTTTGGGACTAGATGCTAGACCATTCACTTTCAAGTACGTTGAACTAAAGAGAGCTACAAATGACTTTAGTCCTGCTAACAAGCTTGGAGAGGGAGGATTTGGAGCTGTGTACAAGGTAACTCTTTATTCTATCTATAGCATGTGAGTCAATGTCTGTGCCTTAATTTCACTATCTATTGGAGATTATGTACATATGTTGCAATTTCCAAGCAGATCACAGCTTGCAACATCATCTATTTTTTCTTTTCATTCCTTTTCTTCCTTTATTTTTAACCTTGGTAACTTTATCTTCTTCTTCTTTTTTCTTTTCTTTTCATAAAAATGCCTTTTTTTCCTCCCTAGTAGGACATCTTTGGCTTGAGATTTCTGAGATCTTGTAAAAAAAAATGAAAATATTTCAAGATTCATAACACAATACCCATAAGATATATATATAAGTTAAGTTAAAGTTACACCTAATGTAACTTTAAATAATATTACACCATTTGATATTTTTAATTGGATGCGAATTTTGACAAATCTACCGTCAGATTACATTATTTTCGTATATTCTCCATACTTGCAAAATTTCAAGGTAATAAAAAATTAATTACTCAATGTGATTCTAAGTAATGTTACATCACCCAATAACTTATTTTAAAATTCATATTTTGAAAATTTCACCATTGAATTACTTGTTTTATATGTTTTTAATATTCATACTAATTTTCATGTCAATTGGAAGTTATTTAACATTCGATTCATAAAATCATCATTTTTGCATTATTTTAAACTACAAAAACTTGAATTTAAAAAATTGATTGATAACATGGCTATTAATTTTTTATCACCTTGAAATTTTGCAAATATGGAGTATATATGAAGATAATGTAATCTAACGGTGGATTTGTCAATATTTGCATCCAATTAAAAAATATTAAGTGGTGTAATATTACTTAAAATTACACCAGATATAACTTGAACCCAAACCCCATATATATATATATATATATATATTGAAAGGCTAGTCAATTTTAGGCTAAACACAATTAAAGTGGAATATATTAGCCAATTAATCAACTAGGACTACTAACAAGTACATGGATAAACATAATTGATAATCAATTAAAAGCACAAGAGTAAGGGAAAGAGAGTGCAAACACAAGATAACACGCAATATGTATCGAAGAAGAAAACCAGAGAACCCGGCGGAAAAACCTCTTCACGGCCCGACAAGCCGAAATAATCCACTAGCAAATCAATTAAAGTGCATGAATACTAAGAAACCCTCCAAGCCTAGTCTATCCACTGTACTTGAATCTTCCAAGCTCCAACTACCAATGGAGTTCTCAGAGTCTTGTATTTGCTAGCTTATCGGATCCCGCAATTATGACCAATTGCACATACTAAAGATTGATATGTACCCAATGCTTCCCAAATGCACCAAATCAGCTCCCTTCACTCAAAAGGGCTATATATTGTGTTTGGGCTAAGTTTTTTTCACAAGATATGGAAATTGAGAGTGAATAGAGTGAAGAAAACTAAAAGAAATGTATAGAAAATTGATGGATAACAATCTTTACATCAGTATCCATATTTTAATATTTTAGCAAAAATTTAAGGATACTCAACCAAAAGAAACATGCATCAGACTTAGCAACTTAACCAAATTTTTTATCAATGTACAGTGCCTCCCTCATCGCTAATGATTTTTTATTTATTTCACACAACTCTCTGTCTCTGTCTCTATCTCTGTCTCTCTCTCTTTCTTGACAGAGGTGGTGGTCGCAGGATAGTTGTAGATCGGCAGATGTTTTGCTAGTAGATTGATGAGGTGGTGGCGGTAGGAGTGGTAAATCGGCAGAGTTGGTGGTTGCAAACGGGTCTGCCATGGCTGACTGCGATGTCAAATGGCTCATCCATGGCTGACTAGTGAAGGTGAACGACAGCTAAGAGAGAGAGAGAGAGAGAGAGAGAGAGAGAGAGAGGCAAATAGAAAGGAAGAAAAATCAGTGGGTAGGAGGGGTTTACGGTGGTTGCATGGGTATGAGAAGAAGAAGGAAAACATAGAGGGAAGAAAAAATTGACGGTAGGAGAGATAAAAACAATTAAATAATGAATAAAATAAATATTTAAATGAAAACAGATATAGCGTATTAAAAGTTATGAAACAGTCTCAACTAATGAGTTAGTTAAACTAGTTTTTTTTCACCAAATTTGTTGAAAATCCTAAGTTGATGTATATGCTATAACTCTAGGATTGTTGTAGACTAGTCAAGTAAGGTTTGTAGTACAGGAGGGAGGCTCCAGATCTACACTGATCTATTAAACCTAGCTCATGAGACAGAAACCACAGGGAAAGATTTCTATCTATTAATTAGATTTTTCAAGTTGCTTTTAGTCTACTCTTATAGTTATGTAGTTTGAACCTATTATCTACCTCATATATAACATCTTTTATGTCTATAACTTTGATGCTTAACACTACCTATTTGTAAAATTTTCCCTCTAAAAACCCTCATACTCAATGATGACTCAACTATAAGTGATACATAAGCTATTGCGAGTCCACATAACCATCGCAAAACATAGTAGGAAAGATAGATCAGGATAAGAGATGAGAGACTGTCCTCACTAAACGACGGATCTATATATATAAGCAATTACCCATCTGAGGATTCAGACTTGAAAGATTTGTGTTGATGGGCGTTCCACACAGGCAGACGATTCTTGAACATCGAAAAAATCCATAGAATCATCTAATTAGAATCGTCTGATTCTGGTACTAGAGAAATGATCAGTGATTCAGACTAGCAACTGGTGGGCTCATCTCGATGTAATGGTGGGATAGATGCAGTTGCCTGTCTCGAAGTTGGCAAGGTCACCTCAATCAATGAGAGTAGAAATTCTTGCACGTGGAAATTCCTAAAAGAAAGGATTCCGAAAGCACGGGACTTGGCCGCTTGGCCTGCCATTAAGAAAGAAGAAAGCCAAAGCCTAGCAGGGGACAAAGTTCATCTTCGAAATAGTTAGCCCGGAAAGACCGATACGGACAAGGATAAAGAGTTACAGAAATCATCTAGAACCATTCATTGGTGCCCAACTGAAATGTATATATACACTGACACACACGTAATATAATAATACATAGCAGGGACCAAGTCAAATCTTTGAGTTAGAGGAGCTGCTTTATTGTTAGCTGTGTATGATGATTTCAACTTGACTCTGCTACTACCCGCTCAAACACTAGGTGAAATCTTGAAGACAGTTGGGGTTTGGAAGCAAATGCTAAGAAATGGATTGTTAAGGAAAATTTAACTGAGCTATACCTTGTTGGACGTGAAATACGTTGGGCATGAGGTAGAATGAAAAGCATAAGCCATGTGCTAGCGGAAAAGGATGATCAACAATATATGGTGGCCAAATGATTGTTGTGCCAATGGATAAAATGGTTGGATCAACAAATGATGATGCTACAAGTCTAACACCCTGAGTCCTTCAAGCTCCTAAGGTTACTCAAATGGGTAAGGGGCGCCTGACAGTTCTAAACTTCTAAACGTTCTTTTTCACCAATCGACACACTCCGAATAATCCATCAGGATTTGATACACGTGCTACTTCGCAGATGCCTGCACATGTGACGTGTTCCTTCGCATGTGTAATTGATGATATGGTTTTGCTCAAGAAATGCGCAACCTCACCAACGAGTAGAACATTAATATATTGTCGGTAGTGTGGGGGAATGCTTAGATCCGTTTGGATACAACTGAAAACTGAAATTGAAAACTGAAAAATATTGTAGCAAAATAATTTTAAAATATGTGAATAGTACCGTGGAACCTATTTTTAATGAAAAAATTGCTAAAAATGTAATTTGTGGGTCCATGAACAGTGCACGGTGTGCACTGTTCATGGCAAAAAGTCAAATATTGCTTCGCAACAGTGAATGAACAGTAAACAAGGGCCAGAAACGTGTGAAAAGAAAAAAGAGTTGAAAACGCAAAACATGCGTTTGGAAAACGCAAATGTGCTTCCCAAACGCACACTTAATAACGAAGAAGCTAAAAAGTTACAGTTGGTGGCCTTGAGAGCTTAAAGGCCGGACCTAGGTGTTACAAATCGTGGCCGGATGACAGTGGTACCAATAGTTAAAGTAATTACATTGATTATGTAGTGTCCACTCTGGTTGGCTGACCGACTAGTTCTTATTCTTAGGGTGCCTGAACCCTTATGAGATGCATGGGCAAGTTGGTGGCTTTTAAGGAAGTTTTGCTAGCCCAAAAGAATGAGTGATGTGCCATTTTTGAGCAATCTGAAATCCTCAAATGGGAAAAATATCATATATTTGGAATAGACATGAAAAATCAAATGGCAAGGGGGCCAATTTAAGCAAAAATGGTATCTGAAAAGTCAACAAATGCTTGCACAATACACACTCAAACTATTTCATACAATTGGATCTTCACATTGGTATGTGTTAGGAACCCACGGGTAGAACTCACTCTTGAAAACTGGCTTACCAAGGGAGGGTGCCAAAGAACTTATAAATACATGGCTAAGTTTATACTTAATTCATGTGGGATACTAGGATCATAATAGTATGATGATGTCTTCTTTGTCAAAGATATAACCTCATCCCTTAAGGTTTCAAAAGGTCTCAAACCAATTAGAATCCAAGGCATTTCTTATAAGACTTAGGACCTCTTCCTACCTAGGCAATGTGGGACTTGGTCGAGATTTGATTCATCCTTACCTCACCCCACTTAAGAGGTTTTTTGGCATTTTAGATCCTTACAATCCACACCCTCCTTAAAGAGCCACAAGTCCATGTGTGTGACCTATATACTTATCATTCCATCATAGAGGGGTCTGCCCTAATACCCTTCTGGCACGCCCTAACTCATCATTGATATGATATTGTCTTCTTTGTCAATGAAATAACCTCATCCCGTAAGGTTTTAAAAGGTCTCAAATCAATTAGAGTCCAAGGCATTCATCATAAGATTTAGGATCTTCTTCTACCTAGGCAATGTAGGACTTAATCAAGATTTGATTCTCCCTCACCTCATCCCACTTAAGAGGTCTTTTAGCCTTTTAAATCCTCATAATCCATAGCCTCCTTAAAGGGACACACATCCCCATGTGGGACCTTCTAACCATCCCATCACATAAGGTCTGCCTTGATACCCTATTGTCACGCCCCAACTCATCATTCATATGATATTGTCTTCTTTGGAGGAGACACATAACGTTATATCTCAAGATCTTTAAAGGTCTCTAACCAATTAGAGTCCAAGGTATTCCTTATAAGAGCATTCGCACTGGCACTTGGATATGCCAAATGTAAGCTCTAATTTACAATTCAACTCAAAAGCAGCCCACAGCTGGACTTGTATTCACCAATTATTCATCAACTATAGTGCACTTCTACCTTTAGAATTTCACTGTAGCTCAATTCTATAAAAAAAATTTAAAAAAAAAAAAAAAAACCCTAATATTTTATTGTGTAACTTTATCAATTCCTCTCTCTCTCTCACTTGGTTTTGGGTTTTTGTTTTTATTTGGGTTTTGGGATATATTGTTTTATTGTGTAGAAGTATTATTTTAATGTGTTGTATTGTAAAATAAAAGTTGTGATTAAAAGTATTGCAAAATGGTATGATATAATTGATAAAGAAGCTTTTTGAGATGGTAAAATAGGAAAGGATAGAATTTTGGGATGTGAATGCTCTAAGGCTTAGGACCTCCATACCTAGGCGATGTGGAAAATTAATCAATATTTATTTTTCCCTTATCTCACCCCACCTAATAAGCTTTCCTCTTAAGTGGAGCGAGTTGATGGAAATATCCAATCATAAAATTCAGGAATATCCATTCACTTAAAAAGCTTTATCCATGCATATTTATATAAATGTAGCTCATCCCACAATGTTTTCAAACATATTAGTAGCCAAGGTTTTCTTAAACTATCTACATCAAATATTTCTAGAATAAGAATCAAGATGTGTACATAAATGTATATATTTCTTCATTAGGACCATAGTTTAATAGTCAAAGAAAAAATTTTAAAACCCCATATTAGTGAACACTTACCTCAAAAGGCCAATCAAAATATATCTCAATCACACACACAAGGAGGCAAATTAAACCACTAGGAATATCACCAGGTGTCTTAAAACCTAAAAACACAAGAAGCTCCACATATATTCCTAACAATTTTGTTAGGGTCCCAGTTGCATTGGTAAGATATTGTCCTATTTGGGAGTGACACGAAACCTCATCCTTCGAGGTTTTAAAAGGCCTCTACAATTCACCCTCCTCAAGGGTCACACGTCCTAGTGTGGACCTACCCACTATCCCATTATGTAGGGTTCTGCTTTGATATCATTCGTAACAACCCGAGGAAAGCGCTAGCCACACCTACACCAACACCTCAAAAGAACTAATCAAATTACAATTCCGACTTCTCACAATCACTTATAAACCCAAAATCCATCAAATAAACTCTCGATAGGGGACTCAACATATGCTCGCACAATACTCACTCAAACAATCCAATCCAATTTAAATCTACATAATTGGGGGATATCACATTGGTTTCTTATTAAGTGTGATTGGATACCTTATGTTGAATCTGATAGTCTTTAGACCCCTTAAAAACACAATTGGATTAACCTATGTAATTAGCCAAGTTGTTACTTAGTCCAAATTAACAAATCTAGGTTATCACAATCAAAACAATCATATCATGCAAAACAGCGGAAAAATAAATAACACAAAGATATGATCACCCAGGAAACCAAACCGGTAAAAACCTAGGGAGGATTTAACCTAGCTATTCTCAAGGTAAACCTGAATCCACTATGAAAGAATCAAAGTTGTTCAACAGGACTTAGACCATTAACATCCTATTGCTACCCACCAGTAGAAACTTACTGACATGACCACGTGCAAGCTCCGAAACCAGGGACTCCTTTCTTGGATTCTCCAGCAAGTACAAGCAAACCGCTTGTGTTTCTTTAAGTTCTTATGGCAGCAACTGAATGATCATCAAGCTCTTGAATGAATCTCCTTGATAATCATAAGCTTGTGTAAAGGAAAACTCCTCACAGATCTCACAAGAGATTTACACAAACAGCAATATGAGCAACACAAAAACGTGGCTAGGGTTTGCCTTTTATACCTAGGGCAAATTAGAAAACCATAAACGTTTTAAAATAAAACTAGGGCTGAGTTGAAATTCTACAGAAAACGCATCTAACCCGATTTTCGATTGATCAAGCCTAAACTTCGATCAATCGAACCAGGCTGAGAAGCATAAATAAATTCTGCATCAGCTTATTCCAACTTTACATAAATGAACCAACTTTGAGCAAGTCTAAACACGACTAAACATATTGTTTTGATCATGGTTTGTCAACAATACATATTAGAGTTCTAAATACATAAAATTCTTAGTCTTTAGAACCTAACAAACTTCCCCTTTGGCAATCCGTGACAAAACACAACTAAAAACTCAAAGTTTACAAAGAAAAGCCCTTTAAAAAAATAATGCTCATAAAAACAAATTCAATCCTAACTACTATCCATTAGTTGCAAGTGTAGACAACAACTCAATTGAATCAACCTGTATATTTCCTAAAACACTAAACAAAATGCATAACCACATGTGTGGAAAATACAAGTAAACAAAATAAATTTTTTATTTCAACCAACACACAATAAAGACATATATCAATTAATAACTCATAAATATAAATAAATAAGCAGTTGAAACAAGAAACATAAAAAGCAATAAAAGTATCTCCCCCTAACATGAATAGCCCAACAAAAATATGGCAAGTGCTAAAAAGGTAAAATACAATGTGAAGCACCTAGATACAATCTAAACTCCACAAGCTCCAACCAACCAAAAATGCTCTCCCCCTGAAAACAAAAACTCTACAAGCTCAAATAGCTACTCCCCCTTTTTGTGATGGAATGCCAAAGGACAATCAAAATTTATCATCAAAAGGAGGTGGCAGTGAAGAACATCGAAACTGTGCTAACTCTGCGCGCAAAGCACGAATCTCATCGAGCACGTATACCAAAATCTATCCATGAGCCGCCTGAATGGTCAATACATGATCCAACGTATGTCAAATGTTTGAATCATCCGAAGTAGTCGGTGGAGAAACATCAGCATCAGCAGCAACACCACCACCAGTTGCCTCAACCGTATCAACACCTGTAGAAAAGGGAGGAGGGGGAACAACACCAGATGATGCACCTCTAGGACGCGTAGGACCAACTCTCAAGTGAGCAGCCCTCTGTCTAAGGAAGGTGGCACCTATGGGAGCAATGACATGAACGGGCTCACCAGAAGGAAAATCAACTAGACCAAGAACAATAAAATCCTATGAACTTTGTTCAAAGAACGAAGAAATAGATGAGGAAAGCTGATAGATGCACCAGAAACAAAAGCATACAAAAACACACATCACTCAAGAGGGATGGTGTGAAGATGAGAAATAGGTCACAAAGTATGACATGCTATCCTAAAGAAAAGATAGGCAGTCTCAGTAAGCTCAACAAACGTGATCCGAGGATCAGAGCCCCACTGGATAGAAGACCCAGTGATGTATGACATGAAGTCATCTAAGGGTAGAGACTCTTCATAGGGATAGATAGACTCCCTAACGACCGGAACCCCAAGAGCATCAGCCACTACCTGAGGAGTAATGGTGAACTCAACACTTCGTATCCAACTCCTAACAGGAGTGTTGGAATCATAGACGTAGCAAGAGAGATTCGAAAAGAACTCTCTAATCAGGGCAGTCAGGAGTGTATGATCTATCTCTAATAGAGACAACTAACCTCTAGACTCAAGGTTTGCCCTAATGGCTAGATCAACCTCATCTAATACCATAGAACGCTCAGCCCAAATCTTACGCTTACAGTTCAGCTTCTCATAAACCTCTCTACTTTTGTCATTCCGAAATACCTCACTCCTAGAGGGAGATTCAGAGAAAGTGGAGGGGGTCCTATGGGCTCTAGTCTTCCTAGGCATGGTGCTAGGATAAGGACAAAAATACAAAGTGAAAGAAAAAAAAAAAAAAAAAAAAACAAAAACCAAGGGCAGACTGCAAGTTAGCACAAAAAAAATATAAAACAAAAATCTATATGATGCATGAACAGTTTAAATGTCATGATGCATGCCCTAATATAGTGAAATTAAGTTCAAATTAAGTTCAAGTTCACAAAATTGGCTTGAGCATAGATTTTCTAACAAAACCCTAAAAATTTGAAAAACCACTAATTCAATTTGTAAAAAATTGACCAATTGATCATCACACATGTTAGAATACAGAATATAATGATCAATTACATCAATTCAACAAGCCAATTTCATCAATTTAAACTCAATTTGAACAAAATCCCCAATTCAAGTTCAATACAAGTCCTAGAATTTTTAATTTTTCACAAATCCCCAAATTGATCAAATTAACCATTGTAGATCATGAATATATCAGTATAGCAACAAAACTCATTAATCAAATTCACAAGATAAGGCTTGATTCATCAAAAATCCCAAATTATGCATAGTCTGAAAATTTACCCAAAAACCATGAAATAATGTATGAAAACATGAAAAACAATGCAAAAGGAAGGGTAATATGGACATACCGGCTTATGGAGAGAGAAACCTTGCAATAAATTTGGAGAAAAACAACAAAAAAATCGTTGTGGAGCCTTGTCGAGTCGGAGAGAGAGAAAAAGTTTTGAAAAAGTGGTTTGAACAAGTCAAATCTTATTTTTTTTAAAACCTGATTCACAAGTTTCTATTGATCGAAACAGACAAAAGCTTCTTTAAAAATTTTCGAACAATTTCAAAACAATTTCGATTGATCTAAAAATAGATTGGATCAATCGAAACAGATAGAGGCTCCTTTAAACATTTTAAAACACTTTCGATTGATTGAAAAACATATTAAATCAATCGAAGTAGACAGAGGCTCAAAAATTTTTTTAGAAAAGACAGTTTTGAAAAACACCAAAGACACATTTTAGAAATACCTCAAAGCATTGAAATTGATGAACGAAATGCATGAGTATATGATGATATGTTTTTCAAAAACAAGGATTTAAGCCCAATTTTCCCAAAGTTAAAATTTCTTACATTCTCCATAAATTTTCAAGCATCAAATCAGTTTTGCACAAAACTCAAAGCATTTGCAAACTTTGTTGGTCAGACCAAAGACACACACAATAACATGTACAATGTTTAGCAAAGAATAACTCGTGTAGTATGTGCAACTAGCAAAAACGTGAGATATATGTGAGGTGATATGTGAATAGAAATCAATCACAAAGTCTACAAAATTCATCACATAGAGTTTAAAAGAGACTATCACCTAAAGAGTTACATCATATAACTCTCACATCTCCTAGATCATAAGCTTACAAATATGTAAGTTTCTTGATTTTGCCTCATATTGTACACACAAATTTTAATTATTCAGAAACTTATTAAAATAGTCGGAATAATGTACACACCAATTTTATTTGATTGATTTAACATTAAGTCCAATAATGTACACACCATTTTTAGCATTTAAACCGAGGTTACACCTTATGTTCTTTTTGTGCATGTTCTACACTTTCTCAAGCACAAAATCTTACAATATGCACTAAGGTATTCATGATTCGCTAGTGAGCAGTGATGAGATGGTTATTTATGCCTTTCTCTAAAGGTTCAAGTTTGACAATCAAAGACATGTGACTTCAATATCAAGACAAAGTGATCAAAACCATAAACATCTTTCCCACACAACATACACTACAAAGCTTTAACTAGTAAAGTGTAATAAATAAGCTCATCAAAGCTAAACAAGGTACAAAAGACATGTTATGTGAAAATAATTGACCAACATTGTTTTCAAAAACCAAGAAAATAGTGTAAAACACAATTTGGTTCCTTTTTTCTTTTTCTTTTTTTATTTTAAAAAAAAAAACAAAACAAAACAAAAACAACCTAGAATGAAATGTATGAATGTCATGCAATGCAAATCCTAGAAAAAAAAAAAAAAAAAAAAAAAAAAAAAAAAAAAAAAAACAATGGCCATAAAGAATAGCAATGAAGCACAAGGACCATGTCAGAAGAACTCAATTAGATTAAGTCTTTTACATCCAAAACTTTTTAGATGAACCACGAGCATTGGAGTTCTTATTCATATGTGAATGATTACCAACTCCAGGATTGGAATAAAGGTTTAAAGCCTTTACCAATTCACCAATGAGTACCATAGAATCTTGTGCTTGAGACACAAGTACTTTTGATTTGTTTGCTCTCTTAGTAGCTTGCAGCTTGTAACAGTTTGAACGAATGTGTCCAAACTTTCCGCAAAAATGACAAACCCATGCATGCTTATCATGTGACTTGTCCTTAGAAAGGGTAGGCTGCTTAGGTTTAGACTCTTTCAGATCAACCCTAATTTTCCTAAGAGGTGTAACTTCTAAGGGCTTGACAACCTCACTCACAGGGGGTTCAGAAGAAGATGAAGGAACAAAGACAGTGGAATTGGGAGCAGACACAGTGATGCTTTCTACAAAACCTAACCCAGTTTTATCAGAAAGAGACTTTTGAACACTCAGCATATGATCAAGTTTAGAACTAGAAGACCTATTAGATTATTCTCTAGCAATTGAAAACTGATATTCCAAATTCTTAACTTTAACAATTAAAAGTATCTTCTCAGTCTTCACATTATTCAAAAGTTCAGTAGCACCAAACATTTTAACAAGCAAATTTTTCTTATCAAGCTTAAGAGATGTAATTTTCTTTAAGCCTAATTCAACATTCATAGCATCCTTTTCAGCAATTTTGCAAAGTTTATTGTAGACTTCTTGAAAATCTGCGTCCTCATAGAGTTCCCCATCAAAAGGGTTCTCTTTAGCAGATATGCTTTCATTGACTACAGCAGTAGCAATGAAAGCAATGAAGTTTCCATCCTCATCACAACTAGACTCATCATCAGAAACTTCATCATCACTAAGGGTTACAACCATAGCCTTACCCTTAGACTTCAAGTAGGTAGGACATTCAGATTTTATGTGATCATACCCTTGACATCCAAAACACTGGGGACCCATAGAATTATTTGAAGATTGACCTAACTTTTTCTCTAGGTTTATCAGTGTTGTTAACCTTAATGGGATTATTCTTCCTAAAATTTCTAGGTTCAGTAGTATTCTTATCTCTTGCCATTCTATTGTTGTTTCTAAGGAAATCTCTAAAGTTCTTGGCAAGGTAAGCAATCTCTGTAGCAGAGTGTTCATCATCAAATCCACCAACATCAACATCATCAATTTACTTAAGAGCCATTGATTTGGATTTGCTAGTTTTAGGTAGGTCCAACTCATAGGATTGAAGAAATCCTACAAGTTCATCGACAGGGATGGAGTCCACATCCTTGCTCTCAGTGATAGCAGTCACCTTGGGTCTAAAATCTTCAGTCAAAGATCTAAGAATCTTCCTAACAATTTTAGGTTAGTCATAGATTTCACCCAAATTATATGCGGAATTAACAATATCATTAAGTTTAGCATAGAATTCATCATCAGACATCCTAATGATTTCAAATTTAGAAGTTAATTGCTGCAATTTGTTGATTTCGACAGCCTTTATGCCTTCATGCACAGTCTGGAGGATATTCCAAGCAGTATGAGCAACCTCAACATTAGATATTCTCTTAAATTCCTCCATAGAAACAGCGTTAAAGATAGCATTCATAACTTTGCTATTAAACGCAACTGTTTCTTTTTGAGAAGTTTGCCACTCACTAACAGGAGTAGTGGGCTTCTCCCATCCGTATTCGACAAAGTTCCAGACTCTCTCATCAATAGATTTCAAGAATGCTTTCATCCTTACTTTCCAATAAGCATAGTTATTCCCATCAAAGTGAGGAGGAATGACAAGAGAATGTTTGTGTTCCATGACAACAGAGGTCAATGATCAACTTAGTGATCAAAAGATTAACAACAAGAGAGCAACCCGCTCTGATACCACTTGATAGTTTTTAAACCCCTTAAAAACACAATTGGATTAACCTATGTAATTAGCCAAGTTGTTACTTAGTCCAAATTAACAAATCTAAGTTATCACAATCAAAACAATCATATCATGCAAAGCAGCGGAAAGATAAATAACACAAAAATATGATCACCCAGGAAACCAAACTGGTAAAAACCTGAGGAGGATTTAACCTAACTATCCTCAAGGTAAACATGAATCCACTTTGAAAGAATCGAAGTTGTTCAACAGGACTTAGACCACTAATATCCTATTGCTACCCACCAGTAGAAACTTACTGACACGACCATGTACAAGCTCCAAAACCATGGACTACTTCTTTCTTGGATTCTCCAGCAACTACAAGCACACTGCTTGTGTTTCTTTAAGTTCTTATGGCAGCAACTGAATGATCATCAAGCTCTTGAATGAATCTCCTTCTTGATAATCATAAGCTTGTGTAAAGAAAAACTCCTCACAGATCTCACAAGAGATTTACATAAACAGCAATATGAGCAACACAAAAACGTGGTTAGGGTTTGCCTTTTATACCTAGGGCAAATTAGAAAATCCTAAACGTTTTAAAACAAAACTAGGGCTGAGTTGGAATTCTGTAGAAAACGCATCTAACCCAATTTTCAATTGATCGAGCCTAAGTTTCGATCGATCGAACCAAGCCAAGAAGCATAAATAAATTATGCATCAGCTTATTCCAACTTTACATAAATGAACTAACTTTGAGCAAGTCTAAACACGACTAAACATATTGTTTTGATCATGGTTTGCCAACAATAAACATTAGAATTCTAAAAACATAAAATCCTAAGTCTTTAGAACCTAACAGAATCAATTTATCAATATTTTAAAGTTAAGAGGGTTAGAGGTTTCCTATCTTCTAAAAGAGGTAACAAAATTTCTACAAACTATAAAAATGAGTTTGGGGTTCAATTATGTTTGTTTTTTAGGTACTAGGGACTCCACAACATTCATTTCAAAGTAGCTACCCTATTTAACTTATCACTTTAATCAACAATTCCTAACTTTATAAATTTAATCTCATAGTGTTTATTTTCCATGTTTAAAATATATATTAAAAAAAATTGCAATGAATTTTTCATTTTAAAAATAAACAACAAAATCAATCACTCACACGCTCACTTGCAAAGTGGAACTTCCCAAAATTCCAAAAGAGTGCATAATCATCATGTTATTCTTCTCTATCATGCAAAAAATCTCTAGAAATATAAAAATATTTTTTAAAATAATGTTACACTAATCAAAATTTAGGGAAAATTAATATTTTCTTCAGGTTGGGTTATTACAATTTTAAAAAAATTTATTATATACAAATTTTGACAAATTTACTGTTAGATTACATTTTTTTTCTTATACTCTCCATACTTGCAAAATTTCAAGATAATCTAAAATTAATAACTATCTCATTAAATTAACTTCTTCATCATGAAGATGATTTTATGATGAATAATAAATAGCATTCAATTGACATGAAATTTGGCATGCATATTAAAAATATATAGAACATGTAATCTTACAGTATTATTTTCAAATTTAATCCAATAAAAAATTATTAAGTGATATAATATAATTCAAAGTTATATTAGATGTAACTTGATCTTAACCCTATTTTTGCTACTTTTGAGAATGTTTTAGTAATTGTATGTGCTCCAAAAATAAAGGTCTAAGCCCACTTAAAATGGTGATGCCTTGTCCTTCAAATCAAGCCCAACACTAGAATTTTTTTAGACAATGGGCAAACAATTTAAGTACAATTCTAATCTAAGTTCAAGTCAAAGACCGAAGAGGCTAGGATAATAGAAAGAAATAACACCAGTAGACAATGAGAAAAATAGCTCTCCTTGGGCAGGACTGAGGATTAGTTTCTTATATATAATGTTTGAGTTCTACACCAGATAAAACACTGTTCACTTTCTCTTTTTTTCTATTTCATAGACAAGAATGTTCGTCCCCTTTTTTTGAGAGACTCTCCTCCTTTTATATCCCCCTTCTTTGTATCCTAACCCTACATCTGTATGCCTCCATGCGTTCCTAATACTTGTCCCATCAACACTCTGCTAAAGGTGGTGGAAAGAACTGCTAGCTGTGAAGTTATCTGTGAAGTTATTGTTCAGGGATCATTTCCTCATTAATGCAGCTGATAAGGTTGGTGCAGGGCATTCAGTACGAAAGAGGAAATTGTTCATTCCAGGAAACTTCCTCCTTTCTTCCTTGCCTTCACCGCTACCGCTTCTCCTACCCTAGAACATCACAAGACGCCCATTGCTTTGATTATGCTTCCATCCTCAAGTGGGTGAAATCTTCAGAGTGTGTTTATCTCCTCGGGTGTGGGTTAAGCAATTTAATCCCTAATCCAATCCTCCTCGGTCCTCGGACCCCTCATAGTAAAATTCACATAATATTTAGAAAATAATTTTGAACAATGTGCATCCACATAACCAAACATTCCATCAAAAATATAAAACAGAATTTAAATTTTGCACTATCAAGAAACTTAATTTTTAGACCATTTGCAAAATTACGAATTTTGAAGACTTTCATAAATTTAAATTGTACGTGGATCAAGAAATTATATCTTGAACAATTCCGAAGTGTTAAATACAAGACTGCATAATTGTGTTGGTGTGCTTGGGCATCCCATCTGACTAATTCCGTTCTTCTTGTACTATGATGGGCTTACTTTAGTTTTAAGGGAGTTAGAGCATTTGCATCAAGCCTGATACAAAAAATTTAGATAAAAACACACAAAAAGTGTATACATCAGACTCAATAAACTAACAAAAAAATGAGTTAAGTTTGTACAGTACCACGCCGCATCTAACAAGCATTGTTCATCGCTAAAACTAAAACTAAAACTATCATTTTTTTTAATTCTTTTCTCTCATTCATTCCCTCTCACAGTCTCTCTCTCTCTCTCTCTTATAGCAAGCCATAGATTAGAACAGTGGCGGCTCTGAAAATTTTTTTCAAAAGGGTCATTAAAAAACTTAAATTAAACAAAATTTAGTAAAAATAAAATTTGAATATATCGAGTTATAAAAAAAAAATACATGAAATTTTAAAATTTTCTTTTACAAATTTTCAAAATTTGAAATTTTTATATGATAATTCATTATTAGTATCTATTGCAAATGTGGGTGGCTATGAGCATTTCATTTCATTAAGTTTGCATAACCTTTTTTTTTTTTTTTATGCAGTTGACATTATTTATTTGTCATTATTTTTATAAAAATATTTCAAATTAAATGACAAAACTCAACTCATTGGCACAGTATTAATTATTGACATAAACAACCACACTTATTCTTACGTAAAATGAATACTACATGTCTACTTAACCAATCAAATATTTGAAAAATTAAAACTTTACTATTTTTTTCTTGAATAAACTTTAAAACAAAATTTTATTATAATGTGATAACAATACACACACACATGTAACAAAACATCTCTATTTCATAATTATTAAATTATTTAAAGTTACATTATATTTATACTGTACACACATGCATCCATACACATCACCATTCGCACAAATAAGCCCTCATTTTTGTAATTTCATACACCTATGTTACTCTAAATTGTCTAAGGATTGAGTGTTTGGGAGATAAAACCTTGGAGAAACTTCTTTTCCCAATTGAATAGTTAATATAGTATATAGAAAAATCATATAACCCAAAAGGTGTGTGTTGGGAATTTAAGAGACTAATAACGAAAGAACAAAATGATTTAGTAGACAAGAAAAATTCTAATTAACTTGAAGCCACAATTGAATGCTATCCTTAGACAATATTTTCCCCCACACAAGAGTTGCTGAAAGATTACTACAAATTTCTCCCTAGAATACAACCAAGTTTATTGGATTCTACAAATAGTAATTTTGGAGAAGACCCACAAGATTTCTTGCTTTTCTATAAAAGTGAAAAGAGAGAAAAGTGGTTACCAAAATGAATATGACCCTTCAATAGGCACATTTTCTTTTAATAGGAACTTTTATATATTTTTTACAACCTATTTTGTATATACCTATATATACAACATTATAAGCCTACGATTTTAAGCTCAATTATGTTATATTAATTACTTCTTCTTCTCATTATTATTTAATATGAAACTTCACTCAGACATGTACATGTAAAATTGAGGAGAGTTCAAAATAAGTAGCTAATAGCTATCAAATGCTAGCATGTGTGGAGGACACATGTTTAGTATGTGTAATTGAGAAGGTATCAATGCGTAAAGGCAAGTGACCAAAAGTGGTTGGCATATTTAGGCACATTGAGGCTAATTTAGACGTGTGAATGCATGGCAGCATATGCTAGAATCTTCTGGGTGTGGATAAGTCTGTTTTTGGAGGTTGACATCATTGTCCATTGTTGCATTGTAAACCTAAGGCTTAATATATGGTTGATGGATGTGACAGAAGCCAAAGAAGGCTTTTTGGCTGCATGGTTTGATTGAAATTTTTTTGATATTAATCAGGAGCACTGTTTTTATAATTTATGGTCAGTACTATTTATATAGCGAAGAACCAATTGCATCACTCTCGAACAAAGAACATTGATGTTCATTTCAACTTTGTTAGTGAAAACTGTTGATGGGAGAGAGATTCGTCTTCAGAAGATTAGGACAAGAGATGATCCAACATACTTGATGACTGAGCCAATTTCTTTGCACAAACTTGAAGTTTGACATAGCATTTAAGGGTTTTAGGGAAAAATATGAAGAAGTTTTGCTTGTAAGGCTTTATCAAATTTAAGCCAAACTAGATATTTGTTATAACGAGACTTTGCATTAATGTTTGGTTGGTGCTAGTACCCCCTAGGGCCGCCAAAACACTACACAAAAAAGCTTTTTCACTTGTTTTCCTAAGAGTTCAAGTGGAACAAATTTGTTCAAAGAAATATAAGAATTCTCTTGCCTTGTAATTTCGTGGGAGAGAGCTCTTCGGTATTTTCGGGGTTTGTAGAAGTAGGCAATTGCCAACCCAAGTAAATCCTTAGTGTTCTTTTAATTTTTTTTCGTTTGTGAGATCATTCATAAATCCATAAATAGTGTTCCCACTCAAATCTTGCATCAAAATTATATTTGAACATGCTTTCACACAATAACTATGCCTCTTTCTTAGGAGTATTATAGAGAGTAGAAAGATTTTTGTCTGTGTGTTCTCTTCCACAAGAATGTTTTGGCGGCAAGTACGTGGTAAACCATTGTTAAGTGAGTTTTTATAAGCATGTGTTTTTTGTGTTCTCTTTCACAAGAATGTTTTGGAAGCAAATACTTGTTGAATTATTGTTTAGTGAGTTGCCATCTAATAAGGTGGGAAAGTGTGGTTCATTGGGTCCAAGGAAAATCCTTCAAAATGATTTTATTTTATGCAACTAACTTGGCCAACTTCAATCTACCATATTTCGTGTAGAGGAGTTGCTTGTTGTATGGTGATAATATTATTTCTAACTAGGCCTTATCCTTTGTGTAATTTTAAAAGATATAAAAGAGTGAGATTTTAGGAAAGTTAAGAATTCCGTGCAAAACATTGTTATGTAGATTGTAGGGAATTATTTTTTTTTTAATTTTTTTTTTTAATTTTTTATGTTTGATTAATAGGTTATGTGGATTGATAAGTAATGATTAATTTCTTTAAATATTCTCTTTAACATATTTGTTTGAAACATTGTACTAAATAGGGAAAATTTACTGATGGGAGAGTCATTGCTGTGAAGAAACTATCTGTAGCATCACTTCATGGAGAGAGGCAGTTTGTAGCTGAGATTGCTACTCTATCTGCTATTCAACATCGTAACCTTGTGAAACTACATGGATGTTGCATTGAGGGAGATAAACGACTCCTTGTTTATGAGTATCTAGAGAATGGAAGCCTTGATCAAGCATTATTTAGTATGTGTATTCATCTCTGTGTGTGTGTGTGCACGTTATATTTTGTAGATTAAATTTTACATGCTTGCATGACTCAGGACAAAAAAGTTTGAATCACAACTTGTCAACACGCTACAATATATGCTTGGGAATCGCAAGAGGTTTAGCTTATCTTCATGAAGAGTCACGACTTCGAATTATACATAGAGATGTGAAGGCTAGTAATATTTTGCTAGACACTGATCTTGTCCCCAAAATATCTGACTTTGGCTTGGCCAAACTTTATGACGATAAAATGACCCATGTAAGCACCCGCGTTGCAGGCACACTGTAAGATCCTTTATCTTAATGAGGCTTAAAAATTTTCCTTTTTTTTTTTTTTTTCTTCTCTGGAACAATGAAATCTTATGTATTCTCTTATTTATTGTTTCTTGTTATGTTGGGGCTAAATTGTGCATATAATTTGTTATTGAATATAGTGGGTATCTTGCACCGGAGTATGCCATGCGCGGACACCTTACAGAGAAGGTTGATGTGTTTGGATTTGGTGTTGTTGCTCTAGAGATTATTAGCGGGAGGCCAAATTTTGACTCAACATTGGAAGAAGAAAAGATGTATCTTCTTGAATGGGTATGAACAACATATTTTGCTCCATAAATATGATTTTTACACTCTTTTTTTTTTTTTTTTTTTTTTTAATCTAATTGCATGCATGGTCTGTAGCAAAGTTTTAGTAGCATTTGCCTTTGTTTGGTTATGGGTTTTGGGTTGATCATAGCTAGGGGTGTGCTTATTTCATGTTGGAGGGTTTTTCAACCCAACCCAACCTTGTTGGATTGAGAAATTTCTAACCCAACCCAACTCATCACATGTTTAGATGTCAACTCAACCCAACCCACATGAATTAGGTCGGGTTGGATCGAGGGTTTGTGCACTTCTACTTACATTTTTTTTTTTTTTCAAGAGGTCATCACACGTTTTTCAATTTTCTAGTCTTATAAAAAATTTTGGAATTTAATAAACAATTAGCAAAATACAAATTGCACTCTTAAGTTTGAATAAAATTCATTTCAAGTCTCTAACTTTACTTTCATTTAACTGAATCTACTAAGTTTCAAATTTATTCAATCAAGGTATCTTGTCAGTCTCCATTAGTACTTACTATTGCTCTTTTAGGCACCCAAAAATGGCACCGTTTTGTATTTTAGATTGAAATTTGTTAGAATTTTAGGCCTTGGTTGTCACAAAATTAATCATCTATTAACCAAATAATTAATTAATTAATTATGCTCATGATTAAATTGATTAACATATCAAACAAGCACGGATAAAAAAGACACCATAAATGATGATCTAGGAAAATCAATGAAACTGTTGTTTCACAATAAAAAAACCTAAGAGGATTTAACCTAAAAAATAATCAAGGCAACATATCCATTAATAGAATTGAAGTTTGTACAATAGGCTTAACCCTAAATCTATTGCTAAGTCCTGTAGTACTTACAGGTGTGACCACACATAACTTCAAAACCATGGACTCTTCTATTATGGGCTATTGCATTCAAACCCCCTTATTCTTGAATCCGAGATCTTCGCTCAAAGATTTGATTAGCAACTCTAGTTAACTAACTACAACAGCTTTGCTTTATATCTAAATCTGATGTTTGCACGTAATCTCTAGTTATAAATTCAAAAGATTTTGGAAAATCTTCAAATTTGTATACAGAACACCACCCTCATATGCCATCCAAAAGGTGCTCTAGGGTTTGTATTTACCAATTGAATGGTTTTATTTTATTTATTTCCCTTATTCGTATTTTTGTATTTAAGGTAAAATACTAATAAGGGAAATAAATAAAATCAAATCAATCAATTGGACGGAATGCGTTGCTTTCCAAATACCATGTTTTGACTCTGAAAATAGGCATCATCTTTGCAATAGAACTTCTAAAACTAGAATATCAACATTAATGCTCTTTCGCTAAACACGTACTTGCTTGGTTGGCAAATTGGAGTTAACAAAGGGATGTCATCTTTCAGATTTGCTGACCTCCTAATATTTCTCTATAATTAATATCGCAGATTGTCACCATCTTCTTGATTCCTGCTGTTTTGCAAATTTTCAGGATCGCTACACATAATGCATCCATCCATCATTATGTCTTATCTTGGAAACCTGCATTATCATTTTTTTTACGACTTCAAGTAGAAGACAAGTATGATCGATTTTTATTTGATTTGAGGTTTGCGGAATTGTTTTCACACAAAAGAAATAAAACATCTAAACAAAACACAAAACTTCAGTTATTTTTCCCAACTCCATTCCTAAATCTAAACGAACCAAAATTTATGGAACTTTTGAGTTTTCTAGTGAGCATACTTCTGCTAATCCCAAATCAAATCATTAAAGCTCGGTCATACTTCGCTTCCTTAAAATCATAATATATGATACTCGCATTTCTCCAAGATAAGATAAATTTTGATTCTTTTCCTAGTTTTTGAACAATTTTGATTTTAAAAAAAGAAACATTGACCGAACAGCGAACTTATGAATCATGATATATTTTTTACAGGCTTGGCACCTGTACGAAAACAAACGTGAAATTGATCTTGTGGACCCTACATTCTCAGACTTCAATGAGGAAGAAGTAAAACGAATGATAAGAGTACCTCTTTTGTGCACTCAAGCATCTCATATATTACGTCCATCAATGTCGCGTGTGGTGGCAATGCTTTTAGGAGATATCGAAGTGAGCACTATAACTTCAAAGCCTGCATATTTGACCGACCGGAATTTTGATGATGTTATAGCTAATGTAACGGCTAGTATCTGTTACGACTCTTCAGAAAGTACAAGCATGGTGGGTTATCCAGATAATTTACCAGTAAATGCTTCTAAACCCATGCTTGGTAAGATTATCAATAATCCTAGGTGAGATATATCTTTCTTCGAATTTTTTTTTCCCCCTTTGGATAAATTGCTTCATTTGTTTCTTTTTCTTTTTTTCAATTCCTGAACTGAAACATAAATTTCTCAAGTTTTTCTTGTTTTCTGATGTTTGACACCTTAATTCGTTACATGTATAAGATACTATTTTAGCATTTGTACAAGTAGTTTAGTCACATTGAGATTTATTTGTTTTCCAGCCTTCGGGTTTGCTCTGTTCAAAGTAAATTCTAGGCTCTTCTTCTTTTCTTTTTTCTTTTTTCTTTTTTTCCTTTTTTTTTTTTTTTTTTTGGTGGAGATAAGTTATGTGAGAATCTAGGGCATTACTTGATGTCATCTTGTTGTTCCTAAGAACATAAAATAATAAATAAATTGCAATTCATAATTTACAAAGGAATAATTTAGATCATGATATTTTACTAAGATTGTACTTACCATAAAATTAGAGAAGAAATTGAGAGATATTACTTTATTGGTGTTTCAAAATAATCTCATAACATAACATATAAATTACCTTCAATTCCATGAATTTGAGATGGCAGAGTTAAGGCATAGACTAAGTCGCACTTTTGAGATGATACATGTTATCTATGAAATTTATATCTTTATAAGTTTACCCCACTTGTAGGATGAGGAGCTCTTAATAGTGCTTTCTTTAATCCATAAATAAATTGTGTAGCAAGTATGATTGTATATATATAATTTGAACCGTTTGATTATCTCGAAATTTTGCAAGCTATGAGATTATTCAAAGATAATGTAATCAAATATTAGATTTGTCAAAACTTGCATCTAATAAATAATAAGCATGCTCAAAAAACTCTTGGACTTCCTGTCTTCCTTAAACATAGCACCATCAAAATTAACTTTGAATAGTGACTGTGGCGGGGCAATCCAACGGACTCTGGCTGGTTGTGGGGAATATCTTGAACAGCTCTTGGACAAAGTGTAATAAAATTAATCTTCATAAGCAGCTACTGCAGAAGGCAACACCTGACCAATGGGGAAAGATCTATCACTTGTATGCAACAAGTTCCACAAAGAGGTCTAAATTCTTCCCTCTATCAATAACAAATGTGACTTAGTCCCCAAACCGAGATAAAGAAGTTGAGCTTCGAAAATTCCACATAGAATCTGAATCCCAGATTGGTGAAAGACAAGGAGAACTCCAAAGAGCATGTAAGGTGTCTTCTGAGGATCGATGGCAATGATCACAAACGTCTTCAAGGATGACCTTCCTCCGTAGTAAATTCTGCTTAGATGGAATTGAAGTTATGCAAGCCCGCCATAATAAATTCTTTACCTCACCCTGAACTTTCAAACTCCATATTTTCTTCCATTCCACTTTACCCGAAAATATCCTCTCTTTGATCCAGCTCCAAACACTTTTTAGCCAAACCTTTATCCATATTTCACAAGGTATTGGCCCGATTGATTAAAAGGTCGAATGATAGTATATTGAACCTGGTTTTTGTAGAGAGGAATGGAAAAAATAGAACTAACCTCACGAAGCAAGAACAAGTTATCCATCTGTGTTACATCCCACTGCTTGGTGGTCAAATCAATGAGATCAACAACCCGAGCTGTGGATAAAGCTTCAGATAAAGGGAGTTGAAGCTGAAGTTTATCCCTATAAGGTAGCCACGGGTCAGTCAGAAGAATATCTTCTCCAGTTCCCACCCTCCACCGTATTCCTTTTTTAAGTACATCTCTACCCTTCAGAATACTTCTCCAAATATAAGAAACTGAAGAACCTTCTTTGGCTTCCAAAATAGAGCAATTGGGGAAAATGTTTGTCTTAAGAACTCTATAAAATCGAGTCTTTATTAGGCAGTAAATGTCAAGCTTGCTTAGCTAGGAGAACATCATTGAAAGTAGCTAAATCCTTAAAACCCATACCAACTTCAATCTTAGGCTTGCACAATTCTTCCCACCTCACCAAGTGAATTTTCCTACGGTCACCTTGTTGGCCCTACCAAAACTGTCACGCCCCAAACCTTAAAGGGTTCAAAGCATGAGAACTAAACCTTCAAGAGAAACTATAGGGGTATTTTTTTTTTTTTTCCATATGATAAAATAAATAAACATATTAATCACTCCACTGAATAAGTTAGAGCTCTATAACACATGTACAAACAATATGAACCACAAATCATGTGCCTCCAAAATTTACATGAATTATTCCAAACACCAAATGATTTTGATAGGCCAAAAACGTATTGACCCCTTTTGATAAATTAACAATTAATTTAGCCGAGTGAATTAATTAAGTTAATTAACATGCAAAGCACATGGTAGCACAAACAAATCACCAAATAACTAAATGCAGCGGAAATTAAATTGACACGATGATTTGTTTACGAATAGGGAAAACCTACACGGCAAAAACCCTATAGGGTGATTTTAAGGTCACCACTCTCGAGAATCCACTATTATCAAAACAAGCCATTACAAGTAAAGGAATCCCAGTACTTTCTACCAACTTATAGTTGAACCCTTACCTAATACCTAATTGGACTTGTTCTGTAGTGACAATCTCTCCTTGTAATGCACGGCTCCCAATATGTGACTAACCAATTGCACGGATCCCAATACTTGACTTCAATAACCAACTAGAGAAAGTTGTTGGCTATAAAGTTTTTCAGTTCATCTAGACGATGAAAATCAAGAAGATGCTTGGTTACAAAACCCTACAATGTACAAACACAGCAACTTCTTCACAAGAGAGATGAACTAGGGCAAAACTGTTTCCGGTCACAATTTGCTTGAACAAACTTTGCTTAACACTTATGCAACTTGTGTCACCTTTGACGGCCCTTAAAATAATCTTTTTATATGTCTAGAGTTGTGAAAAAAGAAAACCAAAACACATAATCACGAATTAGAGTAAAAACAAATCTGAAATTATGTTTTTCATAAACCTCGACAGATACCTTATCTGTCGAGCTGCTATCGAGCCACGGGGTCAGAACAACTCTTCAAGCTCGATAGATGGCTAGTTGTCGAGCTTTAATGAATAGCACTTTTCACACTTGAATCTTAGACATACTTGCATGGCTTTAACACTTAATCTCGAAACAAGATTTCTTGAAGTATTAAAAAAATCTTAGATCTATCCAATTATAAGTAAAGTGCGTTTTGTCAAAGGATTAACCAATTACATAAAATAGTAACATATGTTTCCAACAAGTAAAACACATATGTCCTAACAGATTTAACAAAAAGCTCCAATGTTCTCTAAAATATGCAACCCCAACAAAATTCTTGGGATAACAAACCTCAAGAGCCCAACCTCCAATATAATTAACTATTGCTCCCTTAAAACAACTAGATCAAATCACCAACCATTAATAATGTAAGTCTATCAATTCAGCATAAAACTCCAATCAACACCAATAAGGCAAGATCCATTCTCGAGATATAGCTAATTAATCTATAAGACTTTGTAAGAATGGGATGAGCTAAAACCCAGTAGGTAACATAATTAATGGGAGTGGGGGAAATGCAAGTCTCATGATAATTAGCGTTTTTACAAAACACAAAACATGTTACACTTACTTTGTAAGAATGGGATGAGCTAAAGCCCAGTAAGTAACATAATTAACGGGAGTGGGGGAAATGCAGGTCTCATGATAATTAGCGTTTTTACAAAATACAAAACATGTTACACTTTGGGAATTTCCACTTAATTCCTGCAAAATCAATCTTCATGGATAAAATGACAAGAATAATTGAAACAATATAGCACAAAGCTTGAAAGTTCAAAAACGTGTACAAAAACACTTTTGAACGTTTAGACCCCCAAAAACCAACTTAACCAACCTAAGCAATATGTCAAACAACTAGTGTGCGGAAACTTAACATATGCTATAATAAGGAATTGATTAAACAACTATCTAAGCCACAACAAAATAAACCACAGCAGATAATGTAAAGGCAGAGATAGAGAGGAAGGAAGATGCAAACACAGAGATAACACCAGATATGTTATCGAAGAGGAAACCGAAGACCTCGGCGAAAAACCTCTCCGCCGCCCTCCAAGCGGTAATCAATCCACTAGAAAATACAGTTGGGATACAAGGACAGCAATAGACCCTCCAAGCCTAATCTACCCAATGCACCTAAGCCCTCCAAGCTTCTTGCTCCAACGAGGTTGCGCCGAACCTTTTTCTTTTCTAGCTTTCCGGATTCCGCTACTACACCGTAGCATCAACCAATGAATATTGGCTCCTTCCTAACTGCTTCCCAGAACTCCAAACGTCTGTCTCACAGAGATGATAATGGTGAGAACCAGGTTTGGTATAATGCCTCTCAAGGATTTGACAATGGAGAGGAAGAGAGTGAGGGAATTTGATGAGACTCTAAGGTAAAGATTGTGGGTAAAACAATCTGGTTTTTCTTTAGGGTTTCTCTCTCAAAATTCTCTCTGGAAGCTCTCTTTCAATCGTGGGTTAAAAGGATATTTATACTGAAGTGGAGTGGAATGCGAAACGTCAGGTTTTTCCAAAACAGGGGTGGCTCGCGGCTTGACCTCGCGACTTGACTAAGTCGCGAGTTCCAGTCGCGAGTTAACCGTATGGCCAGTTGTCCTGTTTTGTCCTGTAGTGCTCCAGCTAGCATGACTGTTCATCTTCCAGCATGCTTGGCACGTGTGCATCTTCTGGCGGGTTGAAGCCGCGAGTCCAGCTGCGAGTCCCAGCCGCGACACTCTGTTTTCTTGCACACTCTTGAGCAATCTTCACACTATCTCACTCACTACCCTTACAACAATCCCACCTAAATACAGGGTTACTAAATGCTGAATTACAAGCAAATTTGGCACGGAATAAAGCCAATTAGATGGTTGAATAAATTCAACCTTACAATCTCCCCCTTTGGCTATTCCGTGACAAAATCCTAAAACAGACTCTAGACTTAACATGTGAGTTGGGAACAGTTGATCAAAACTCACTCACACCTAATTCTAGAAGCTGTGAAGCACTTGAATCATATGAACATAAACTCCTGAAACACAACAATACACCATGATCATTGTAAGCAGAAAATTATAAATGCATATGAAACAGGCAATGTGAGATCAAGCAAAGATGGAGTTAATAAACAAACCATGGCTTGATCAACCAAGTGAACACCACAAGGTAGTGATCACAGTGTTCATTCACACTTGGAATGAACACAAGGACATACAAGTTAACAAGCACAAGGCAAGACACTTGTATGTACAACACTCAACCAATGCATAGCACACAAGGCATATGCATCTAGGAACAATCCTACAAGGGCACAAGAGTGACAGTACAACAATCACAATGCAGAACATTTAGATTAAAGTACTGATTTCAACATAGCATAAAGGCTGCATTTAAGCATGGTACATACCACAAGGCCTACAAACTATGCATAAGACAATAACCCTAAAAGCTTACATAAGCATATGGGTACAAACACATTATATTGAATAAAAACTTAAACAATATAAACTAAAAGTGCATAAAGTTTCTCCCCTTCAAAGTGATGAGAAGCTGTGATGCACTTGGAACATATATACTTGTAACCTGAAACACTTGCACAAAACACATTAGACTTTCAAGGTAAAGCAAGTAATAAAAGGATAAGTATAATGTAACAAGTAAATTGCGATCAAGTAAACATGATGTGAAACATGTGAGCAACTTGATCAAACACCAAAACAGTCATATAGAAATGACAACAATGATCACATAGCAAAGCAATTGATCATCCGAACATGCATTCAAAGAAGCACAATAGCATAAGGAAGTATGCATGTCTAAAACAAAAACATGATGCGAAGAGAATCACAAAACATAACTCAAAGCACCATAAAGCCTGTGCTTATTCAAGCCAAAGTTTTCTTATTATCTCAATGTCTTCTCCCCCTTGGTATATGCATCTCCCCTATGGAATATCTCTCCCCCTACAAATGTGCATGAGAAATAGAATTTCTCCCCCTAAGGATGTGCACAAGAGTCATATAGAAATGACAAAACACTCCGACATACTCATTAGAGTATACTCTCCCCCTTTTTGTCAGGAATAGACAAAGGGTCAAGGAGAAACAAGGGCAAGAGATGAAGGTACGAACAATGCCAATGATGCATGAGGGGAAAAATGAAAAAAAATTTTGAAAACAACTTTGAAAATAACCCTCAATATGCAAAACACGCGATTTTCGCGACTGAGTTAAGTCGCCGGGCAAGCCGCCAAAACGCTCAAAGACAAAATTTTGAAAATTTTTCTAAGTGTTTTTCGCGACTGGAGGGTCTACCCGCGAGGGAGTCGCGAGCTGAGCCGCCAAAATCTCTGAGTAACCCTCGCGACTGGACCTTCCACTCGCGAACAAGTTGCCAAAAATGACCCGCGAAGACGCAACTGAGTCTCGCGACTTGACTTACCCGCGACTGAGTCGCCAAAACAGGGCAAAACTGGGTTTCTTGAAAAATTTCAGATTTTTTAACAAAATACTTTCCAAAAACACCTAAAACACTTAAAAATCTTTTTGCGCTTGAATTAACAAAGATTGAGCATGTGAAAACACATTTCATCAAGTACAATCACACAAATGAATATGGCATTTATTGAACATAAACTTGTGTGTTGTGTGTGGATATCAACAATGAAATAGTCCTTAGTCTAATGTGAAGCTTCAATGATCAATTCAACCAAGGCATACACAATTAGCACTAGATCAAGTGATCCATCTCAATTATAGAAAAATGTATATATGACCTCCCACAAAACTTGATAACATATCTTGGAGCTTTACATTTGACTCCATAACATTTGATCATTTTGATCTCTTGAGACAATCGTCTCTCATTGTGAGAGTGATATTTGATATTTCACTTTAATGAACAAGCCTTTGGCTTTTTGAATAAACATTCTCTTTAATATAAGGTCGCTTACCCTTTTTCCTAGTTGAATACTAGAATGTGCGACAGACTTTTGCAGCTCAATATCTCTTTTCATTTGGAGATTTACATTTGGTGAGCTCTTCTTAGCAAAAACAAAAATAAAGAGTGGGAAGATATATAGACACAAGTCTATGCAAGTTTCAAGATCAACATAACCATTCACTAATCATTCATGACAAGTTTGAAGATCTATTTACAACAATCACATAGATTTCAAGATTTCTTCCACAGTGATATGAGTGCAAAGAAACAAGCAATGCTCGAAAATGCACAAAGCCATTAGCACAAAGGTACAAGGCAAAACAAGTTTTGAGACAAAACTCAACAACGTCGATCAAGCTTTTTGATTTTCTACTTTTTATGTGGTTTTGGATTTTTACACACACAAACCAAAGACATAAAAGTAAGATCAAAACAAAAACAAAACAATGCATATAAAGATATGCATGATGCACAAATGCATGACAATGAAGCATCTAATGCATGAAGGGTCCTACAAAGATCGAAAGAATTAGATCAAGGACCAAAGGAGCAAAAGCTCAACCATAGGAACCCTTCCTCATCCAAACAGAACAATTGTTTGGAATGAGTGTCTCATGAGAAGTGAGACGAGGGTTGGAAGAATGAGAACCGGAGATGCACATAGACGAGGAGTTAAGAGCATAAAACACTTTCTTTAACAACATGCTATTATCACTCAAATCCGGTTTATCCTTTTTAGCACAACTTCCAAGAAGCTCAAGTTTTTCTTTTCTTTTGATTCTTTTAAAAACATGAAACTTAGAGCATTGAGGTCTTAGATGACCAAAGGCACCACAATGGTGACACACAATGTGTTTAGGTCCACTAGGCCTTTTGGGAAGGGATCTAGCAATATGGTTTTGTTCCCACTTCAACTTATGACATTGAGGTCTTATATGACCAATCACACCACAATGGTGGCAAGTTGGAACAAACTTAGATCCATCCAGAGCCTTAGGTTGAGACCTAAACAGAGGCTTTGACTTAACAGCCTTTCTCTCCACCTTTTGATTTCTTTTATGTGGAGGAATGTACACCGATTTGTCCTTTAAGGTAGAACACACACTAGGCACAAAATCGGGTACCACAACATGATTGCAACAAACATTATCATCCTTTTTAACAATAGGTTCAGCAATCAAACACTTGGCATGCATCTTAAGAGATTCATTTTCACATTTAAGATCATCAACAAGTTTGTTAGACAAAACAAGTTTAGCATCCAAGTCCATATTCAAACATTCAAACTCTTTCAGCTTTTCAAGAGAAATTTCAGCAAGTTTTTTATATTTCTCAACCAATTTGTTGGATTCATTGAGCTTAGCAATCAAATCATCCTTTTCACAAAATAACTTGCTCAAATTCTTTTGAAACTTCTTAGCATTTTTCTTCAAGAGTTTGTCAACAACACCCATGGATTCAATTAACATGTCATCACAATTATGAGGATTAGCACTCATAGAGACATTTTCACAAACATGTGGCATGTTACATTCATCACCAACCAAATCATGCAAAGAGTCATACAAAGCACAATCCATGGCAAATAAACACAAGGGGTCAAGGATCACACTTAGGTATTTAAACCACAACAAGTGTACCCGCTCTGATACCAATTGAAAGTTCAAAAACGTGTACAAAAACACTTTTGAACGTTTAGACCCCCAAAAACCAACTTAACCAACCTAAGCAATATGTCAAACAACTAGTGTGCGGAAACTTAACATATGCTATAATAAGGAATTGATTAAACAACTATCTAAGCCACAACAAAATAAACCACAGCAGATAATGTAAAGGCAGAGATAGAGAGGAAGGAAGATGCAAACACAGAGATAACACCAGATATGTTATCGAAGAGGAAACCGAAGACCTCGGCGAAAAACCTCTCCGCCGCCCTCCAAGCGGTAATCAATCCACTAGAAAATACAGTTGGGATACAAGGACAGCAATAGACCCTCCAAGCCTAATCTACCCAATGCACCTAAGCCCTCCAAGCTTCTTGCTCCAACGAGGTTGCGCCGAACCTTTTTCTTTTCTAGCTTTCCGGATTCCGCTACTACACCGTAGCATCAACCAATGAATATTGGCTCCTTCCTAACTGCTTCCCAGAACTCCAAACGTCTGTCTCACAGAGATGATAATGGTGAGAACCAGGTTTGGTATAATGCCTCTCAAGGATTTGACAATGGAGAGGAAGAGAGTGAGGGAATTTGATGAGACTCTAAGGTAGAGATTGTGGGTAAAACAATCTGGTTTTTCTTTAGGGTTTCTCTCTCAAAATTCTCTCTGGAAGCTCTCTTTCAATCGTGGGTTAAAAGGGTATTTATACTGAAGTGGAGTGGAATGCGAAACGTCAGGTTTTTCCAAAACAGGGGTGGCTCGCGGCTTGACCTCGCGACTTGACTAAGTCGCGAGTTCCAGTCGCGAGTTAACCGTATGGCCAGTTGTCCTGTTTTGTCCTGTAGTGCTCCAGCTAGCATGACTGTTCATCTTCCAGCATGCTTGGCACGTGTGCATCTTCTGGCGGGTTGAAGCCGCGAGTCCAGCCGCGAGTCCCAGCCGCGACACTCTGTTTTCTTGCACACTCTTGAGCAATCTTCACACTATCTCACTCACTACCCTTACAACAATCCCACCTAAATACAGGGTTACTAAATGCTGAATTACAAGCAAATTTGGCACGGAATAAAGCCAATTAGATGGTTGAATAAATTCAACCTTACAAAGCTTTTTCAAAATATCTCAACGTGAAACTACATAAGTATTTCTCAAAATATCTCAACATAAAACTACATAATGTTTATATTGTGAGCAATAATAATACCATTCCAAAACCAAAAAATCCAACATAGGGCCATATGACAATGCTGTCACAAAGACGGAACTCAACGTCATCACAAAGATGAAACTCATATGGTGTCACAAAGACGCAACTAATTTGCCTTCACAAAGATGAAACTCAATTGCTGACACACAGTTGGAACTTAATAACTGTCATAAAGACAAGTGCTAAGATACCAATGTCACATGCACTATAGTATCTAGCTAGGTAATTATCGGGTAATCACATATCATGGCACAAGGGTAAAACATAAAGAACTCACAAATTACATGTAATCAAAATACATAATTCATTTCCAAGTAGGTTCATAAAATCTTTGAAATACCCAATATATTCACAAGGTTCTTAAAGCCTTCAAACTCATTTCTTGTCAAGAATATTTTGTATCAGTTTTCCCAAATATCATAAGTCAAGATAACACATCTTTAAATTTTGCAAATAATGTAATAAATCCATAAAATTTATTCCCAAGAATTAAATAAAAGATTCTTGTCTTTTCCATGCTAACAAATCATGCATTTCCCCATATGCAGTAACAAAAATGATGCACTTTCCATACTTCATGTGTTTTCCATAAATGATTAGCTAATAATAATAGTACACATAGTACGTTTTATGAAAAACATGAAAAATGTTCCAAAATGGGTTTAATCATGAAATGCTTGAGAGCAATAATAATTATTTTTCAAAAATCCCATTAAGAAGCCACTTTCCTTGAAAGGCCAACAAATTTTACCTCAATCGGGCATTGCCTAATCAAGCCATCCAATCACTAAGTCCATCACCAAGAATATCGAAACCTAGAAATACAATGGTCAAGCCTATCAATAATAAGGTCTATCACAAAGTACTATTACACTTATCTCCATAAATTGGAACAATCCCCTAAAATCAGATCGAAGGCCTAAAGCTTAACTTGACTATCCCAAGACACCTATTGCCAAAGGATATAAAACAAGCATACAAGAGATCCAAAGACCATAACACAACCAATGCACTTTAATATACCACTGGAAACAATGTGCAATTACCAACTTGATACAAAGCATGTCACTACCAAACCATGATAAAAGCCAAAGTAAAACACTTGTCAAAGAAAGTACATATAAGTACATATGAACTTATAAGCTAAACCACGCAACAAAAGCTTGGAGTAAATTCCTTAAATTCTTAGCATTCTAATCATACTTTCATATTAAATTTGCAACAAATCAGCCTTATAAAATTCGTTTGGTCCACTTAGTGTTACCCAAAAAGCTTGAAATTAAATAGGGAGAAGCCCTTATATGTCTAGTATGTACCACCAACAATTTGGCTCAAACTAATATTTCTATAATCTATTAAAAATCACGTGGTACAACTTACTCAAATCTGTCAGGGATAGATTTAGAGTCCCAAAAGAAAATTACAATAATTTTAATACTATGGCAAAAGTTTTGGACTTAATTTACATTAAAACCACATGTCAAAGCATATTAAATACAAGGGATGAAGCCCATAATCTCATATAAACAATCACCACAACCAAAAATAAAGAAACCAAAACTCATAACTTATAGAGAGAATTTATCAAACACTTGGTATACAAAAAGCACATGCTCACATTATTTGCACAAATTTATAGTTAACACTATACTCACACCCACATATACCAAAGCCATTTCAAAATGAACAACTACAAACTCATCATATATATTTATATTGAGTGTGAATTTAGAAAATCTAACCGTTAGATTGCATGTTCTTATTACATCCTTAATACTTACAAAATTTCAAAAAAATCAAAGATCAATTGCTATGTCATCAAATAAATGTTATAATTTCAAGTTTTTGTAATCTAAAGTTGTATATAAAAAATAAGTTAATTGATCAAATAGTAAATAAAACACAATTTGATATGCATATTAAGAACATAAGGAAAATAAAATTCAACGGTTAGATTTTCAAAATTCACACCCAAAAAAGAAATATATGAGAAGTTTGAAGAGTTTCTCTCCAAACTAGTTTGGAGAGAAACTTTGTTCTTTCAAAATACAAGGAAACTCTCTTTCAAAAATTAACTGCAATCTCTCATATGAATCAAAAACCCACATGATTCTCAACAAACCCAACTTACATGGTTGCCAAACAATACATCAATTTCTCCACATCAAATAAAAAACCACCAATCAAGTCTTAAATGTCCCATCAAACACAATAAAACAACCCCTAAAACAAAAGCCACAATATTAAAGAGCAATCCAATGAAAATAGGATAAAACCCAAAGATATTAAAAGGTGGGTCATGGAGATTCTACCTTAGATTATTGTTGGGAAAGAGTACAAACCATGGAGGAGAGTATGTTTGTGACAGAATGTCTAATGGCAACCAAGAGACCAAGATAAAGAAGAGAGATCCAGAAGAGAGAGATATTCGTTTGGGAGAGGGGTGTGAGGTGTGAGTTTGTTTTTGTATGTGAGAATGAAGAAGAAAAGAAGAGGAGATAGCTTAGGTGATAGGCCAAGAGAGAGATTTTTTTATTGTGTGGTGGGGAATAAGTGGGTAAGTGGGGTCACGTGTGGGTCTAAAAATCTGACCCTCCCCTCCCCCCTCCCCCCTCCCCCCTCCCCCCCTCCCCCCCTTTTGTGGTCTGGGGCATTACAAAAACCTTTTGTTCAAATTATCTAAATCATTACATAAACCCAATAGCAACTTAAAGCAACTCATACAATAGGTTGGAATTGCTTGTACAATTGCCTGAATCAGAATCTCCCTTCTAGCCTATGACAAAAGTTTCTCCTCCCATCCTTGCAGCTTTCTCCAAAAACATTCTTTGATGTATTCAAAGCTAGTCTTCTTCTTCCTACCCACAAAAGAGGGCAATCTTAGATACTTCTCATACTGTTTTATCTCTGGAACCCCTAAAGCCTCCTTAATTTGTGCCCTCCTATCTTTGAGGTAGATTTACTAAAGAAGATAGTAGTCTTATTCCTATTAATCTGTTGACCTGAGCCCCTCTCATAAACCCCCAAAATATCCAACACTTTTTGTCATCCCCCAAGTGTAGATTTATAGAAGACTATCATCCACAAATAAATGATGGGTCAACTTAGGGCTTCTTGAACTCAAGGAGAATCCATGAATAATCCCTTGTTGAGCTAAGAAGCAGCTATATATTAAGTGTAAAGGCTACAGGAAAAATATCTCCAGGAAGTGGGAATAAGATAAAATTGAAAATTTCAAAGACTGGTATTGTCAATACCTCGCGGCGGTTTGACCACCCATTGTAGCGATACTTGCGTGATACCTGAAAGCATGCAAGCCCAGAAGCTCGAGTACTATGGAGGAAGGTTATACCTCAAGTGTGTGACTGGAATATGAGTCGATTTTAAGAAAATTACCAAGGGTATGTGAAGTCGCCACCAATCATTGGGTTTTTTCTAAGGTGTGATTGGCCACCTGACTCTATTTGATTTTTTTACCGATCCTAGGTTAAGAAAAAGGTCATTATTCCTAATTTAATGCATATGGGCAAAAAATCTTGATTCTTGAGTTTGGAAGTCTGGTTACGTGTGGGGAAGGTATAAGGCATCCCATAACGTCTGTCTATGGACAGTCCTTTGTTTTGGTAAAATCGTAATTTTCGAACATTGGTAGTTAAAAATGAGCTATTGGCATTAGCTTTTGAGGCTTTAAGCAAAATGTGCTTTGAGGTTTAAATCTGGAGAGGCTGTGGTCTCAATCGATGTTTCCCAAGTATGTTTGGAATCGTTGCCAAATTTCCATGGCAAAAATCTAGTAGCATTTTGCCTTATTTTCGTGGTAGAAATCCCGCAGCGCTTCGCCTCAGGTGTGTCATAGCACAGAAAACACTATTCTCACTAAGCTTTCACCGTGAGAATATGACAATGGGGATGCCCTATTTTCACGGAAAAAATCCGACAGTGTTTCGCATTTGGTATACTATGGGGCACCGGCAAGGTTTCATGCTTGTGTATACGGCCCGTGCCAACATGCTCGTGCTAGGACAAGCCGGAGCCCCTCAAAGCATTAAGCACGTTGATACGTGTTGCATACACGGGGAAACCAATGTCACTTGGTGACATGGATCAAGACAGTCACACCGTAGTGACTATGCACACAGTATGACATGAATATGCTCCTACAGCGATCGCCTTGAGCACATACTCATGTCACAAGGTTCAGAGCATTCATGGCTAGAGAGGGTCGCTCAAGTAGCCACGAGAGTCCATCCTATAAAGTGCATGATCACCCACACACACGCAAGCATATATATATATATATATATATATACATACATACATCATGCACAATGCTATCACACAGAGCAGAAAAGTAAAACAGACATTGCCAACATTCCAAGTGTATGGCCCAACAAGGTACAAGAATGTAAAACAGACATTGCCATACTTAGGGAACACGGCCCAAGCAAGGAGCAGGAAAGATAAAGGGTTCAAGGAGAGGGGGAATCCTAATACATGCTCTAGAGAAGGGGCTAAGAGAGAGAGGGAAAGAGCGCCCCCTAATCTACTGAACATTGCCCTTTGTGGGCTTGCGTCTTTTTGCTTGCATCCTTGCCTTTTTTGCTTGCGCCTAGGAGGTCACATCCTT
This sequence comes from Quercus robur, assembly GCF_932294415.1. NCBI lineage: Eukaryota > Viridiplantae > Streptophyta > Magnoliopsida > Fagales > Fagaceae > Quercus > Quercus robur. The sequence goes on from NC_065537.1 coordinate 15,560,442, forward strand.
GCTCCAAATGTCTGTGCTCCATGTGTGTACATGCAATAACAAAAGAAACAAGCTAGCAAACAAGCAAAGAAACAAGTAAAAGGAAAGCATGCTAAAAGACAAGTTAGCAAAAGATGCCAAACGGGGGCAAACAAGCATTTTATCAAACAAAAGATGGTGTCCTCGAAGGACAAATGCAAGTTTGGATCGGGTGTCCATAGTTCCATAAGATTGGAGTATGGATGAAACACAGACTCTTGCATGAACATGTAGGCAAGCGTGCAAAAATGCAAAGAAGCAAAGAAAGCCAAACGAGTGGCACTAAGCAAGCCAGACAAGCATATCAACATCGCACAAAGCGGAGAAATGTGTGTATCAAGAAGACCAACACCACGAAGGTGTATCTCACAAGTGGTCGCATCCAACAAGCCACAAGAGGGACGGATGAAACCACACAAGCAAATGGCCCCAAAGATCGACAAGCACAAACCCATGGAGGGCACAAGGCACACCAAAGGCTAGATCTAGACAAGCAAACATGGAGATAAAGCATAGAAGTAAACAAGCATAGACATACATAAAGGAAATGATCCAAACCCTTTGATATAGGACTAGGTGTATGGATGTAGGCCTAGACCACAAGATCTAGATCTACACCCTACCTAAAGGGCCAAAACACAAGAAAAAGGGGTAACAAGAGATAAAAAGGCTTTAGAAGCACATGACGGAGCAACCAACATGTAGATCTAGACACATGAACATAGCACGGAGCACGCAAAGATATAGATCTAGACATAAGCATGGCAAAGAGCACGTAAACAAGTAGATCTAAGCATAAACATGGGAAAAAAAAGCATACAAACATGTAGATCTGGGCATAAACATGGCAAAAAGCACCTAAGCACAAGGATCTAAGCACAAACACAATATTTAGGCATATCCTAGTCCAAGAAGGCTAGGCCAGTATCATCAAAGCAAAAAACATGGTAAAAAGCAAGAAGATATCCTAGGAAAGCTATAAAACATGCTAGGAAGCAAGATAAAACAAAAATATACTCTGGAAAGCAAATAGACATGCTATGAACAAAGATAAAGCAAAGGGTGTAGATTATAACTAAAAAGCTACATCTACACTCTTTAAACCTCAAATCTAAGGTCCTAAGACCAAGAAGAGGAAAAAGAGTGCAAGAACACTATCCCTTGATTGTTGAGAGAAGAGAGAAATTAAAGGTTTTTTGATGCATTTGGGAGAGAATTTAGAGAGGAAAAGAGAGAGAATCTGCCTAGAAAAAGCTCTGAATTGCCCAATTTCCTTTTTTTTTTTTTTTTCATCTGAGGGGGTCTGGGGGTGTTTATAACTATTTTGCATGTGTTTCAAGGCTGGCGGCCACTAAGTGGCCGTCGAGTCAGGTCTGTTGACATCAAAAATCTCGTCTTTTTCCTCCAGCTTTTTGGTTTTGACTTCGATCGCATATTTGAAGGCCTTGCCGAACAATGATTGAGCTGATTTTGGTGTCCTTGAAAAGATCTAGATATCTAGTTTTCAGAACACTAAAGAGATTGAAATTCCAAAAGTTGGATCAAAATTTATGGCCTCAGGAAGCGAGCTAACGTGTTTTGCACAAGTTTTAGGATATCTAAACCGTTTTAACTCTGATTTTGACCCATGAGCAGTTGTTAGAAAGGGAAATCAAAAATCTTTGCAATGACACTGGTCTCAACCGTTCCAAAGGTCAGATAATAATTAGGGTTTTTGGGGCCCCCAAGAGTCAACTTCAAGTCAAACTTTATTAAAGTTGACAAAAATCACCAAGTAGCTCGGGTTCGATGTAGAAACATGAAGAATGTTGTTTTGGAATGATTTTGACCAATTTTGACTTTTGGTCAACTTAGAGTTGACCATGGCATTTTGATCAATTTGACCTAAAAAGACACTTTGAGTGCTTTGATGCCCAAATGGGTTGCGTCACGTTAATCCAGATGTTTCTGCGGCCCCTTGGAGAAAAGTTAATATTTTTGAAATTTTTGGGGTCTGACACACAAATCAAGGGCGAACAAAATACAGTATCTATAGGTATGTTGGTATTGCTTATTGGTATACGTTTGTGGGTCTTAAGTCTATGGGAATGTGAGTTGTGTAAATTGTAATACATACTAATCCCAAAAAAAGCAATATGTGGTACATTGGTACCTGGAAAATGGGGTAAAAAAAAAAAAAAGTCACGTGTGGGAAATGGGAATAAGTATTAGTGGAGCTTAAACAGTTTAAATTTAATTATATTTTTTTTATAAAAACTTGTGAAATTAAGTAGTTTAAGCCCAGGCTTTTGGTCTGGTTTCTCAAAAAAAAAAAAAAAAAAAAAGTAGTTTATTTTTTTCTTCTTAATATATGATATGAAAATTTATATTAAAATTATTTAAATATTTTAATTATAATATCACTAGTTCGACCGTTAGTTCGACCTTAGTCAAACCAAAGAGAACCAAACTTTTTTTTATATATAAGAACCAATCTATTATTTGGTTATTTGTTTGGTCCAATTTTTTAATTGATGATTATCAATAAAATTATATATTTACACGACTTTTAAACAAAAAGGAGAATCCACGTAGATCTAGTATTTCTAGATTTAAGACAGAGCACCAATGCACACCCAGCAATTTGTATCCATATACAAACAATACATTGCATGCATCTTGATCGCTCCTATAAATTTCCTAGAAAATAATTGATCTTTTTTTTTTTTTCCTCATTTTTTCTTAAATGGATGAAACCCAATGCGACATGCTAATCCAATACTGATGCGCCAAACCCAATATCGCACCCAATATGCTACCTCAGATGCAAACCTAGTCCTGATTCACCAAACCAATCTTGATTTGCCACCTCAGACAAAAACCATCCCTAACATCCACCTTTTCTTCATGCACAAGCAGGGGTGGCGGTCGTAATAACAAAAGAAGAGCTTCCTCGATTATTGCTGTTGCTAAGCATTCGTCCGTCGACGAGACCCTAGCCTTATTTGAGAGTGGCGAGGGCTATGGCACACTGCCAACCGTCATCCTTTTTTTTCCTTCTTGGCGATATGTGGACTTAGAGAGAGAGAGAGAACAATGAGGGCCTGATGATGAGAAAAGAGAACTGAGAAGTGAGAACATAACGGTATTTTAATATTTATAGGTTTAAAATTACTAAAATATTTACAAAGGGACATGACAATTGATGTAAATGTGTTTATTCCATATTAAAAATTATCATGGCTTTTGAGTGAAGTTGTGGTATACCTTTGTGTTAGAACTATTTTTTCTCTCTCCTATGTATGTGTTTGTTTCTCGGAAAAAAAAATTTTAATTTAATTTCATAATTACTATTTTGTTGTGTTTTAAAAATTGATACATTAGTTTGTAAGTCATACTTTTTTTTCTTTTTCTTTTTTTAAAGAAAAAAGGAAAAACTTTATAAAATTAAAAAATGTCAGCTAAATCAGTCTGAAGTATAAAAAGAAACTGCAATGGAACATCTTCCATTCACACAAGAAAATCTGGAATATTGACAGCAAACCTAGTCAAACTATGAGCAACCTTATTACATTCTCTTTAAACATAAAGTAATGTAATTGATTAAAAGAATTAGCAACTAAGCGAACATCCTCAAGAAGTATACCATAGGGGGTCAAAAATTATGCACCACTCTGTAAAGATAGCATCAAAACCTGTGAATCACCTTCTAAGACAGCAGAGGTTATATCTAATTTAGAAGCGAATTGAATAGCTCTTTTGGCAACCAAAGCTTCCACTTCCGAAGGGCTAAAAACCTATGGGACTTGTTGTGAAGGGGAGGCTAACACCAAGCCTTGAGAATTCCGTCACCACACCAATTCCGGATTTGTTCACGTCGGAAAAGAGAGCCTCGTCAAAATTTATTTTGTAAGTCTTACGTAATAATTAAAAATTAAATTGATATGTAATAATAATTATAATAAATAGTAATAACTTAATAAAAAATAATAACAGTTTTTTTTCCTATAATGGTGATTAAATCATTTTGCATTGGGGTTAGTAATATATGCTCTATGTTAGAATCCTAGCCTCCCTTAAGATTCATTCGTCGCCTCTAATTCAAAAAACTCAAGAGAGGACTACTTAATTAAAAGATTGCAAGAAAAGTTTTGGGATTGAGAAAAAAAAATAGTAATGTTATCTGATTCTAGTAATTTTTGGGACACCTCTTCTTTGTAATTGGATTAACTATGATGGATTTTAGGTTATGTTGGAGTGGTCTTGAAAAGTTGCAATAATTTTTAAGTAGGCATCTAATGATGTAAGTAACGTTTTCATTAACTAGTTATATTTTTCTTAAAATACAATGTTTTATTAATTAAATTGTAGGGTTAAGAGCCCAAGATCGCATACTGGGTCTTGAGCTTTGTCCAAGGGGATTAACAGGTCCGAAGAGAAACTACTAATGATGAGACATTCTCAAACCGAGACTTGTCAATGGAGCAAACGAGTGGTTGTCTGAGGAGTATATACTCCTTGGACTTAAGAATGTTGTTCAAAAAATATAACCCAACAATTAAAGTGGCCTGCCGAGAGGGTTCAATGACAGAAACGCGTTTCATGGGCATGAAAGAAGGAAGAGGACCTAAAAATATCTAAGAGAAGGTTGACACCACCGCATTAAATGCACAACAGCTACTTTACTGGCCGCATTTATGAGGAGAAGACCTCTGAACAGTGCCACATTGGCTACCGCAACTCACAGAGCGCCAAGGAAGGTGACTAACGGGACAAGCACTCAAGTGGGGGTTCAGATAATCGACAAGTGGAGGGTAAAGAAGACACCAAAGAGAATATATAAGGTAGAAGACTCTTCATGGAGAATAGAGGGAGGAAGAAAAAGAGAAAGGACATTGTAGCAATTTAAACTGTCTTATTATGCCACTGTGATGAATATACGATGACTATGGCCTCCTTGGACTGAAATTCCATTGATATCAACTCTTCTTATTTATGTTTGACTGCCATATAAACCAAATCTAGCCATTGTCCAATTCATTAGGCCTTAGTTCTTTGGCCCATTCTCTATAAATTCATTATATCAGGCTCATTAGACCAAGGCTCCATACATTTTGGGCTTGGGCCCCAAATTGTAACCCTATAATTGGCGAGGTCTGTGGGGAGAACTGGTGCCTCAACAAGTGCAACGGCTAAACATGGTGGGATCAAGTCCACACCAGGCAGGTCCACGTCAAACAGAGCCTGCAGGTTCTTAACGACAAAACAACTTTCTTAACCTTGAACGGGAGAGAGATCAAGACAAGCATCGAGAGGGTAGTGTACATATTACCCATACAAGCAAAAGCCATTCTAAGGGGAGAAGTCATGCATCCCAAAGGCAGAACGATAATCGAGCCCTACAGTAGGAGATCGAAGACATGAAAAGGAAACTGCACCGTGCGCAACGGAAGCGTCCCCTTTCTAGCTTAGACACAAGCGACGAAGAAAACCACAATTATAGGCAAAGGTCAAGAACCCCACCAAGTGAGACCTTCTCCTATGAGGATGAACACCATCATAAATGCAGCCACAGAAGTCCAACCCGTAAAGGCCTAGTGAACGACGCCATGAGCAAGGCCCTGGATCGAATCTCCAAGTCACCCTTCACATGCAAGATAGAATGGGCTGAGCTTCCTCGACGATTCCACCAACCTACTTTCACTATGTACAATGGTCGAACAGTCCCCGTGAAGCACGTGAGCCAGTTCAACCGAAGGATGGTCGTTCATTCCAAAGATGAGGCTTTGATGTACAAAGTATTTCCGTCCAATCTAGGACTGATGGAGATGAGGTGGTTTGATGGCCTCAGGCCAAACTCCATACACTCCTTTAAGCAACTGACCTAGGCCTTCGGTTCTCGCTTCATCACGAGCAGCAAGGTTCCTTGGCTTTTGGATTCCCTCCTGCCTTTGTCCATGCGAGAAGGGGAGACCCTAAAGGCCTACTCAGATAGGTATTGGGAGATGTATAATGAAATAGAGGGTAACTATGATGACGTCGCGATCAGTACCTTTAAGAGCGGCCTCCCAACTGAGCACGGTTTAAGAAAATCCCTAACAGGAAAGCCTATCACCAGCCTACGCCAACTCATGGACCGAATCGACAAGCATAAATGGGTTGAAGAGGACCAGCAGTTGGGTAAGGGCAAAGTGAAGTTTGTCCCTCAAGAAAGGAGGGACTTCAAGTCAGACCGATTTAACAACAACAACTAGCCAAGAAGAGACTACACAGAGCAATCTGGATCTACCGATGCACAGGCAGTTCATGCTGTGTTTCGAGATCCGATACATCAAGTTATGGAGAAAATCAAGAATGAGTCATTCTTCAAATGGCCAAATAAAATGGCAAGAGACCCCATGAAGCGCAACCAAAACCTATATTGCCAATACCACCAAGAACCAGGGCATACCACAGAGGACTACCGAAACTTGAAGAAGCACTTGGACCAACTTGTCCGAGAAGGAAAATTGAGTCACCTCCTACATCATTCCAATGGCTGGCAAGGACAGGCGAACATTGAGAAACGAAAGGACATCTCCTTGAGACCACCTATAGGCACGATAAATGTCATTCTTACTGCCCCGAGAAGGACCAGCTCTTGTCCCTCCAGAGTAATGTCTGTATCTTCGCCTCTTATCAAGCATGGCGATTGGGAGTATAAAAAGGCCAAGAAGATAGCATCTCCCATGCTGGGCTTCTCGAATGAAGATAAGGTCGGAACCATCCAACCCCATGATGATGCTCTTGTCGTTACGCTCAGGATTGGAGGACATGATGTAAGAAGAGTGCTAGTAGATCAGGGCAGTGCTGTGGAAGTAATGTACCTCGACCTATACAAGAGGCTAAACTTAAAACCTGAAGACTTAACGGCGTACAATTCCCCTTTGGTAAGCTTCAAAGGGAAGACAGTTACTCCAAGGGGCCAAATTAGACTTCCCATACAAATAGATTCGGATGTGGTGGAGGTGGACTTTATCATAGTTAATGCTTATTCGCCCTACACAGCCATCGTAGCCAGGCCTTGGCTTCATACCCTAGAGGCTATCTCTTCTACCTTGCACCAAAAAGTGAAGTACTCGTTAGAGGGCCAAGTCAAGGAAATTATAGGGGACCAGACCATGGCCAAGCAGTGCATGGTGTCCTCCATTTCACACCAACACAACGCTGAGCCCTCGGCCTCTATTGGAAGTGGTTTATAGCAATCAACAACCCCGGCATTGCCCGGTGATAAATCAGCCGATGAGGCAAAATGCGAGGATCTAGAGAAGGTTTTTGTGGGCATTGATCCAGAAAAACTCTTTCAGGTCGGCTCAGAGCTACCCCCCAAGAAAAAGAACTAATTGATTTTCTCAGGGAAAACGAAGATGTGTTTGCACGGGATGCCTACAAGACCCCAGGGGTTGATCCAGACTTCATTTACTACCACCTTAACGTTAATCCATCCATTAACCCCAGGAAGCAACCCCTCCGGCGTCCGTCAAAGGAGCATGCTAACGCTGTTAAGGACGAGGTGATGAAGCTTAAGAAAGCAGGAGCTATCAAAGAGGTCTTTTACCCTGAGTGGCTGGCCAATACTGTAGTAGTGAAGAAGAAAAGTGGAAAATGGCGAGTCTGTGTAGACTTCACAGATTTGAATAGAGCTTGCCTAAAAGATCCATTCCCTATGCCCCAAATAGATCGGTTGGTAGACGCGACCGCTGGGCACCCTCAAATGAGCTTCTTAGATGCTTTTCAAGGATACCATCAGATACCCCTGGTTGTAGACGACCAAAAAAAGACAGTTTTTGTCAGCCCTATTGGGAACTACCATTACAAGGTCATACCTTTTGGTTTGAAGAACGCAGGATCCACCTACTAGAGAATGATGACTAGGATGTTTGAGCCACAGCTAGGTAAGAACATTAAGGTCTATATAGATGACATGGTGGTAAAGAGTAAAGTGGTGTCCGAACACATGAGAGACCTCGATGGCATCTTGAAATTCTGAGGAGACACAAGCTGCATCTCAACACGTCCAAATGTTTATTTGGGGTAGGATCAGGAAAATTCTTGGGCTATATGGTGACCCATAGGGGCATCAAGGTCAACCCCGATTAAATCAAGGCTATCCATAGCATGCACCCCTCTGGAAACCCAAGGAAGTCTAAAAGCTTACCGACATGATTGTTGCTTTAAACTACTTTATTTCTCGGTCGACAAATAGGTGTAGGCCTTTTTTGCTCTTGTTCAATAAGTCGAAGGGATTTAAATGGACCGAAGAATGTGCTTCGGCCTTCCAACAACTTAAGGAGTATCTGTCTCGGCCACTAATCATGTCAAGTCCTGAGGCCGACAAAGTCTTGTTCACCTACATTGCTGTGGTCCCTCACGCAGTAAGTCTAGTGCTGATACAGACGGACAATGGCGTATAACGCCCAATCTATTATGTAAGCAAACCATTGCATGAAGTTAAGACTCGCTACCTTCCACTAGAAAAGGCCATCCTGGCGGTGGTTCAGGCCACATGAAAGCTCCCCCATTACTTCCAAGCACACACAGTCATTGTTTTAACCCAACTCTTGCTCAGGTCCATACTCCAAAATGCTGATTATATGGGGAGGATTGCTAAGTGGGGCACTATTTTAGGGGCATTTGACATTAAGTACATGTCTCGCACCTCTGTGAAGGGCCAGGTCCTTGCGGATCTGGGGGCTAAGTTTGTTGAACCCTCGCTAGAAGAGGAAGTATAGGCGCAAGGCATGGATGAAAAATCAGTTGGCACAATCTCTTTACAATGGACCCTCTTACTAGAGGGTATATGTTGATGGCGTGGCGAACCAAAGGGGCTCTGGTGTGGGGCTAGTTCTAGTTTCCCCTGGAAGGATTACCATTGAAAAATCGCTAAGACTGGGCTTCTCGGCCACGAATAATGAGGTTGAATATGAAGCCCTGCTAGAAGGAATGTCTATGGTCCAGAAACTGGGCAGAAAAGTTGTAAACATGTTCTCGGACTCAAGACTTGTTGTAGGCCAAGTGAATGGGGAGTTAGAAGCAAGAGATGAAAGAATGCAAGAATACCTAAATCGACCAAGCTAAACGCTTGCGATCACATTTCGATTCTTTTAGCTTACTACACATCCCTAGAAGTGGAAACACACATGCTGACTCTTTGGCCACATTAGCCACCTCCTCGGCTCAATGTCTACCTTGGGTCATCCTTGTGGAAGATTTGTACAAACCGTCGATGACAAAAAGAGAAATGATTCATGTCCACAACGTCCGAGTGGGGCCTAGCTGGATGGACCCCTTGGTACTGTTTCTGAAAGAGGACATCTTACTCGAAGAGAAGAATGAAGCCGACAAAATACGAAAAAAAGCTTCTCAGTTTTGGTTATCCGAGGACTAGAAGCTGTATAAGTGCTCTTTTTCTGGACCGTACTTGCTCTACGTACACCCTGAGGCCTCAAAACTCATCCTGGAGGAATTACACAAAGGAATTTGTGGAAGTCATACGGGAGGTAGGTCCTTATCCCATAAGGCCATCACCCAAGGCTACTGATGGCTAAACATGCAGAAAGAAGTGCACGAATACGTGAAGAAGTGCGACCAATGTTAGAGGTTCGCACCAAATGTGCATCAGCCAGGAGGGATCCTCAACCCACTATCTAGCCCATGGTCGTTTGCTCAGTAGGGCTTGGATATCGTCAAGCCATTTCCTAAGGCAACAGGGAACAAAAGATATCTGCTCGTCGGCACTGACTACTTTACCAAATGGGTCGAAGCCGAACCTCTAGCAAATATCAGAGATGTGGACGTCAAAAAGTTTGTCTGGAAGAACATTGTCACTTGGTTTGTGGTCCCACACTCCCTAATCTTGGACAATGGTCTTCAGTTTGACAATAAGGCCTTCAGGAGTTACTATTGCAAATTGGGGATCACAAATAGATATTCTACCTCAGCCTACCCCCAGGGGAATGGGCAAGCCAAGGCTGTTAATAAGGTCATAGTGAATGGACTCAAGAAGAAGTTGGATGACATGAAGGGAAGGTGGGTGAAAGAGCTGCCATATGTCTTGTGGACAAATCGGACCACGCCACGTAGGTCAACTGCAGAAACCCCCTTCTCGATGACTTATGGAGCCGAGGCTGTTATCCCTCTAGAAACGGGTTTTCCAACACTAAAAACCAGCTCGTTCTGTCCGAGCAGTAATGATGAGTTGCTAGAAAAAAGCTTAGACTTTATTGAAGAAAGAAGGGAAAAAGTGATGGTCCAACTGGCATACTACCAGCACAAACTCAAGCAAAGTTATAATGCCAAAGTAAAGCTGAGACCATTAGTGCTTGGGGACTTAGTATTAAGGAAAGTACTAGGCAATGCTAAAACCCCAACATGGGGGAAACTAGGACCAAATTGGAAAGGGCCATATCGCATCACCTCAGTGGCTGGTATTGGGGCATATTTTCTAGAAGATTTAGATGAGCATGTTATACCACGCCCTTGGAATGTAAACAACCTAAAAATATACTATTATTGATAAAAATTTCTTTTCTCAATTAATTCTTCTGTAGTGTGAAGGACTCGTGTTCCTTGTCCCTCAATCATTACAAGTTTTTAAACAAAACCTAAGTCCTAGATATCTCCTCGGACCACAGGCTTAGGGGAAATTAACTACTAGGTCCTCATTATAAGTTTTTAAATGGAACCTAAGTCCTGGATGGCTCCCCAGACCACTAGCATAGGGGAAATTAACTACTCAGTCCTCATTACAAGTTTTTAAACAGAACCTGAGTCCTGGATGGCTCCTCGGACCACAAGTTTAGAGGAAATTAACTATTGTGTCCTCATTACAAATTTTTAAACAGAACCTAAGTCCTGGATGGCTCCTCGGACCACAAACTTAGGGGAAATTAACTACTGGGTCCTCATTACAAGTTTTTAAACAGAACCTAAGTCTTGGATGGCTCCTTGAACCACAGACTTAGGGCAAATTAACTATTGTGTCCTCATTATAAGTTTTCAAATAGAACCTAAATCCTGGTTGGCTCTTCGGACCACAGGCTTAAGGGAAATTAACTACTGTGTCCTCATTACAAGTTTTTAAACAGAACCTAAGTCCTAAATGGCTCCTCAAACCACAAGCATAGGGGAAATTAACTACTCTGTCCTCATTACAAGTTTTTAAACAGAACCTAAGCCATGGATGGCCCCTCGGGCCATAGGCTTAGGGGAAATTAACTACTTCTGACATCCTTTCAAATATTTAAACAGAACCTAAGTCCTAGGTGGCTCCTCAGACCACACGCTTAGGGGAAGTTAACTACTCTTGACACACAAGAGCACTCTCATAAATGTTAAACAGAACTCAAAACACGAGGTATGTCCCCCGTAAATGAAGTGCTCATTGTATGTGGTTTAGTCCTTGGTGTAAGTAGATAGCAACTCTTTATTACTAAATATATCATTAAGCTCGTATACGACAATAACAACAAATTCTAAGAAAAAAGAGTAATAACGAAAAATACATATTCGGAGAATAAAAGGAAAGGTTTATGCATTAACTTCAAAGCTATATTACATGCTACAAAATCATATAAAAAAATAAAAAAAAATAAAAAAAAGTAAAACCCTACAACTACGTTTTCTTTGGATAGGGATCCTCCTTGGTAGTTGCAGTCTTGGACCTGGCATCCCCATTTTTAGGCTTCTCAGCTTCCTTGGCCTGAGAGATCACATCCTTAATGGTTAGGGTATCCTCGGACAACCACTGCTGAAGGAAGGCCTTCTTTACCCATACCCGCTCCAGTAGAGGTCCCGACATCAGTAGTAAGATCTTGAGCGCTAGGAACATGCTCAGGATGAGGTAAGGGTAAAGCGGATGAGGAGGGATCGGTTGGGATCTCTCTAATAGGCTCTAGAAAATACACCCTATCCACCCTCCTCAGCTTAGAGTCTGCAGGAACCCTTACACTGTTAAGAGCTTCATTCCAGGTCACGATATAGTTGTCTCGGCACACTTTGGCTACCTCCTCAGCAAGCCTCTGCTCTGTCTCGAGCATCCTCCATTCATAGGCTACTGTCTTCACGGCCTCAGCAGCATCCGTGACGGCCTGGGCCTCCACCTTAACCTTTTCTAACTCAGCCTTCAAGCTTAGAACTGTAGCCTTCTCCGTGGCTAAGTTCAGCTTCGTGGTGAAGAGAAGCTGGCATTGGTCCTCGGCCTGAGTCTCGGCATTCTTAAGCCCTGCCAAGGCGCTTTGACCTTCATGCTCAGCTTCTCAGCCAGTTGATTCTTCTCCTCCCTGGTAGACCTAAGCGCCCTCTCCACCTCGTGCTGGAGGTTCGACTCGGCCTCGAATTTATTGTGGGCGCCCCTAATGCATTCTTTGGCCACGAAGACTTGCTGGGTAACCTGCACAAAACAACAAGAGGATTACACCTAAAGAATGCACGTAAATTTTAAAAAATTAAAAAAGGGAAACAAGTTGAGACGCAGATGAAACTGCACTCAACATTGCGAGGTCTCTCTTTAGAGACATAAACAAATCGGGCTACCTTATCCACCGAAGGGCATCCATGTCCTTTGGTAGGAGGAGGGGCTGCTCTAAGGCTTGGGCCAAGTACATGGAGTGCTCCCTCCTGGACTCCCTTATCGTGGACTTATAGGGAATAGGGGCCCCGTCCATCTCTATCACTGGAGCTCATGTGTGTTGTTGACAACGTGTCTCAACATCGTCTCTGCTCTCCATAAACTTTGACCTCTTGTCTCGAAGATCTTTTGTTCTTTGTTACTTCGTGCCCTTCTGTAGAGGCATCTCCCCCTCTTCCAACTCCTGAAGAGGTCTCTTCTTCTTCGGATCCAGATTAGTGCGTGAACCCTGGTCGACGAGGAAGAGGAGGAGGAAGAGGAGGAAGGTTGGCAGAAGCTTGGGTCTTTAGGGATTCAGGAGGAGTCGCTCCTTTACCCCTATTAGCCATCAGACCCCTTAGGCTCGGCCTCCTTTTAAGATCCATAGCCTCAGGTTCCTCAAAGCTTGTTTCAGAGAAGGTGGCAACCTACCTTGGCTGATGAGTTGTAGAAAGCTTGTCGGATTCTGTCTCAAAGTCCAAAATCTCCACAAGCCTTTCGGGAGTTCTCTCCTCCTCAGCATACTAGAATTTGTCTATCTCCTCCTTAAGTGACAAGTGTGAGGAGGAGGCTATCCCTTTCGCTACTTGTATGGCTACAGGTGGAAGTTGTTGCAACGGTATTGCAAATGGTGGAGGATTCGGTTAGGCAGGCAATACCATGGGAGGTAGATCCCGCCTTGCAAGGAACCCTGGTTTTGAAACGTCTATCCGCGCAAGACGGAGGTTGCCTACTCTCAGCGCTTGGCCTGTGTCTAGGTAGATACCCGACAAAGGCTCGTAGCCTAAGATAAGGTGAGCAGCCCACAGCTGATTGTTTTCACTCACGAATATCTCCAATCTCAACAGAAAGTTGAGCCTAGGGACGTTAACCAAGCTAAGTTTTGGAGAAATGTGCCCTTTGTCTGCAAAACATCCGAGGAGGCAAACATGGTTAAAACCAATAATAAACATTATCCGAGGATGTAGACTATCAAAAGTAAACAGAGAAAGCTTGGAAAACTAAGGTCTCGGCCAAGAGACCTGATCCTAAGAAACCCCACCTGGTGTTCCTACCCTAACTGAGCAGTGAAGACCGTCCTGCCATCCCTCGGAGACAACTAGGTAATCGTCCTTCATGCCTTTGTTGGACTTTGGAAGGTAGGATATCAGTCTCACCTCATCGAACCGAGAATTGAGGTAATATCCTCCTGAAAGGGAATGACACTCATACAGATGGGCAACATCATGCCATGTGAGACCAACGTTCATTCGGTCGTTTAGTACATCCACACAACCTAGGACCCTAAATATATTGGGAGCACATTGATGTGGACATAATCTATGATTAAGCAAATAGTCCCTAGTTATTATTCCCATAAGAAGTGTCATTCCTCATTCTATAAAGGCGATCATCGAAATGACAACCTCACCATGGCGTCTATCCAAAAGTACACCTTCTAGGGGACAGTACTATAAACCTACTCCTGGGGGGATGCGGTATCTAGCCCTAAAGCTCTCCATGCTAGCTAGAGAATCTACCAAATACTTAAATCTACCCATTTGAATGATCGGAAATACCTCAGAAAGAAGTTTCTAAAAGAAAAGAAGGCTGAGGAGGATGGTCGAGATTAAAAGAGAGAATATAAAAAACAAGAACTTACAGGAATAAGTGTGTTTATCTCTTTTGTTTTTAAAGAAGACCTACGGAGAAATCTTGAAGAAAAGGTTTCAAAAGTTTTGTAGTTTAGGAAATTCTGCAAGTTAGAGCGCTGGAGATCACTAGGAAGCTTGAAGAATGGTAAAGTAAAAGGGAATGCTTATCCTTAAGGCTTTATATAGGAGAGAAATGAGACGGAGTTATCCCGCTCAAATTCCCAAGAAGAGTCCCAGCCATTGGATCTAAGTTTTGCCACAGGATTTGAGAGACAACACGCCGCCTGGAGTAATTAATGACGCTTCGTGGGCAGTAAAACGTCAGAAGTAAACCATGATGCACAGAAAACTGAATTTCCACACGTGTGGGCAACAAAATCAAATGGCACTAATTCTTAAAAGTCAAAACCTTGCTCTTCTTCTCGTATAAAAGAAATCCGTGGTTTTGAGGGGCTATTGTAGGGGTAAGGGCCCAAGATCGCATACTGGGCCTTAGGCTTTATCCGAAGGGATAAACAATTTCGAAGAGAAACTACTAATAATGAGACATTCTCAAACCAAGACTTATTAGTGGAGCAAATGAGTGGTTGTCCGAGGAGTACATACTCCTCAGACTTAAGAATGTGGTTCAAAAAATATAACCCAACAATTAAAGTGGCCTGCCAAGAGGGTTCAATGACGAAAACGTGTTTCATGTGCATGAAAGAAGGAAGAGGACCTAAAAATATCTAAGAGAAGGCTGACACCACTACATTAAATGCACAACAACTACTTTACTGGCCTCATTTATGAGGAGAAGACCTCTGAACAGTGCTCCATTGGCTACCGCAACTCACAGGGTGTCAGGGAAAGTGGCTAATGGGACAAGCACTCAAATGAAGGTTCAAATAATCGACAAGTGGAGGGTAAAGATGACACCAAAGAGGATATATAAGGTAGAAGACTCTTCATGGAGAAGGGAGGGAGGAAGAAAAAGAGAAAGGACATTGTAGCAATTTAAACTGTCTTATTATCCCACTGTGATGAATATACAATGACTATGGCCTCCTCAGACTGAAAGTCCATTGATATCAACACTTCTTATTTATGTTTGACTGCCATTAAAACCAAATTTAACCGCTGTTCAATTCGTTAGGCCTTAGTTCTTTGGCCCATTCTCTACAAATTCATTGTATTAGGCTAATTAGACCAAGGCTCCATACATTTTGAGATTGGGCCCCAAATTGTGACCCTACATAAATATATGTCTTTTCTTACAAAATTTTATTTAATTGTTTTTAGTTTCATCAATTTAGAGAATATAACTAAACTTTCTTTCTTATTGAAATATTATAATTTTTTTGATTGAATTGAATATTTAGAAATTTCTTTTTCCTTCAAACTTTATTGGATCAAAGATGTGCAAAATTTTGTGAAAGGGAACAAAGTTATAAATGAAATATTTGTTTGAACTATGGTTTTTGGAAATGGATTGAAATGAAACTTAATAACTTTTGGAAATTTATTTGTGCAACCTAAAAATATGCTTTGGACTCAATCAATGGGGGTTATCCATTAGTATAGAAATTAGTTTCATTCAGGATATATCATGAACCCACATATGATTTTGGGCCTAGTTATGAAATATAGCATGGTCATAGATTTTGGGCTCTAACACAAAGGCACAACACAACTCCACTCAAAAGCCATGATAACTTTTAAATGAGGGTTGGGCAAGTTATACTAGACACAACACAGTTTCTTAAGTAATGTAAAACAATTACACATTCTTTTTTTGAAATAAAAACACACACACACAAGGGAGAGGAAAACAAAGCCATAAAATTTTGTGTGTGCGCCTCCTCATGAAAATTAAACTTGGCCCTCCTAACATAATTTTTAATCCCTTAAACCAAAATATAGTCCAAATAACAATAACAAAAATGAACCCAAAAACAAAAATAGACCAGTCGGAAAAAATTATTAAAAAGAGGCAATTTACAACAAAAATTCAACGGGTCATTCTACTGTACCCCCTATTTGTTTTGGGGGGTACGGTACCCTCCCTAATCCTAACCATTAATTTTTCATTGTTTCAATCCTAGCCGTTCATTTAATTTTAATGGAAACCTGTTACTGGTAAAGTAGGTCAGTGTATATAAACTAAAAAAAATTAAGATGGTTCCTATCTCAGCCTTTTCTCTTTCTCTTGCGTTCTCTTCTTGTTCCTCTGGTTCTTCGATTCTTTCTTCTTCCTCTCTCAGATTTTGCTCTTGCGTTCACTCCACTCCCTTATATTCATGGTCACATTATATTCTTGTTTTTCTATCATTCTAGGTATGATAGAAAAAGCTACAAAATTTTACAAAGGTTTCCGATCTGCAAATCAGAAGCAGCTTGAAGATAGAGATAGGTTGTTGCAGGTAATTCATCTCTACAATACGATTCTGTCGTTTCTTGCCCTGCTGAGTGAGGAGAAATCATAGGACCTGAGATCAAGCAGTGATTTTCATGGCAAAAAAATCGTTCTTCAAGAAAACAAATCCATATCCAGCAGAAGAAATTTCCGACTCTAACCATCCTTAGGTTGGTATTTCTTAGTCTAGATCCCTACCTCTAGATTGGCAAAATATGGGTTCTTTAATTCTTTGTAGTTCATGTATCTGTTTGGGGAAAAAATTTTCTTTGGTTTTTTCAATTCAATTAATAATAGAAATTTATGCCATGTAATTGATATTTGACATGCCATAAGGTTCTTTTCCTCTCTTTCTTCTTTTGATTTTCTTGGATTTTATGATGTGAGAAGATAATGTTGAATTGTGATTGAGTTAGTAAATAGGATTCAGGATGGAGGAATTTTTGCATTTAAAGTTTGGGTTTTTTTTTTTTTTTTTTTTTTTTTTTTTTTTTTTTAATAAGAGTGCTTATGCATATACATGTTTAATATTTTTTTCCTCTATGCATAATGTTTCCTTTCCTTAGTTATTTAATAGGCCATTGTAATGTTTTTGATGTGTTTGGATTCGGTTGGCTTCTTGTCATGGCAATAGCTATGCTTTGCCATGCTTGGCTGAGCTTTGCATTTGAGCCTGAAGATAATGTCTTAATTCTTCTGAAAAAGAAAGAAAATCATGTCTAGTATTCTATGTTAACGATTTACTCGTGTTCTTAGTGTTTTTAAGAAATAGCCTTTATTGGTCCAAAGGTCTACACGTGGAAACTATCATGATGACTATTATGATCATCATCATCATAGTTTCCATATGTAAACCTTTGAAAATGATAATAAATAGTCAAAATAAGAACTTATGGAACCTTGGTATGAAAGTAGTAATAATTCTAGAGAATTACAACATCTTTCTTCCATAAAAAAATAGAAACAAGCTGTCCTAACTCCTAACAGACACAGTAATTCAGCAAAAAAAAGAAGAAAAAAAGATGTTTTAATTCATAAAAGTAGAGAACTTAAATAGTTTGCATTTTTGCAATAAATATTATATTAATGGGTACAACAATGTTTGCATTGTAATTTTCATCTAGGACTTCAGAATATGAGGACAATTATGCAGAATGCAAAAGAACTCTTGAGGTTTATATCCATGAGATTTGCCTCTCATTAAATGGAAGTAATAGTTGATCTGTTTGCCAATACAGTCAGGTGACTTCTACACTAAATTGGTATCATGAATATTGTTGATATCAAAGACTAAAGTTCAATTGGCTTAAGAAATTTGTTGGTTTCTGAAGGGTGCACTAGTTGGTTCACACAAGGGGAGTTGTCGTTTATACAATACATCTAGTACTAGTTTAGAAAGCTCTCTGTGTGTGCATGGTTGGTTTAGTCAAGTTTTTTGTGCACTAACTGTTAATAACTTCTTTATCTGTTCATATTTTCAGAGAATAAGTTGCAATAAAAAAGCCAAATCAATCTTTAGAACAAGAAGAAGAAATCTCATCACAAGAAAATCTCTGGTTTCCAGGTAATCTGGTGGCTCTACCTTCTTGTACTTTTTATGAGATTATTATAAATTCAACTACAATTAACTTGCCGATTTTGTTCTATTTTACTCTCTCCTTGTTCAGCTGATTTTCACTTGTAAAGATGGTTTGTATGCCTACTTTGAGAGACAAGTTTGGTTGATACTTTTCAGTTGCTGATCAGTTTATCTAAACAGTTTGCTCCAGGTAGTTCATCAAAAGTTCTCATCACATCTGCAGATTCACGAATTCGGGTTGTCGACGGTATTGATCTGGTTCACAAGTTTAAAGGTATAAATAAGATACATCAAATTTTGTCTTCATTTGTTGTTGTTACTTTTCATTTTTTATTATTTATTAACATGAAAATACTTGATACATGAAATTTTTGTCTTAAATCTGGTTGACATAATTAATATCATTGTACCTCCAAAAGTTGATACCTTTCTTCATTTCCTGGAGTTCTCAATGGTACTTTCATTGTGCAAAGTGTTAAAAAATTGCTTTGAACTTAATGGCCCTGGTACTCCATGGCTAACTCTTAAATTTAGGCTGCAATAGTTCTGACTTGCAACTATTAAAATATTGTATATATTTGATCTTTAGGAAGGACAATGGTTAAGTCACTAATTTGAGGAGCAAGAACCTATTGTTAAGCCACTGTGGATCACAAATTTTTTTTATAAACCATTATAGTAGCCTTTTAGTTACAATACGCTAAACCTGTGACCTTTGGAAATATGGTGTAGCACAAATGTGCTTGACTTGGTGCTCTTTAGAGGCGTGTAGAACTTACCTATAAAAGAAACTACATAATAAATTAGTTGAACTTTTCAATAAAATTACGTATCAAAAAAATAAATAAACAAATTAGTTGGAAAAAAACTTGCTGTTAAAAGGCATGAATCTTTGAGTTGGACCTTATCAAAAACTTATCAATATTTTGTTATAAATTTTAAGGACATTAATTTATTTTTAACTCTTGTGTTCTTTATGTGTTTATCACTTTAGTCATAATGTCTTTATTATATGCTTTATTTGATAAATTCCCCTTTGATATGCAGAAAACTACCAGAATTCTCTATGCAATGAGCTGTGCTCTTATGAACATCTCATTCTTCTAAGCATTGATAGTTATACCATGTAAATGCAAGATACTTTAGTTACCACTTGAGCTGCAAAAGGGACAATAAGAAATTCCTACAAGTTAGAAGTTGCCATGTTCAAAACTTAGGAATGAATAATCCAGACATGTAGACCAATTGCAAGATGCAGTTGATTCTCTTTTTCAATTATTGCCATGATGGTATTCAAATATAGATGTGAAGAAAAACATTGTAGTGGATTTCTTTGTAAATGAATTTTTTCCTTCTTATGATGAGCAAGTAGCAGAGTAAGTGGAAGTCAAGATACTTATAATGGATTTCTTTGTAGTTCTTCAACTTCCTTTAGATACTTTTTTTTTTTGGCTGAAAGCTTCCTTTAGATACTTTACAACAAGAGACCTGTTTGTAGTGCATGAAACTGGGTTGTATATCATTTCACGTTATCATTATTATGAGGTAAAAAACACTATATTTAGCTCCAAGTGCAAGTGGTGGTATGTTTTCTTTGGACCATCTATGGCATATACAAATAGAACTAATGAATTATTTATCCTTTCGTATATGAACTTGTGGAAAAAATGGTTTCATATAGCATTCAGATCAAGAGAGCAAAAATATTATAACACCCAAAATTTGCCAAATCAATGCAAAACATAAAATAAAATAAAAAAATTACATCAGTTTATGTATCACTTGTGCAAAATATGAAATTTAAAATTTCAAAATATTTTAAAATAAATGGCTGAGAGGGGGTCATATGTGATGTTTGTTCTACTGAATGACTTTCCAAGGCTAACTCAAGTATATGGCCGTGTGCTAACTACTTCCTAGTATTGTAGTTTTCAAGCTATAACAAGTTTTGTCCATGTTTAAAGATTGTTTTGAGAAAATTCTGCAGATACATAATGTCTTTCATTTCTACATAAGTTTATCACTAATACAATCATCACATAATGTCCTGTTTTTTTTTTTTTTTTCCCCTTTCCTTTGTTTTATTGCCCAATTTATTTTATTTAACTCATTGCTTCTTTTTATTCTCCTTAGAAAAATACAAAAGCATGTGCTTATAAAAACAAAGTTATTGACAATTGGAGGACATTGAGATCTTGTGTGGGAGGAATAGAGCTCCTAGAGTTGGTGCAAAATATATGGACGATGCAGTTGAAGCTATGATTGAGGAAGGAGAAATGTGAGAAAAGAACTGTCACATGTGATATTAGAACTACACAATGTGAGGATGAAATCGTCAAATGTGAGAAAAATGTAAGGGAACCACCATATGTGAGAAAAGAACTGTCACATGTGATGTTGAAACTGCACAATGTGAGGATGAAATCGTCAAATGCGAGAAAAAAGTAAGGGAACCACCAAATGTGAGAAAAGAACTGTCAAATGTGATGTTGAAATTGAACAATGTGAGGATGGAACAGTCAAATGTGAGAAAAAAAGTAAGGGAACCACCAAACTGTCACATATAATGTTGGAACTGCACAATGTGAGGATGGAATCGTCAAATGTGAGAAAAAAGTAAGAGAACCACCAAATGTGAAAAAAGAACTGTCACATGTGATGTTGGAATTGCAAAATATAAAGATGAAACCGTTAAGTGTGAGAAAACAATAAAGGAACCACCTAATGTGACAAAAGAACTGTCACATGTGATGTTGGAATTACACAATCTGAGAATGGAACCGTCAAATGTGAAAAAAAGAGAGTAAGGGAACCACCAAATGTGACAAAAGAACTGTTACATGTAATGTTGGAACTCCACAATGTGAGGACAAAACCGTCAAGCGTGAGAAAAAAGTAAGGGAACCACCAAATGTGAGAAAAGAACTATCACATATGATATTAGAACTGCACAATGTGAAGATGAAACCGTCAAGTGTGAAAAAAAAGTAAGGGAACCACTCAATGTGACAAAAGAACTGTTATATGTGATGTTGGAACCGCACAATATGAGGATGGAACAGTCAAATGTGAGAAAAAAAAATAAGGAAACCACCAAATATGAGAAAAAATTGTTACATGTGATGTTGGAACTGCACAATGTGAGGATGAAACCGTCAAATGTGAGAAAAAAGTAAGGGAACCACCAAATGTGAGAAAAGAACTGTTATATGCGATGTTGAAACTGCACAATGTAAGGATAAAACCGTGAAGTGTGAGAAAAAAGTAAGGGAACCACCCAATGTGAGAAAAAACTATCACATGTGATGTTGGAACTGCACAATGTGAGGATTGCACTGTCAAATGTGAGAAAAAAGTAAGGAAACCACCAAATATGAGAAAAGAACTGTCACATGTGATGTTGGAACTGCACAATGTGAGGATGGAACTGTCAAGTGTGAGAAAAAAGTAAGGAAACCACCCGATATGACAAAAGAACTGTCTCATATCTGATGTTGGAACCGCACAATGTGAGAATGGAACGGTTAAATGTGAGAAAAAAAGTAAGAGAACCACCAAATGTGAGAAAAAAAATGTCATATGTGATGTTGGAACTTCACAATATGAGGATGAAACGGTTAAATGTGAGAAAAAAGTAAGAGAACCACCAAATGTGAGAAAAGAACTATCACATGTGATGTTGAAACTGTACAATGTGAGGATGAAACTGTCAAGTGTGAGAAAAAAGTAAGGGAACCACCCAATGTGACAAAAGAACTGTCATATGTGATGTTGGAATCGCACAATGTGAGGATGAAACTGTCAAATGTGAGAAAAAAAAAAGTAAGGAAACCACAAAATGTGAGAAAAAACGGTCACATGTGATGTTGGAACTGCACAATGTGAGGATGAAACCATCATATATGAGAAAAAAGTTAAGGGAATCATCAAATGTGAGAAAAGAACTATCACATGTGAGGTTGGAACTGCACAATGTGATGATGAAACTGTCAAATGTGAGAAAAAAATAAGGAAACCACCAAATGTGAGAAAAAAACTATCACATGTGATATTGGAACCGCACAATGTGAGGATGGAACCGTCAAATGTGAGAAAAAAGTAACCTGATGTAATAGGTTACCTACTAGTGGGTACCATACCCCCCCCCCCCTTTTTTTGGGGGGTACCGTAGAATTACTCAAATTCAACATAGTTAATTAGCCAATTTTTTAGGCCCCCCCACCCCCCAACAAAAAAAAAAAAAAAAAAACCTTTCGCCATTTTTAAGAATACGAATCTAATTGGATATATTAATTATTTCAAGTCAGTGAAATTTTTTATATTTTTGGAACTCATTGTAAATTATAATTTTAAATATTTTTAAAACTCATTCCATCGCAAATGATATGTCAAATTTTTTTTATTTGAACTAAGCTACAGATTATAAGCTTATGAACTTTTTATTTTTTGCGCTTGAATATAAGCTTATGAATTTTTTTCTTATGTAAATATTCATTATATATATATATATATATATATTTTAAACATAATGGTGATAAAACAGCTTTGTATTTCTTACTGATTTCACATAAAGCACAAGCACAATAGAGCACTCCACGAAGAACCATATTGCCACAGCCTGTGACATGCATACACACACAGAGAGAGGCACACCTTCAGCAGGATCTGTACAAGGTCAGGTTTGATTTTGATTTTGATTTTGAGTTTGAGCTTGAGCAAACTCAACAAGGCCAAAGATGCAAGCGGCACAAAAGATGAAAACTAGAAATCTTGGTGAGTCCACCATTATGTCTCCAATCTTTAAAGATTGATTAACAAAAATAGATAAGCAATGAAATTATACGAACAGACACAGGCAGCTAGTGACGAAACAGACTGTGATACCCCAATTTGATTGATTGAGTGATGTGTGTGGATGTGTGATAAGTCCCACATCGGATATTTACTAGGTTGAATTGGGCTTTATTAACAACTGCAATGAGCCTCAGTTGTGACTAATCTTTTTGAGGTATAGCGCAGATGTGACTAGCACTTTTCCTTGGATCGTTACATATGATATCAGAGTCGGCCTGGTAATCCCATATGGGCTCAGAGACACTACCCCACAAAATGGGTCCTAACGAGGATGTTAGGGATTTAAGTTGGGGAGATTGTGATACCCCAATTTGATTAATTGAGTGATATGTGTGGGTGTGTGATGAGTCCCACATCGGATATTTACTGGGTTGAACTGGGTTTTATTAATAATGGGAAGGAGCCTCAATTGTGACTAATCCTTTTAAGGTCAGATGTGGCTAGCACTTTTCCTTGAGTCGTTACATAGATAAATAGACAAACAATAACAAAGAGCCATTCTACAATTGACTTTTGAGAGTCTTCTATCATTATTATAGAAAAGAACTAGTTGCCAAGCTGCCTTCTTTTATTAAGAATTTCAATAACCAACAACCTGACCAATATCACCCTCATTCAAAGAGTTGCTTTCCTCTTAATTAGCAATCTCATAAATTGGGAGGCATGACTTAATTTGGACAACTTAAATATCAAGAATCATACAAGAGAGAGTGACATTGTTAGGAATAGAAGTTGCTTGTCAACAATGGCTTGAAAGCTAAGATAAGAGAGGAATAGAAGTTGAGTGTTATTTTGTTATGAGAGTTTATTAAAATAAAGTAATACAATATAGTACATTAAAGGTTTCATCATACTCTACAATTTAAAACATGCAAATCATGAGTGGACCTTATTGTTAAGGTCAGCATTAACAACCTGGAAATATATTAAAAAGAAATTAGACCCTTTGAGTGGTAATTTGAACTCTAGTAGAATAATTTAACAAAATTGATTCCTAGAAGACATCATGGTTTTGCTACAAAAGAGACCAAAATATTGATTATAAAGCACTAACATTTGATCAATGTTTGCCAAGGTCTTAAAGGAGACAACAAGTGAAAATACTGATCCAGTTTTGGCTGCCATAGTCACTAAAATAAAAAAGAGAAACATGTGAAAGAGTCGTGATGTTTTCAAAAGATTTTGTCAGTCAACTCTTAAAATTTAAATTTTAAGAGCTAAAAAACATCAAATTATTGTAGGAATATTTCTTGGTGAACTACTAAGTTGCAAACTTGATAGTATTGAGAGTGCTAAGATCATCCCCATCTTTATAGAAGCTCTACATTAGAAGAATGAAAGAATTACCTTCTTTGAAGGGCATTTTTAAGCACTCAAAAGATGCATTATCTTGTGAAAATTCAAAAAACCTTTGAACATTAGATCAAAGCATTTTATGTCCTGTCCTCAACTTCAAAGTTATCAACATGGTAGACTCTATTTCCGGTAGCTATAAGAATCAGCAAAACTAATATCAATGTCCAACTTGTGGCAAAAAAGTGAATAAATAAATAATTACATAGGAACACATTTGTGCATTATACCAATTTCTGCAAAAGTATATTAGTCATAGTTTGAAACTTAATTTGGAGTATATTAACCAAAGGATTGTAGTGTCTTATGAATAAGGACTATCCTAACCATAAATATATAATCCCATCTAATTGCTTCAAGTCCTCAACAACAAAAATACAATCGCAAAAAAATGAATTTTTCATAAACATCACAATAATTACAAACAACTTAGAACTCCACTGTCCTCATATTGTTCATCAAGTTTTAGCTTTAGCACTCTAAGAGTATAGAGATAATTGAACACTCCCACAAAATAATAACATTAATACAAAAACAAATCATGATTTTTTGTTTTGTTTTTTTTTTTTTAAATTACTTGAAGAGTTTGTGTGCTTCCAAAAGAAACAAAATACTTCAATAATCAATTGCAAGGTCTGTAATTCTAAATTCAAAAAAATAAGTAAATAAGTAAGAAGGTGGAACTGCCTTTGGGCGTGCTGGAAACCGAAGCCAAAGTTGTGGAGGAAGGCATGCTGCTCGCATGGGACCTTGGTCTAAAAGAAATAATCATAGAAAGTGATGCCCAAATGGTGGTTAATTCTCTGGGGAAAAAATGTGTGCCACCGAGCTCTATCAAGAAAGTAATAGAAGCAATCATGGTGGGTCTGAGAAGCTTTAACGCATGGGAGGTGTCCCACATTCGCAGGAGGGGAAACATTGCTGCTCATATCATGGCTAGGCAAGCCAAGTTTTTGAATGAATGTAATATTTGGGTAGAGGATACTCCGCCCAAAATAGCTGATCAAATTCAATTTGAGGTATCCCACTGTAACTTTATTTCCAGTTAATGAAAGTATTGACAGTACTGTTTATCAAAAAAAGAAAAAAAAAAAGAATTTATGTAGCTCAATTATTGTTGGCTTGATAAACAATAGCTAGAAATCTTCGTACATGGGTTCGACACATGACAACCTCGCTATGACAAATCTATTCAACCCCATATTTTTCACATTCAGTTATTGGGGCGTAAAGAACTGGCCCATTGTTTAGTTCCAAAAAAAACCTTGGTCAAAAGTAGCCAACTCTTTGGTTTGAAAAGATTTTTTTTTTTTTTTTTTTTTTTTTTTTTTTTGTGTGTGTTTTGAGAAACTTGGGTTTAATAGGATGATATATGGGCTTAAAACGAAACTTCTCATCTTATTCAAGTTGTCTCAAATCTCAATTCCTCGAATTATACATTCTATGTCTAATCTATGTATATGTTTTTAGGTAGGGGTAAACATTGGTTATAGGGAAAAATTAATGGACATTGATTTAAAATATATTTTTAGGAATTTTTTAATGGAAAAAGAAAAAAATAATTAATTTTTTTTCGACTTTTTGTTTTTTCTATAAATAAATAAAAAATTTAAGAAAATATTTTCTATAAAAGTTGTGTCAAAACTTTCCTAAAATTATTTATTAACAAAAGCCTTAAGACGCTCATTAACATATCCCTTGGATATATGCATCATTGAGAGAGAAAAAAAAAAAAAAAAAAAAAAAATCAGCTAGAAAGATCAAGTCAACAGTTGCCTCATTGATTGCAACACCAACAATTCAAATTTGCCAATTCTATTGATTGCAACACCAACAATTAATTCAAAGTTCAATTTCATTCTAGTAACTGTTTTAATTTTTCCTACATGACACCACCGTGCACCCTTGGTGCGGTGGTCATTCCACAAGTATAAATGCTTGTGGAATGTGGGGTAAGGGCAGGGGTTCAAGTCTCCAAAAGGGAGCTTCACACACATATATACTTAGATTAGGCTAGAGTAGAATTCTATATTGTAAAAAAAAAAAAAAAAAAAAATTCCTACATGACTATATTAAGTGTGGTATGAGATTTTTTTTGCACTGCACGAAGAGGTTCATCATCAAGAAAACAAAGAACTTTTCGTGTTTCATATCATAATACTAGGGTTTTATTGAAACCACACAAAAATTTTCAGAAAGTTTTATTAGACACCACAAAAACCTCAAAATATCCAAATTTCACAACTTGGTAAATAGAATGTAAGCGCAAAATATAGAAACTAGAAAGCAAACATAATCGACATAACACCATTTAGAACAAATCAATTAATCATCCACACAGCCAATTTAATCAATCCTAATCCACCACAATTGTAGAAATCAAAAATCAAAAATAAAAAGAACTTGGAAATCTAAAACATGGTATCTGAGGATGGCATCTAAGGATGGCGTCGTAGAAAGGAGCGGAGATGTGGAGCACTAAACTTCTAGAACCAAAAAAAAAAAAAAAAAATCATTTGTCAATTGGAACAAAATATCTTGGTATCAAGATACTCTGACTTACTTAGGAGTTATTGCTAATTTTAAAATATAAATAAATATGCCTAAATATTCTTCAAATAGTTTTAAACCATATCAAATTATCAGTGAAAAGCCTAATAATGCTTATTCTTAATATTGTTTTTACCTAAGATATCATAAGTGAGTAGAGTAAACGAAAAACGAAAAAAAAAATCTTCATGAAAAAAAAAGTCATATATTTGTAATGTAAATGACAACGTAATGTATATGACAAAAACACGAAAAACCCAAAGTATATCACTCAAGTACAAAAGAATAAAAATGTACTTTAAAAAAGAAAGATGCTTTTTTTTTTTTTTTTTTTTTTTGATTGGAGAAAGATGCTTTGTTGCATGTTAGTCAAAGTCATCATGTAAGGATAGGATTAAAATGTACAAAGGGACAAATATTTAGGCCAAGATAAAAGAAGGGTACGAAATTTTGTAACCATTCCAACCTTAATTGAAACATTTTTAACTTTACAACAATCATCAGATTATTACCTAGTTCTATAGTACATCAATTCCGTCAATTGTTGTACTTTTCTGGGGCTATGATGATGCTTAAGTTGTTTTCGGCCTACAATGGTTTCCCAACCTTGGGCGGGAGAGTTTAATGGTTAGGCATCTCGTCTGTTTAGCTAGCCTAAAACGCTTGGGTTTGAGTCGTGTAGGAATATTAGTATCGGGGTTGACGGGACCGTCTAGCATGAGGTCTAACTCGTTAGGGTGGAAAGTGACTTTGTCCCAAAATTTCACTTTTTTTTTTTTTTTTCAGCCAAAAATAAATAAATAAAGGTTTACCATGAATAGCTTCCATGTTTCACCATCACCTTCAACACCTGCCTATGTTTGCAATAAAAAAGCTTTAGGGCTCTGGAATTTGGTTTCACCTGGACATAATTGGGAACCAACCAATACCTCCTCCCCTTTTTTTTTCCTTTTTTTTGGCTGACCAATACCTCCTTCTTGTGATGACTTAGCAGACTCATTAATATCTGTTAACTCTATAAAAAGAGCCAATAGGCTTAGGAATAGTGTTTTGGTTTAGTCAAGTTCTTGGACTCATTCTAATGCTACTAAAAAACTTTTCACACTTATTCAAGGCATTTGGTCAATCTGTTGAGATGGATTTTTTTTCTTCTCAAGTACACCAATTTGTTATTGTTTGTTTTATATTATATTATCTATATATATATATATATATATATAGAAAGAGCAAATGACTTGAGATTACAGTATTTTTGGTTTGTTCAACTTACACTATTTCACCGGCCGCTTTTTTTTTTTTTTTTTGAATGCGTAAAGTTATAGTAGTTTTACTACATTATTTTTGATTTGTTCAATTTGCAATGTTTCACAAAATAATAAAATACTTACACAACAAATTGGCACAATATCTTCACAATTGTTGAGGTGTTAATTTCTTATAGGTTAAAATAAAATAATAAAATATCACTAGCCTCATTATACACGCTTCGCGCATGCGATAAGGCTTTTTTTTTTTTAGTGGTCCTATCTTGTAGCAAAAAAAAAAAAAAAAAAAGAACTATGTTTTTATTATTTTATATATAATTTTTATTTTGAGAATCAATTTATAAGTGGATAAAGCAATTTAAAAATCAATAGGAGAGTAATCCTAATTGTTTGACAATGTTTTAGTAGAAATTAGAGTTGTATTTTTATTAGATTATCCTTTAATTTTGTCTCAATTTAAACATAGGGGTATAGGAGCTTTTTTGAACCAAAAAATGAGGATCTCAAATAGGAGAAACCCCTTAAATAGTAGTATAGATATTAGAACCAACCACAACTAAAACTAAAGTTATTGTGCAAAAAAAGTGCTACATCCACAATATTTTTCACAGCACTTTCATAACAAACCATATATGGTAAATTGTTATTAGCTATAATTTAAACTTACTAATGAAATTACTTTTTTGTCCACCAATAACAACCTGTAATAACCTACTACTTATAATTTGTTATAAAAATATCGTAGACATAACATTTCTTTTGTGAAAAATTTAAGACATTTTTTTGTTGTCACAATATTTTCAAAACTACTGAGCTATCAATTCTTTATATGTCAAAATAAAATATAAAAAGAGCCAATCGGCTTAGGAATAATGATAGGAATAGTGTTTTGGTTTAGTCAAGTTTTTAGCCTCATTCTAATGCTATTAAAAAACCTTTCATAGTTATTCAAGGCATTTGGCCATGGTGAGATGGATTTTTTTTGTTCTCAAGTACACCAATTTGTTTTTTTTTTTTTTTTTTTTTTTGTTTCATATTATACTATCTATATTAAAATAAATAAATAAAAGCGAATACCATGAAGTTATAGTATTTTTGGTTTGTTCAACTTATACTCTTTCATTGGCCCCTTTTTTTTTTTTTTTTGAATGCGTAAAATTACAGTAGTTTTGCTACATTATTTTTGGTTTGTTTAATTTGCAATGTTTCACAAAATAATAAAATATTATCACAACAAATTGGCACAATATTTTTACAATTGTTAAGGTATTAATTTCTTAAAAGTCAAAATAAAATAATAAAATATCATATTGAAACCAACCACAACTAAAAATAAAGTTATTATGCAAAAAAAAGTACTACATCCACAACATTTTTCACAACACCTTCATAAAAAACCATAGGTGGTAAATTGATATTGGTTTTAATCTAAACTTGCTAATGAAATTAGTTTTTTGCTCACCAATAACAACCTATTACTTATAATTTGTTATGAAAATCTCGTAGACCTAACATTTCTTTTGTGAAAATTTTAAGACATCTTGTTGTCATCACAATATTTTCAAAACTGCTGAACTATTAATTCTTTACAAGTCAAAATATAATATAAAAAGAGCCAATAGGCTTAGGAATAGTGTTAGGAATAGTGATTTGATTTAGTCAAGTTTTTGGACTCATTCTAATGTTACTAAAAAACCTTCATACTTATTCAAGGCATTTCGCCAATTTGGTGAGATGGATTTTTTTTCATCTCAAGTACAACAAATTGTTTTTGTTTCGCTTTATATTATATTATCTATATACAAAAAGAGTGAATGACTTGAAGCTTAAGTATTTTTCATTTGTTCAACTTGTATTGTTTCACCAGCCACTTTTTTTTTATTTGAATGTGAAAAGTTACAGTAGTTTTGCTACATTATTTTTGGTTTATTCAATTTGCAATGTTTCACAAAATAATAAAATATTAACACAACAAATTGACACAATATTTTCACAATTGTTGAGGTGTTAATTTCTTATAGGTCAAAATAAGATAATAAAATATCATATTAGAACCAACGACAAGTAAAAATAAAGTTATTGTGCAAAAAAAAAGTGCTACTTCCAAAACATTTTTCACAACACTTTTATAACAAAACCATAGGTGGTAAATTGTTATTGGTTCTAATTTAAACTTGCAAATGAAATTACTTTTTTGCTCACTAATAACAACCTACTACTTATAATTTGTTATAAAAATGTCATGGACATAATTTTTTTTTTTTTTTTGTGAAAATTTTAAAACATCTTGTTATCTTCATAATATTTTCAAAACTACTGAGCTATCAATTCTTTACAAGTCAAAATAAAATATAAAAAGAGCCAATAGGCTTAAGAATAGTGTTTTGGTTTAGTCAAGTTTTGGAATCATTTTAATGCTACTAAAAATCCTTTCATACTTATTCAAGGCATTTGGCCAATACGATGAGATGGATTTTTTTTCTTCTAAAGTACACCAATTTGTTTTTGTTTTGTTTTATATTGTATTATCTATATATAGAAAGAACG
Source organism: Quercus robur (assembly GCF_932294415.1). Classification (NCBI taxonomy): domain Eukaryota; kingdom Viridiplantae; phylum Streptophyta; class Magnoliopsida; order Fagales; family Fagaceae; genus Quercus; species Quercus robur. The sequence goes on from NC_065537.1 coordinate 15,591,262, forward strand.
AATGCCTTGAAGTTATAGTATTTTTGATTTGTTCAACTTGAACTATTTCACCGGCTGCTTTTTTTTTTTTTTGAATGCGTAAAGTTACATTAGTTTTGCTACATTATTTTTGGTTTGTTCAATTCACAATATATCACAAAACAATAAAATATTAACACAACAAATCAGCACAATATTTTTCACAATTGTTGAGGTGTTAATTTCTTATAGGTCAAAATAAAATAATAAAATATCATATTGAAACCAACCACGACTAAAAATAAAGTTATTGTGCAAAAAAAGTGCTACATCTACAACATTTTTCACAACACTTTTATAACAAACCATATATGGTAAATTATCATTGATTCTAATTTAAACTTGGTAATAAAATTATTGGTTTGCCCACCAATAACAACCAACTATTTATAATTTGTTATGAAAATTTCATGGACATAACATTTCTTTTATGAAAACTTTAAGAGATCTTGTTATCGTCACAATTATTTCAAAATTGTTGAGCTATCAATTCTTTACAAATGAAAGCGAAATATTACAAAATTATAAAGGTGCTATGAAAATATTGTGCCATTTGGTTGTGTTTCTATAAATTTTTTATTGGTTTAGTCAACGTCGTTAAGTCAAAATTCACTGTTTTACATACAATTTTCTTGGGTTGACTTTTTTTTTTTCCCTTTTACGCACCATTTTAAGTAAAAATATATAGTTTTACACACACACACACACACACACACACACACACACACACAAAACTTATGATAAAAACACTTTTCATCCTTTATATTTAGGGTAGTTTACAATTCCTCCTTTAACTTTAAAATCAAGCAAATTTTCCCTTAATATTTTGGAAAAGAGCAAATATATCATATTGTGATTCTCTCAGTTAAATCCTAATAAAACTTATGATTCTTAAAATATTTTATTGTATATATAATGTTTAAAATACTCCCACTAAATTTCAACATCCCAAAAGTTTTTTTCACATATTTTGAGTTTTAGATATGGTAGAAATGCTTGGAAAGTTGGAATGGTAATATAAGGTGTTTTATTTGTTATCTAAAGAACATTGATTTTCTAGGTTTAAATTTTCATGACTTATATATTATCTAATGGAAAGTTCGATGACACATGCCTTTTGTTATTATTATTTTTTTTCTTAGCAAAACTCAATTGTTTATTGTTGGAAAATGATGATATTAGTTATCATTCTTAGAAGTTTTTATTGAATGGATATATTGTCTTTAGCAAATAGATACTAAAAAACTATTATAGTAAAATAGATATTTATATGTTAAACAGCTACCCTAACTTTGTGTGTGATCAAAATTCTTGTACGAATGAAATTAACTTTTTATGACATAATTATCAAAATTCTTAAAATTAATGTCTCTTTTAATTAATGTAAATCTCTATATACTTTAAAAATCAAATAATTTATATCTTTGTTTTGTGATATAAATAAAATTTAGAATTGACCTTAATTACTACTTTTATTACACAGTAAGCACGCGCAAGCCCTAACTAGTGTTGATTCATAAGTCATAACTAGTGCACCACATATGAATCAACAACATTGTGTAACAAGTATTTTTGTTAACAAAATTATCAATCGTGAACAAATTTCGAAAAAAAATAAATAAATAAAATTTAAGGCCTAAAGAGGGACAAACACCCTATTAATTATGCAATGCATATATGCATGCCGATTCATGTACAAAACAAAGCAACTATTTTTTGTTTTTATTTTTTAAGAGCACGTTTGGTAGACTGTAATAAGCACTGTAATGTAATAGTTATTCCTATGATTTAGCTATTCAATAGTTTGGTTATGTTTTTATTACAGGGAATAGTTATTCCTTATGAATAGCTATTCTTTGAAATGAAGAATAATCATTCCTCTCTAAAAGGGTTGTAATAGCTATTCCTTGGTAGATGTAATAATTTCCAACATTAATATATTTCCAAATAAATAAACTTTCCATATCCACCTAACAATTATGGAAATAAAAAATCATTAAAAAATAACTCATCTCTCTACAATTTAAAATATATTATTTTCTAGGAAATATAATTATATGAATGAGATATTTCCTAAAATAGATCATAAGTTTTATTCTAATATTACAATACACAACCAAACTAATGAATAGGTTTAGTTATTCCATTACAACATATTTTATTCCTGGTAATAAAGATTACCATTCATGTTGTAATTCACATTCAGTGTACCAAACGTACCCTAAGTTTTTAATTTTCTTGTTCAGTTCAGTTAGGAAGAATTTTTCATCGATTATTTTAGAGTCCCACTCACATATAGATCCACCATATATAGCAGAAAAATGGAAAAGGAAATATGAAAAAATGGTTGTAGTTTTTTGAGTTTTGGTGTGGAAAGACTTTTCTTTTCTTCTTTTATAAAAACCAAAGCTTAGCCACAAATCCCTAGGATGGGCAAAATTTACATACAATATCTTAGATATTGGTCCTTAGATACTCCTTTTAAAATTTTACCCCCTGTCCAGCCGCTTATGTTTGCAAATGGCGTTAACTAATGATATCTTTCTCTTTTCCTTTTTTTTTTTTCTTTTTTTTTTTTCTCTTCCCCTATAAAAACCATTCAGAATTCCAGAAGACTCCAAACCCTAGCTTCTCACACCCAATCTATAAGATTGAGGTAAAAACCATCCTACAATAATGCCAAAGCATCCAAAACCTACATATCCCAAAATTTTTATTTTGCATTTTGTTTATTCTATACTTGTAAGACCGTTGTTTTGTGGTTTCATCTTTTTTGGGTTGGATGTTGTTGCTAATTCCAGGGCCCCATTGTATACTGCTTTTCTATTTATAATACAAAATTCTCTCTTTTTTCTTTTAAAAAAATTGTAAATCCCACACACCCAATTCACAAATTCCAAATCCAAATCCAAAGCAACCCGGCCTTCAGTGAAACCAAGTCTAAAACCGCAAAATTTGACTAAGATCTATTGGGTGTGAACCAATCTGAATAGATCGTTCTTGACAGCTCAATGTGTTAGTTCAAGTTTAAGAGTTGCTCTATGTGTTGTGTTGTCACTTCAGCTGCAAAGATGAAGACGAAGAGGAAGAGGAAGAGGAAGATAGTGGGGTTAGGGTTCTCAAAGCTGATTGGATGGGTGACATTTGAATAGGTGGAATCGTCCATAGAGGATTTCTTTTAACGATACTTTTCTTTTTCTCTAGAGAGAGAGAGAGAGAGATTTGAAGTTTTTGTTGTTTCATTTTGGTATGTTCGATTTCAACAAACAGAGCAAGAAAAGTAAAAAGAAAGGTATGGATAGTTAACTTAATGCCATTTGCAAACTTAAGTAGCTAGGCAGGTGACAGAATTTTAAAAGAGGTGCATATGACTGTATTTAAATTTGGGTTGTGTTAACGGGCACCGCACGGTGCCCGTTAAGCACAAAAATTTTTATTTTTTCTTGACACAATTTTTGTCTTTTTTTTTTTTTTTTTTTTAATTTATGTCAATTTTTCAATTTTATATTGCTATTTGAGATTTTTTTTGACTTTTTTTGACAAATTTTTTTTTGTCTTTTCTGCACTTAACTAGCACCAAGCAGTGTTGGTTAGAGCATCTACAACAGTGGAGCTAAAAATATAGCTATTTAGCTCCATCAAAAGTTACTTTATCTATTTTACCTATACACATACTGCAGCAGTGGATCTATTTTAGCTTTTAACACAATAAAATAATATAAACATCACAATAAAATAATATATCTACTATAATAAAATAATATATCTACTTCAGTAAAATAATACATACTACAAAAAAAAAAAAAAAAAAAAAAAACACCACAAACGGCACAATCCACAACCACTGCCAAAGAACAACCACCCACAACCACCCAACAACAACTAGCAAGCCAAGACCACCCACAACCACTGCCAAAAATCCAATAGATCTGAGCTTGATTTTCAGTCCAAGAGTGTTGAGCTAGCACCCCAAACCACCATTAAACCCACCACTCTGAGCTTGATCGAGAGAGAGAAGACCAGCCATCGCCATCGCCGAGCACCCCAGACCACTATCAAACCCACCACTCTGAGCTTGATCGAGAGAGGGAAGACCAACCATTGCCAAGCACCCCTGACCACCATCAAACCCACCATCTGAGCTTGATCGAGAGAAAGAAGACCAGCCATCGCCATCGTCATCGCCGAGCACCCCATACCACCATCAAACCCACCATCTGAGCTTGATTGAGAGAGAGAAGACCAGCCATCGCCAACCCACTAACCCACGCCATCCACAAAACCCACTGACCCACACCATCGCCGATCACACGAAAAGAAGAGAGAAAAGATAGCGAAGAGATAGAGAAGGAAGAGAGAGGTCTGAGACTCTTGAGTTTGACGAAAAGAAAGAGAAGGAAGAGAGAGAGAAAAAAAGAATATTTTAATGGAAAAGAGAGAGGAAAGTTAAATAATATATATATATATATATATATATTAGCTTTGCACTACAGTGCACATCTATAGATGGATGTGCATTGTAACTAAACATGTAAAAATTTTGCTTTTGCCTCTACTGCTACAACATAGTTTTTAGGGGTTTGAGGAGCTAAAAATACTAATATAGTTTTTTAGCACTACTGCTATGGATGCTCTTAACATTCTCCTTCAAATTTTGCCGACTAAAATTGGATATTTCATATCTGTCACTCTCCCTCTCACTTTCATTGTGGCTACAAATGCTATAATCCTAAATTTTCCAAGAATGCCATCTTGTCAAAACAAGACTTTCTTCTGGGCACGTGGACCTAAGGTCCAAAGCCACTTGTTCCCCACCCACCCCAAACCTTCACCTTTTTCCAAGGAAAAAAATAATACTGGTCAATCATTTCTTATTTTGGATCAGGTTAATATGTTCCTTATTAATCATCAATTTAAAAAAATGTTTTATAAAAAATTAAAAAAATTGTAAAAAACAATTATAATTTTTTCACTTTTTTATAAAATTTTTTTAAAATAATTTACTAACATATACATTAAGAACATAGGCACACCAAATAAAACCATTTTATCTTTCGTAACTCTTTATCATAATAATGAAGTAGTAAATACTATTAGTTTAAGTTCTTCTGTGAATAATTCATGGATTCATTATTTATTTTTTTTACCACTCACAATTGACAACAACAACAACAACAACAACAACAACAACAACAATAATAATAATATCCTAAAATTAAGATAAGAGTTATGACTTTTGCCTCTAAACTTTCTCTATTAGTTCTTCCCAATTTTTTTTTCTCTATTAGTTTTTTCTCTAAACTTTCTCTAATAGTTTTTCTCTATTAGTTTCCATATATCCAATTTATTGCATATCCGGTATTCATCTCTCATAAATACATGTTTGTCGCGATAGCATTTATTATCATAATTAATAATTAGGTTGCCAACAGTCCACCTTGATATGTGATTTATAAATTTAATATAAGTCTTAAGGAGACTATCACATACCCTTGATGCGGTAATTACTCTATAAGTATAAGTGTTTGTAGGATGTGAAGGGAAAATATTAGAGTTCAAATCTTCAAAAAAAACTTCACACACACATACACTTAAATTAGATTAAAATAAAAATTCTATTTTGTATTAAAAAAAAAAAAATAACATATATAAGCCCTATGGAGTAACCTCTCCTCCCATCACCTAAACTTTTTTTTTTTTAACCAAAAAAAAAAAATTAGACAACTTTTCTGGAAAGCAGTCAATTGTCTCACCATACGAAATGTATAGGTGCCAGCGCCGCGCTTGACTTTGACATGTCAATTGTCACGTGGATCCACATCCTGTTCATACATCATTGTAGTTTGAGTTGGACTTCACTGAGCGCTTCATTTTTGTTTTTTTACTCTCACCGTGTCCAGTAGCTTCGTACTTCTTCATGTGTGTAGTTTGAGTTGGGTTTATTGAACTTCCAACTTCAATTTGGAATTCATGTCAGGACCACCCTCATCCATGTTTGCCTTTACCTTCTTATGCTCTCTTAATCATCACTAGCCTTGTTAATGTTGCTCATGCCCAGAATCAAACAAAAGCTGCTGCAGATCCTAATGAAGGTGCACCCATTTCCTCTCTCTCTCTCTCTCTCTCTCTCTCTCTCTCTCTAAATGTTGTTTTCTGGCTTTGTTAGACTGTATTGGATTATGTTGTGCATAGAAAGGTCATACTATCATCTTTAAGATAAGCACATATCAATAATAATTGCAGTAGAAACATTAGCAAGTTATCGAACATTATTGAGGAAAGGGTACTGGTAGAAAAATCAAGAAAAAACATAGATAGGGAAAAAAGAAAAAAGAAAAAAAAAAGAGAACAAATCTAGAGTGCACCCAAGTTGTTGACTTGTTTTGCCCGGTACAAATTTTATGGACCCACCATTTTTCTTCAGCCACTTACGCACAAGTTAGCCAGTTGTAAATTGGGTGTAAAAATGGTTGGATCTAGGTGGACTGGAATTTTTTTTTTTTTTTTTTTTTTTCAATTTTCAGTTTTCACATCCTCTGTCCCATAGCATTGCCACTTCATTGACTAGCCCACCACAACTCAAAAACCCAGGGCAGGGAGTGAAGTTTTCGGTGTTGTTAGACTTATTGGATTAGGAATTTTGCAAATGAGTACAAATGGTATATACCTTCTATATGGTCATAAGTTCACTTACAATATCAAGAGTAAAATGAATCTATGATCTCTATCTCTCAGTATTCAACTATTGTCCGTTGAAAGTCTTATTCAATTCCTCTTTCTCCTAATTTGCCACATTAAACACAATGGAACTATATTCCATATACCTTATTTCTGAAAGAGTTGGACATTCGTTGCGAAAATTGAAACACTCCTCTCACTCTTTTAGGCATCACACCAGTTTATTTACCAAAACCACAATACAAAATTATATCACTCTATCACAAATGGACTATTCATAAGCAGGTGACCAACATAAACACCATTTCGGTTGCAAATATTACACTAATTTACAATAAACAATACCTTATTTAGAATAAAGCATAACACATTTTGGCAGTCTTGGAGAATTGAATCTGAAATTTCTATTCCCACATTAGTGCCTTAGCCAACTATTTAACCATGCGGTTTTTTGGGAAACTTGATTCAAAATACAATGTGCCAGATAATTAAATTATACTTTGACTTTTTGGTGATTCTCAACAAATCGTAAAACCAAGTTTTGAATGGTGTAACTAAAGTTTCTAAACTGCTTTGTTTTCTTTTATAAAAGGAGGAACTAGTTCTTGATTTGTTGCATTATAAATTACTCAAATTGAACTAAATTCTTAATATTTTTAAACACCCAAAGTGGTTTACATTCGAGTCTAGTGAAACTGAATAAAGACCCTATCTAGTTCAATGTTGATTTTATTTGTTTTTGAGGATTGATTTAAAACTAACAAAACTATATATCCTTCATTTACAATACATCCTGTAAGCTTAATAATGACTCTATGTTATTATTTTATCTTTTCTAGCCTTTGCGGAGTAAATTAAAGCATTGATTAACCATTAGAGACTGAAAAGATATTTCTAGTCTTTGCGGAGTAAATTAAAGCATTGATTAACCATTAAAGATTGAAAAGATGGCTTCATCACAGAGAGTGTAGCTCTATGCTGTTTCTCAGGTTGACTATGTAATGCCCCAAAATCATAAATAATAAAAGTCTATTCAATCAAAATAATCCATAAAAATATTAAATAAGTGCAACTAACAACCTAAAATCTCATCACATATGTCAGAGCTCTAATTCCACCAAAGATAAAATATCTTCAAAATAATTCTCCAGTACAATAATCAATACCATAAAAATAATAATGAAACCCTCAGTTTCACAATATAATTTGTAACTATTATCTTTCAAGAATCTCTAATGATCCTTCTAATGTATCTGTAAAGGGGAATAAAAGGGGGTGAGATAACTTAATAAATGAAATTTACTAACATTGGAGTGTGGGAACAAACCTTTTTAAATAAATATTCCATACAACAAAGCTATAAGTTGCAAAACTATCCGTATTTTAACATCAAATATTTCATATAAAAATATCATTATATTGTGAGCCATCATAATGTACCAATACAATTTTCTAGGCTTTTTATGTGGTCATGTATACGCCCCGTTGACAGGGTTGTGCTGTCCCTTTTTAGAACTAAAACTCCATTTTCATCCCTTTTCTTAAAGGTGGTTCCTTTGGAACCTAAAAGATGCATTCCTTTGCTAAGGAGCTCCCTTTTTGAATCCTTAATGGTATACTCCCTTGTTAAGGAGCTACCAAATGTGCTGTCCCCTTTTCTGGGACTGTCCCTTGCTAAGGACTAGTTACAGTATAATTGTCTCTTGCTAAGGACTAAATACAACACTGAACTTTTAATCACGACTTGCCATAGGATTCAAAATAAATTCAAGATGCCCACAACAAATGATCAAGTCATAATACTCAAAATACAAAGATTTCTCCACACATACAAATTTAAATAAGTTTAGGTTGTCCCACAAGTCTTTCATATAACAAATAGTCAACGTTTCCATACAATGTGCACATCAAACATTTATAGGATATTAATATATTTATAGGATATCAACATATTTCTTTGATATAAGAAGAGTTTCATAATCAAAATTGTTTTTCGAAAAACCCCAAAAATTAATAAACACCACTTATCTCTTAGTTGCAAAAATGAAATCAACCACCCTTGAGTCACAAAAAATCAGTAGAATTAGAATCTAGCAACACCAAAAATAGGTTCATCAATACACAAATTTCCCACTTAAAATCAGTTTTCACACTTAAATAGTTTAATCTATCAATATTAAAGCCTATGGAGGTGTTTAGATTCTTTGATATACACTTCAGCTTTGTCAGTGGGCTTGGCTATTGAATTCGTGGCCATCATTGCTGGAGTTGCAGTTGTTAAGTTGATAGATGGGAGCATTGAAATGCCCCGTTTGATGCCTGAACTTATCAATCAGGCTTCGAAAATTTTCACAATTATTCTAATTCTAGTCACTGCCTATATTTGGAGAAATTATAAGGTCCTTATAGTGGATAGAATATTTTTATTCCACTAAAAGACCCCTACATGTTTAAAATTGTTGAGATAGAATATTTTTTTAAGCAGAAACTGATTACTGACTCAGCAATTTTGAACAAGCAGGAGTTTTTTAGTGGAATGGTGGACAAGTGACGTGGTCCACCAGAAAATTGTATAATTTCTCGCAACGAAAAATTATTAGGTACTCCCGGAGTACCATTAATGCGTACTTTTCTCTCTCACATAAATTGTGGGTTCCACCATAAATTTAATTAGTGGAACCCACAATTCATGTGAGAGGATGGAGTATGCTTTTATGGTACTCCGGTAGTACACAATAATTTCCCAATAACAACACCTATTTTTCTATCAGGTACGCAAATAATAGATGCTTCCTATAAGCCTGGGAATAATTGCTAGTCATTGAATATTCAAACTTCCTAAATTTAGAGTAGGAGAAAACCATACCTGCCGTCTCCACTCACAGCCACAGTGAAGAAAAGAAAAGTTCAATAGTGTGTTGTAGCTGAAACAAAAGGAAACCTTATAAGTATATACACGTGTAGCTTAAGAGGTAAAAGGCTAGGGTTTTCCTTTTTAAAGCTTATCAAGCCCCATATATATATATACCTATGCCATCTCACTTGGGCTTCTTATACCATAATAATTATCAGATTTAAATTTCCTAGGCCCAAACCAATTAAATCCATTTAATTGTGGGCCTCCTTTTTAATTCATGTATAAGAAAGAAATTAGTAATAAAATCATGGGGTGTTACAGACTAACATGTACATAGCTTGGAAATTTGATTGCTGCAGTGAGAGCTTTAAACTCAATCTTTCAAGAATGGAAGATATCACCAATCCCGGGTCAATGGAATATAAGCGGGGAGCCATGCAGTGGTGCTGCAATCGACAACACCAGCTTTACAGACACGGATTACAACCCTTTTATCAAATGTAAATGTTCATACAAAAATGGCACCGTTTGCCATATCCTTGAACTGTAAGTTTTTGCTCAATGCAATTCTCGTGCTTACTCTTGTCTCTGGGATTTTTAATGTAAATATGCTCATTATAGAGAAAATAATAGTGCTCTCCTTTTTCACCTTTTCATATTACTCTGAGTTGTCAGTACAAAAGTAGCCTTAAAAGTGCTCTCAATGATGCAAATTGATGCAACCATTAAGACAGACCTTGTTTTGGTCTTTTACCTTGATGGATTGATCTCTTTCTTGCTAGCTATGGAAACCAACAAACCAACATTACTTTAGCTAGTCCCACTTTCAATACACACACACACTTTTACTTATGTTGATGTATTTATTGCAATAATTTGGGACATTTTATAGGTTAAGAGTTATTATACAAAGATGATAAGTGAAAAAAAAAAAGATCCATTCGAACATTTTGAATCTAAAAGTAATCTCCCAAAAAACGTAGAAAGGGGTGAGGCTATATCAATATTTATGGGTGGCATCTCATCATATTTTTTCTCATATATATATATATACTGTCTAATTGGGAAATAGAAATAAAAATTTGCCCCTATCACCTCCCATCACACTAATTTTTCTATCATGTCTTGCCATTCCGCATGTCAATGTTTGGTGGTTGTATTTGTTATATAGAGAGAATTTTATGCACTTCTAGAAGATACCATTGGTGAGTGCCCCTATTCTTCACTGTTCTAGAAGATATCATTGGTGAGGTGTCCATGCTAGATATCACCATTAGAATATTCCTTGTGATATTTGTAAATTTTTCTATTATATATATGGAATGGATTGGCTAAGATACAAAATAAAAGATCCTCCTTTTCTTTTTGCTCTCTTCTTATTTTTATTTACAGTATTAACAGTGATATTATATTTTAGAATAATCGCTTCACACAGTGTGCATACCCACTCCTTTCTTTGGGCTGTACCAGGTGCAGGATTAAACCATAAGAGCAAATCTAACTCAGATTCAACTTGCAGACCTATGCTAATGCTCAGAGGTCTTTAGAGTTGGTAGTGATTCACAATTTAGCTTAGGTAGTCCTTTAGCTTGTTATACAGTTAGGCCTTGTTCTTCCCGAACTAGATTCTAGGCTTTCAGGTTTGCTGGTTATGATCTTTCTCTTTACAATGCTTGCTTAATATATCAAGGATTATTGTGATATTAACATTTTACACCTTTGTGCACTTCACTAGTATCATTGGAGATGTACTATGGGGTTGGACTCAAATTTTAAGATTTTCCTGATACGAGTGTATTAATTTTCTTGAAATATTTTTTTAAGTCCTTGTTTCGACTTGGTTAACATTTGTAAAGTACCTTTGGCAATTTATTATGTCCATTGACTCCATTTTCGATTATTTTGGTTCCGAAGGATTTCTTTTCCCTAATAATTGGCATGCAGACTCTGAATGTGTGTGGTTACAATGGTTTAAAATTATGAGAGAGGGACCTTTGTAGTGTTCATAATATTAATAGATTTGTAAAGGACTAAGAAATGAGGAGGTGTGGATTCAATCAACCAAGAGGATTTAAGAGCTTGAATTTAGCATGTTTGATTTGGTGTTGTGCACTGTTGTCCTTGTAATTTCCATAGTTATGGTGGATTTATTTTCATCTGTGGATAAAGTAAGATTTGGCTGGACCATATTTAAATTTTGTCTTTCATGTTCAGTACTTTGTTTTTTGATGTTAATGTAGTACCACATGTTGGGCATTTTTTTTTTTGGTTTTTCTACAGTGGTCCTCCATACAAACCACTCTTTCTTCTTATTTATTTATTTTTTTAATTTCTTTTGTTAAATACTTATAATTTTTTTTTCTTTTGTTAAATTATTGTATTTTATCTAACTTGTCAATTATAGTCTTGATTTTTTCAACCTCATCAATGTCAAGGTGGTCTTTGATGTGTAGAAGCTTAAAATGAAAATGAAGAAAGTCCAAATTAGAATTATAATCTTTTTCTACATTTTCTTTTCAATTCATTAGTTTCCTAAAATCAATGACTTTCTTGTTTGTGACCAAAATTTAGTATAATGCCAAAGTTCAAAACTTTCATTTAGAATTACTTGAAAATCATGCATATTTGAATCATTAAAACATTTTGTTTCATGATTCTTGGTGTTATAATTTTCATGACAGGAAGGTTTTTGGATCGGACGTTGATGGTGAGCTGCCAGACGAGCTATGGACTTTGACTTTCCTCACCAATGTGTATGGTTTCTTATTTGTATTTTGGTGTTCTTGAGCTGAACTGTATAATGGTGCACAATATCAACCTATGGAAATATTTGCTGCTACTTTTTTTAAATTTTTTTTTTGGAAAGTGTACCCATATATATACTTGTTGCCCTTTGCATTATGTCCTTTTATGGAAATTGAGTTTCCTTCATCTCTTACAGGGATCTAGGCCTAAATTACTTAACTGGTCCCATCCCTGCATCCATTGGCAACTTAACTGGATTGCAATACCTGTAGGCTCATCTAAATTTTGATTTCAAAGTTCCTATTCAAAGTACATATCTTTTTTCAGCCATACTTATTTATTTCTATTTCTGGTGTTATTTATAACTTTTTTTCTTTACTAGGAACTTTGGCATTAACAGATTATCAGGAAAGCTTCCAAAGGAACTTGGGAAGCTTACTAATCTATTATCACTGTAAGTTTTTTTCATTAATAACTCTGTAACATGCCTAAACTGGCAATCTGATGTTTTTGCAGTATAACAAAGATGATAGAACCTTTTTTGTTATTTTAATTTTTTTTTTCTCTAGTTCTGCTTAGTTGTGTTGTTATCTTCTTCATAATTTGGAAAATCTTTAACACTATTGGCAATTTCACATTCCCGCATTGACATCCTTCAATCTTGGTCACTTAGTTTGACAATATTTATTACTCTTGAATGAAACATGTGAGCCATACTATGATTGGATATCAAAGTAAACGATTTGTATGAACAATCCTATTTGACACATACCATGTTTTCTAATTGCTATTGCTAGGTTTTGGTGAGTTCTTGTCACCTTCTACCTGGTTCATGTACTGAAAACTAATAATCTGAACCTAAGAGAATGTAATCCTTCGAACAATATTATTGATTTACTTGCCAATTTTGTAGGGCATTTGGGTTTAACAACTTCTCTGGTCCTCTGCCATCTGAGCTTGGGAATTTAACCAAATTACAACAATTGTAAGTTGTAAAACATTGTTGACTTTCTATTCAATTATTAGTGCGAACTTCTGTATCTTGATAGACTGCATTTGGTAGCCTGGAGATGTAGGCTTTGGATTTATTCTAAAATAACTTTTAAATACAGTGCGTCGCGCAAAATTATCATTTCTTTGAGAGAGGAAAAAAAAAACAAAAAAAAAAAAAGTAAAGAAAAGAGAAGAGAGCTTTGGTCCCATAACTCCCAAGGTGCTGAAAAGCAGTTTTTGTTTGACTACATGAACAAGATTATGAATGTCTTAATAATTTATTGGTGTTTGAATAAGTATGAATTAGATTTTTATAAATGAGGGGTTTTGTTGATATGTTTTTTTTTTTTTGATAGGTAATATAAGAATTATTATTGATGAAAAAATGAAAAAGAAACTTACAATGTGTTCATGAGAATGAACACAGCAAAGCACAAAACAGAACGCAAAAGAAAACAATCAAGAGACTAAACTAAGAGACTAAATGAGGGGTTTTGTTGATATGTTTTTTCTTGGCTTATAATAGAATTATGGTTAAATGATTAAATTTACTATTTCCTAATAGTTTAAGTTTTTGGGATAATTGGTAATTTATCGACCCACAAAAAGTGTATTTTGAGGTGGGTTTTATAAAAAAAAAAAAAAAAAAAAAACGTATACGGTATATAACTATTTAGTTGATTAAGGATATGTATCACAAATCTGTAACTAATGTGAAAACAAGTGGAGGCATCACAAGTGAGTTTCCTATGATACACTATAGGTTTGCATCAAGTATCAACATAAGGTCCATATCTTTTTGTTGATGATATACTTTCAGTAGATTAAACTAAAAGCAGAGTTAATGTCAAGTTAGAAATTTGAATAGGTGCTTTAGAGTTTTAATGCTTTTGGCTAAGTAAGGCTATGACTAAAACAAGATGCATGGAATGTCAATTTAGTAAAGGTATAAATAAAGATTAATGGGTTGTATGATTTGATTTTCAAGAGATACCAAAGAGCAAGAGCTTTTGATATTCTGAATCAATAATTCATAAAAAATGAGAGATATCAAAGAGCAGGAGCTCACAATTTTTAAAACATTTAAATCAAAATTAAAGTTTTCTCAAAAATGCCTTAAATTAGCTAAAAACTTCTATACTGTTTCCAAAAATTTCACTAAAAATTTTTTAGACCCTGTCTGAATAGAAAAATTGTCATATCTTTTTGCACACACATCCAAATCAAGCAAGGCTAGCCCCATTGGAATCCTTGTCATGTCAAGAGTCTAATGGAAAAATGTTGCTGCCAAAAAATAGCTGAAGAGATGCCATCAAGGGCAAACATAAACTAATGTTTAAGTCTGTTGCAAAAACATGGTGTAAAAGACCTCCTAAAGCCATCTATGGGCTTTTAAGTGATAAGAAAGAACCCTATGGCTCTGATACCAATGAAATAGATATTCACATGGTATTGCATCAAACTAAATTGGGTTTTGAATCTTACCGTGCTATTTAGCTGAAACCCAATGAGATAGTATGAACTTTGGCTCCATTCCATGTCTTCCAAGCCTAACCAATAAATTCCACATCCTCCTTTTGCTTGTTAGTGTGTATGTACAACAATACGAAATCCCAAGGCAATTGTTTGATGGAACCCTAGAACAAGCAGAGTACTCTAGAGAGAAGGGAAAAGTAGGCTAGGGTTTTTTCCTGTGGGTGGCTGGCTATGACTGAGGAAGGCCACTCTTTTTCACTTTGTCCAGAATAGCATATTGCAGTAAACCTTAGTTACATTTATTTTGATGGGCTGCCAACATATATGACCCTACATTTTAGGTTCATATGTGTGCACCTGCCTTACTGTTTTTTACACTCATCAATCATGATTGATGATTATTGCAGTTTTAATTATGTAAGGAATGAGTATCAGATTGCAACAGATTTTTTTATTTCTTATTTTTATAATAGTTTTCACCTTGACAGGTATGCTGATAGTTCTGGAGTCAGTGGCGAGGTCCCGCCAACATTTGCTAATCTAAAGAACCTGAATGTAATGTAAGATAAATTAAATGTATTGACAAAAAATAAAAATAAAATCCTATCATGTTTCCTTTTGAGCAAATATTTCTATTTGTCGCAGGCTGGGATCAAACACTGGGCTCACTGGTCGGATACCTAGCTTCATAGGGAATTGGTCAAATCTTCAAACCTTGTAAGATGATATTAATAGAAATTTTTTTTTTCTTGATCGCACTTAAAGTACGAACTAGGCTTTCAGTACACTGTCTGTTGAAAACTGTTAAAATAGGATAAAAAATGTAGTATTCAAGTTTATATTCAACACCAAGTGTATATTTCCACAGTTCACTATCATCTACTCCTAAATGTTTTTGTAGGAGGCTTCAAGGAAACTCTTTTGAAGGCCCTATACCATCGTCATTTTCCAATTTAACTTCTTTGACGGACTTGTGAGTGTTTACATCTATATAGTTAATTTTGTTTATATATTGCAGGTCTTTGAGGCTAATAATCCCATGTATGATGTAGGAGAATAGGTGATTTATCTAATGGTAGCTCTTCACTGGCATTCATTAAGGAAATGAAGTCTCTAAGCATCTTGTAAGATTCCAGCTTACAATCCAATGTTTTAGTATCTAAATGTTGTGGGGTGTCTTGTATTCTGAAAAGGTTCTTTCAAAGGGGCCTTAGCTGGAAGCCAGAGGTCCATGGTGTTTGCCATGGGCCCTAGGCTGGAGAGCAAGGAAACTCTATGGTGCTACTGTTGTATCAGAAAGTGAGAGACTTTTTGTTTGTGTGTATTTGCATAACACTGGCATATAATTTCTTAATTTCCTTTAATTTTTCTTGCTTTAACAGAATTACATGTCCTGCAGGATTCTAAGGAATAACAACATTTCTGACTCAATTCCAGTTACCATTGGAGAATACCAATCCTTATGGCAGCTGTAAGTTGTACTTGTTGATGGATGATTCTTTGGATAAAGTAGGGGGTAGCAATGTGTTAAGTTGAATATGTGTGTCTTCGTAGCACTTGAATGAGGAATTGGTCTACTGGTTAATGGGTTAACAACCTCAACCTGAAATGAACATCTATGTGGATTATTTATACTAGAATCTGTAAAGTAAATCTAAATGAAATGATATATTTTCTTGGTTACTAGCTTTGGATTTTCTAGGAAAGAAACTTGGTATAGCATGTATCTTTCTATAATCGAGTTTTGGGATCACTTCATTGTAAATCCAAATTAGTTTTTTTTTTTTTTTTTTTTTGGGACCCCGCAAAAGTGGGGAGCTTTGTGCACTAGGTACAAACACCCCCCCCTCTTTTTTTTCTTCTATTATTAAGATTTTCCCTTTCTTGGGGCTGGTATACTGAGTGTGAGTTTAATTTCCTTAAAGATTTTTTGGGTTTTCAAAATTTGTTACTTTCTATCTTCTGTTATTTAGCCAACCATGTGATTTTAGTTTCTTTGTCTTTCCTTGTCTAAGGGATTTGAGCTTCAACAGCATAACTGGACAGATTCCAGACTCGCTTTTCAGCATGAATTCGCTCTCTCACCTGTAAAGTACTAACTGTTTTAATTATATTATATTGCACCTGACATGTATGTCTAGTGTATGATGTGTGTATTGTTGCCTCATGCTTAGGTTTCTTGGAAACAATAAATTAAATGGTACCCTGCCAGCATCAAATTGTTCGACTCTTCACAATATGTAAGTACAATTGATAATGTGTACCTAGCATCATTCTTTTGAATCTTTGGTTTGTTTGTATGTGTTTAAAAATAAAATTTGAAATTCCATCTTTCACTTGTACATATATCAGCTTGCTGTTGTTTGAAATAATAACCTGCTCTATGCAGAATGCATACAATTGTTCGAGGAAACTTGTAATGGAACTCCCAGGAATTTGAAAGCTCTTAACTTGAATGCCCCCAAATGGATTTTGCATCCATGATCTCTTTTGTATTAACCGAGGGGGAAGGTGAATCCCCACTGCTTCCTTGAAAGAGAGATGTCCTTATCATAATTTCTTAACCACCATCATGCTATGCTCATAGGATAAATAATTTTATGAAATTGTCAGTATAATCTAATGATATAACTTAGTCTAAAGAATCTTCCTATTCATGATTCCACAGAAGCTTTTAATTTGTCTTTTATAGTCATGAATTGCATTTTAATTCTGTAAGTACTCTATTTAACAATTTCAATTTAGTTATCAAATTTCGGGTATTGTAATTGTCATAGTTACTCCCTGTCCTATTCTTTTTGTTTATCTTTATAAACAGAAATTTTTAAGCAAGCAATTTTTTACTTCAGGTCTAAAAACAAAATCATAAGTTTCCAAAATTAGTTTAGAAAGTTTTTCAATTTTTTTAAGGGAGACAACCTTTTAAGTTTTAAGGGAAATTTTGCAGAGTTATAAAAATATGTACATTCATTATAGAAATTGGACATCTATTTTTTGACATACATATATAAAAGGATGGACAAATAATATGGAATGAAAAGGATTACATTTATCGTGAGAGATGACTTATAGACTAAGATGCATGGACACGGAAATGGATACAGGTATGATACAACGACACAAGCAATTTTTGAAAAATTATAACATGATACGGCAGATTGGACACAGTTAAAAGACAGGTATGACACGGATACGACATGGGTATGACACCCAAATGAAGTGTCCGTGCATCCTAGCTTATAAATGTAGATGTTTACCAAAATTATTTGTGTATAATAATATTCTCTCTTGTCTTATATTTATTTTTTGTAAGTGATCCTTGTTAAAACATAAACACACACACCCCAAAAATAAACTAAAGGGGGAAATTGAAATAGAATAAGGATGTTGTTTTCAAGATAGAAATTGCAAGGTAAAATTGAAAATTAGTTCGGCTGAGATCTTTAACCTCCAAAGTGGCGTTTCTCAGTTAGTTTTAGAAACGTGGATTGAAATTTATTTGGGAGTTGCTCTTCCTTGAATTTGTTGGTTCACACCCTTCATCTTAATCTTGAAGCTTTTCTATTGGTCTATTTGAATTGTTTGCCTTGTGAAAAATATGGATATCAATGAAGATTGTAACATCAGCTTGCGTTGCTTCATTGGGGAAATATGAAGAAATGGAGGATTTTACATTTGAATTAGTGCATTGTCTAGCTTATAATCAAAAGATTAGATGGATGGGTCAACTAATATCTTATACTAACCATGGTGTTTATGTTAATTTACTGACTTCTGTTTTCCTTGGAAAAGCATTTGGAAACAAAAGATTCCTTCTCGAGTAGCTTTCTTTGTTTGGATTGCTGCTTTAGGGAAATGCTTGACAATTGACAATTTACGAAAAATGAAGGTTTGGATATTGGATTGGTGTTACATGTGCAAGTGTAATGGTGAATTAGTTGACCATCTCTTCCTTTATTGTCCAGTTGCTATGGATTTGTGGGCTATGGTTTTGGGTTTATTTGGAGTAAGCTGGGTTATGCTGCAATCCGTTTTGGGGCTCTTAGAGTGTTGGCAAGGCAGGTTTGGTCATCATTGAAATGGTTTTATTTGGTTAATTGTACCCCATTGCTTAATGTGGTGTCTTTGGAGGGAGAGAAATAGTAGGTGTTTTGAGGATATTGAGAGATCTATACTTGACCTCAAGTCATTTTTCTTTAACACTTTATTGGATTGGTTGGTTGGCTGCTATGCAAAACCAATCATTCCCTTCTTATTTTGATTTCCTTGATTCTTGTAATTTTTGTCTTTGAGTTGTTGACCCCTTGTACACAACCTGTGTACTAGGGTGATCCTTTTTTGATATCAATAAAACTTACTACTTATCAAAAAAAATTTTTACTGCAAGATGGACTCATCATTCTCGTAATTTGCTTGCAGAGATTTGTCCTACAATAATTTAGTTGGGAGCTTTCCTTCTTGGATCAACGAAGAAAATCTTCAACTGTATGTTTTCTATTATTTGTTCCTTTGTTTTCCAGGTATATTTAGTAATATTCTAGTTTACACATAGGTTGATATTCAATGTACTTTCTGAACTTAATGACCTTCTACCTCTAGATCTACTTTTTTTTCTTTTCTTTTTAAATCATGTAAAAACTTTCATTTCCTATATGGTTTGTAATGCATGTATGCTTAACCATTAGAAACTTACATTGAGCTGTCATTGGATACAATATGCAGCAATATAGTTGTCAACAACTTCACTATCGGAAGTTCAAACAGCAGGTGATTCTCTTGATGTTATTTTTCATTTGTATAGCATGAGCATTCCATAATGAATAGTTAATCACATTTGAGTTACGATGTTCTTGTCTTGTTGTACCTGACCATCATTATTATTGTCTTCTTGTACTCTGGCCATTGACGCCTTGAAACATAATTTTTCTTTTCATTTTATATTTGTTAGAACCATAATGTTTTCCAACTTTAAATTAATAAAAATTAGTTGATGTCTGATATGTAAATTTGTATTTGACATAATTATGTGGTGGCCAAATGAGGGCCAAACTACCCTTGTGGTCCTCCAATAATTGGGGTAACTTCAATTTCTTCCTCAACTATTAATTGTGTTGATTTTGTTCCTCAACTTTCAAAATCGAGTCACTTTTATCCTTAATCAAGTCAATTTCTAAGGATAAAATTAACTTGATTTTCAAAGTTGACAGACCTTGATTTGGAAAGTTGAAGGACGCAATTGGCACAATTAAAAATGTACACAGACCAAATTGACACTGTGGCAAATGTATAAGGACCAAATTTTTAGTTTGGTCTTAAACAAGTGCTACTCTTATTTCCTTTTGGGCACAATCTCTACTATCAAAAAGTCAAAGAATCATCATCTTTCCATATTATCTCTACCTATTCAGTAAAACAACTAAGACACTCATTAAAAGTTTTGCCACCTTTTGACATGTTAGTAGATCATTGTAGTAATTCTCTTTCATAAAAAAGTATTTTCATCTCAAACTAAGGCACTCATTTTGGGACAATGAGTAATAAATATAAATAATTATATGTCTGTATTTTTCTTAAAATTAGATCTTATTGTGAATGCAGACAATTATAATGGGTTTATATGAAATGGAAATAGAAAAAGGTAGAACAACCACTACAAAGGAAACATGATTTACGTGATTCAGCCTTTTGCCCTTATTCAGTGTTGTTGTTGATGAGAAAGTTTAACTTAAAAATGAGGGAGATTACAATGGTAGTACACTTGTAACCCAAACCCCAAATACACCCAAAACTCTCACATTGGTGTTAGAACTTCAAAAGCCTAGAGAAATGTAAGACACTTTGCTGAACGTATGGCATGAACAAAAATAGTTTCCAAGTCCTTTACAAAGTCATTGATATGGAAATTCTAATTCATCAAGATAATCTTATATGGGTATTCCTTTTTTCTTCATTTGAAGGGTGTAGAGTCATTGCACTATGTATATACAGTGTGATGGTATATAGTAATGATCTGATGGGGGTCTTTTTTTTTTTTTTTTTTTAAATATCATGCCTAGCTATAAACCCTTTCTTTTCATGGTAGCCACTATCCCTTTATCTTCAACTAAGTATGACCCCATGTTCTGAAATTTGTAGTCACTAAATAGTGAGGGAGAGATAGAGAGAGTGAAGGAATCAATAGGATACCTTAATTATTTATTTTGTGCTGTCAATGACTATCAAATGATAACTCAATCCCTCTTTGTTGTGGGAACATCCATGTGAAGAGCATGCTTGCATATTTAACATGGTACATTTCTTGTTACTGGAGTAAATTAATCCCAATGGTCACACGCACATCAATTAGAAAGTGCCACTTAATTCACTAGTGGTTGATGTGAAACAATATTTATTTCTTTTCTTAAGTGTAATTCTTTTCTGCTTTCAGTGGTTTGCCTTCAGGTTTGAACTGTCTTCAGCGGAACTTCCCTTGCAATCGAGGGTCTGGAAGTGGAATCTGTAAGCACAATTGAGGGCTAATCCTTTTCTTAAGAATTTTATATTGGAATACATGAGTAGGTGTTAGGTCAATGAAGGAGAACAATCTTCTCAAGGACTATAAATTTTCAAGAACGTAGTTAAACTTAATATTATCAACCGAACTTGTTCCTGATTTATTTTATTATCTTGGTATATATGATCAGGAACTAATCCTTGCATAGGCATTGATAGTCATGAAAAACTAATGATATTTCCAGTGACCAAGTCTAGCACTTATTGTAAAAATCATCATTGTAGCACTTTGTCGATAATCACGATATAGTGTTGATGAAAATACAAGGTTCTAAAATGCTATTAGTGCTAATAATTGATTCTCCACTTTATGTTTGTTGATTTCTATTCTATTTTAGACAATAAAGGAGCCATAAAATTTTGGTTGGGGGGGCCAGACTATTGGCATTGATAAACTGTTCAAGATAAAATCAAAAAATATAATACACAATTATTAGTACAAGTATATACGTGTATGCAAAAAAAAAAAAAAAAAAATTATAATACTAGAATAAGTTTTAACTCATAAATATACTGTAAACTTTTAACTTTGATAATATGTGTGTGGGTGTTATAAAAAAATGATTTTTTTCTTTTGGGTTTGGGGGGGGGGGGGGGGGGGGTGTATGGCGCCCCAAAGGACTGGTTCTGCCACTGGTTTTAGAATGAAGAAAAAACAAAGTGAGGAACAGGCTACGTCATTTCTTTTTTCCCCATGAGAATTAAAGAAAACAAAAGGAAAGGTTTTACAATGGGAACATGGAGAGGACAAAAGAAATAAAATAAAATTAAAAAAAGGGGGGGGGGGGGGGGAAGGGGGAATCGTGGGATTTAAATCTTTTAGCATTTGGCTCATAAAGAAAATTTTATACTATGTTCCAAGACTAATGTATAGCTTGGGATGGATGAAAGCCATGCAGTGTACTTAAATTGAATGTGCTATGTAATCGAAGTGATTAGCTGTTAACTACTTTTTTGTATTTTGTGCTATGTAACCAATTGGTAAACCATTTTATTCTATAGAAGGAAAACTCTGGCGTGATTTCACAGAATTTGCTCTACCCCTTCTCAGATTTTATGATCCATAAAACTAAAAAAATGCAAGTAAATAACCTTCTACAATTGACCCTAAACTGTATAACATCCTGTTAGACATTATTGGGACTGCAAAACCCGAGAGACCCTTAAAAAATAAAAGTTATGATACAATAATTTTGATCAACCTCTCTGTATCTCATCCTACAACCCTTCTGTAGACTCCAATTCATTATATTGTCTTTTTAAATTACAAATCTCCATTCAAATGTGTCTCATCCAGACTTTCATCTTGAAAGTAGGAGATATGCTGTTGATAATCAACTGTTGTGTGGCTACAATCTACATGCTCATTATTTTATAAGTTTACTTCTATTACTTAAATTGAGGCCCATACATCCCTTTTATATGATAGAGGCATTGGCTGGTGGAGTGGTTAACTTCTTCTTGAATATACATGTGGAGCAAATGAATTCCCATGTTATCGAACTCTATAATAGTCAGATATATGAGAGTTCCTCTTGCGTGCAAGATTTATGGGCTATTAATTTAAGTGGAATGTTTGAGCATGAGAGAATTTTAATTTTTCATTTTTTACGATTGAAAAGTTATATCTGCTATGAGCAAAAGTGAATCCATCACGACCAAGTGACCAGCTACATTCCAATTTTTAGATTCTGTCTCTGTAAAATAGGTTCCTAGATTGCAATGGATATTTAAAATTCAAGCTCAAGCAAGTGCTGACTATATCTGTAACATGCATACAAGCAAATCAGGACACATGCAAGTCCTGACTATTTTGTTTATTAAAATAGCTTTTCTGAATTTATATTGATAAGTGATATTATATTGTAATGCAGATTATAATTTTTCAATCAAGTGTGGTGGTCCGCAGATCACTTCTTCTGGGATTGTTTATGATAGGGATAATGAGACACTTGGTCCAGCTACATATTATGTGACTGACACAAAGAGGTGGGCAGTTAGCAATGTTGGATATTTTCTTGAGAGCAACAATCCTCAGTATGAAAGTTCTACATCTTCTCACATTACAAATACTTCAGATGTAAGGCTGTTCCAGACAGCACGAAATTCTGCTTCTTCATTAAGATACTATGGCTTGGGGTTGGAGAATGGCAATTACACTGTGATTCTCCAGTTTTCAGAGACAGCTTTCCAAGGTTCATTTAAGTGGAACACTCTCGGGATACGCCTCTTTGATATTTATATCCAGGTCTCTCTTATATAGTTGACTCGTTTTAGAAAATCTGTATTTAGTGCACCTTTTAAACTGATATCTTTTGGACATAAACTCCTTGTTACCTATTAGTTGAGTATGAAGTTTTTATATTTTATCAAATATTTTATATATATTTATGAGTACTAAAGTATGACGATAATCAAATGCCTTAACTTGGAATAATGATTTGGCTAATTCATTGTTTCTAGGATAACTTTAGAATGTGATTTATATTGAGTTAACTCCTGAGGTTATGTTAGTAAATCTAGAAATCAGTAACTGTCATGGTGTTCTTATGCATTCTTAAAAGTTTAGTCCAGTATGGCAGGGCCCTGTGCAATTTCTAAAAAGCATTTTCCCAATTCATTTTCTTAACAGAAACAATTCCAATGAGTAAAAGATTTCCATATCAGGAATGCGTCTATAATCTGGATAAAATATTACAATCGACTGCAACGAAATACATCCCCTATGTTCCTTAAAAATTATCTGACTTCTGCATTTCATTTTTTTTCTAGGGGAATCGTGTTTCGAAGGATTTTAACATAGAAAAGGAGGCAGGTGGCGTCACATTTAGAGCTGTCCAGAAGGAATTTACAGCTCAGGTATCTGAAAATTATCTTGAAATCCATCTTTTTTGGGCTGGGAAGGGGACTTGCTGCGTACCTTCTCGAGGTACTTATGGACCTTCTATTTCAGCTATCAGAGTAACTCCAGGTAATAGAATTTGAAATATTAAGATATTCCATGGCAGATTTTATTACTAATGTTGGGATTCAACTTTCTTCAATTCTGCATAGAGAACTGGATGTCCAGTTCCCTCTACAATATGCTACAATGTCAAAGAGCGAAGGCATGTTGGATGTTGTGGCATCCTCCTAATCTGTGAAACAACTTTAACACAAGACAATTGTCATTTGAGTTTCTAGACCTCTGGTAGCATAGATTTCTATTATCTCATTAAAAGATCATCATTTGTAAAAGGTGGCTTTTCACATTAAAAAGGGGACTTAGAATGTCTCCTTTGCAAGCATTCTACCTCATGAAAATAGTGGTTCTTCAACTTTATACCTTTTCCACTTATATATATATATATATATGGGTTGTATTCAAGTTACACCTGGTGTAATTCTAAACAATGTTACACCATTTAATAACTTGTTATTGAATTCATGTTTTGAAAATCCCAATATCATATTACATTTTCTCTATATTCTTAACATGCATGCCAATTTTCATGCCAATCGGTTGTTATTTACCATTTGATGTATAAACTCATCTTTTATTCATTATTCTAAACAACAAAAACTTAAATTTAAACAATTGATTGATGACATGACTGTTGATCTTTGATCATCTTGAAATTTTGCAAGCATGGAAAATATATAAAGATAAAGTAATCCAATGGTAAATTTGTTTAAATTCACAATCAGGTATAACTTGAACCCAACCCTATATATATATTGGAACGTAGTCTATATATTATTTGAAGTTGTGATTTAAACCCTTTGAGAGTATATTTGTAATGTGCATAATAAAATTTGAGTATAATAATACTGGTTTTAGGGTTAATCAAATTAACCCAACACAGTATTTTTCTCCAATGGTCAACATGGCATCAAAGCACACTTTCGGATACTCGCATCAACAACCTTCAACAAACTTGTAAGAATGAAAGAAACTTGGTATTCCTCAGTTGTGCATCATATTTTTCTCTATACTATTATTTATCAAGAAAAAGAGAATGAAAGAAATTTTCTTTTATTAGAGCTCAATAAAACTGCTGAGTTGGGGGCAACTTATGCTATAAGTCATTTTGAACACTTCACCTTTTAATTTCCAAAGATCTTATGTGGTGTGGCATGGTAAAGAGAGCTGCATATCCAGTTCTTGTGAAAATTGAGAAGCCCTAGTACCTGATTTTCCAGCTTACTAGTTCCATCTTATTAAATACTGACCTTTTTGACAGATTTCATACCTACTGTCAGTAACAGCCTTCCAACCAGAAAGAAGAATAGGACTGGTCTGATTGTGGGGATAATTGTTGGTGCACTTGTAAGCTTTCTTACCATTTTTGCAGTATTGTGCTTTTTTTGCAGGAAAAAAGGAGCTCACACCAAGGAAGATGAAGGTAAACTGAAACTCTGTTGCATAACGATGAGAGTTGTCTGGCTTCTTGACTGTGTGGTATTCTGAAGATTCAAAACTAGTGTGTTTCCTGTGTAAATCAGTTTCTTTAATGTTGGGGATGGAATTTGGATGCTGCATCTTATGTCCAAGCTAAAATGGAAACATTGGTGTCTCATTATAGTTTTATGTTCAACAAGAATGAGATATAAAAGCATTTCCAGTGAGAACTATTTTGTATGTGAATGTGCCTAACAATATATAAGTGTGTATCTATGTATTTGTGTGTGTGTGTGTGTGTATGCACACATATACAAAAACTAGAGAAGAAATTGATTTCCACCCCTAAAAGTATGGTCTTGCAACCCATTTTATAATATTCAGCTAAACAGATTCTAGACAGAACACATTTTGGTGGTGTTTTACAAAAACAGATTTCTTATTAAAACAAGTTAATAATTAAGAGGTATTGCAACATTTTTGCAAGAATAAGCAGTCTGATCTTGTTTGTTATCTGGTTTCAAGATGTATTTATGTTTAAGAACCATATAAGCAAATTGATCATAACCTGAGTTCATGTTGAATATGTAGATTTCCTTGGGATAGATGCTAGACCATACACTTTCAGTTACAGCGAACTAAGGACTGCTACAGATGACTTTAGTCCTTCTAATAAGCTTGGAGAAGGGGGATTTGGACCTGTGTATAAGGTTAGTTATTGTTTTCAAGAATGAAGCTAACATCGAATGGAAATATAATAGGTTAGATCTTGTTATATCTTGATGAATACCTTAAAAAGGTAAAAAGACTGAAATTATGGACTACACACTATTCACATAGATATATAACAATCCTACTTCTTGACAGATTTCATATAAACTTGTTCTGCCCAGTAGCCTATGTCTTTGCCACAAACTTAAGTATCTTGAAATGGCCTACCAATAACCAATCACAGCTTGCAATATTACCTTCCCCTCTCTCTCTCTCTCTCTCGCTTACAATAAGTTGGAGGCTGGGGGGATTTGAACACAGGATTCATCCCCACTGGGCAGTGCACTAAGCCACGAGGCTGTTGGTTTGTTTGGCCAAATGTTGGGCTATGTTTTTCCAAGTCACTGCATTATAATAATCTGTTATTTTATTTTCTTAGTTGCTATAAAAAGCCATTTGAAGGACGAATGAAATCCATTTGTATGCCCCCCATGGCTGAAATTCAGTTGAAAGGTCTATAATGATCTATGCAGGTGCTAAATGCTAATAGATAAAAGGTGATTGAAACCCACAAACTGATCATCTTACCAAAACTGTCTTAAGAACATTTCAACTTGATATCTGTAATTCAATTTCATGGTTCAAAAGCTTGAGAACTTGATAGAAAAATGACGTTGGTTCATTAAGATCCAAGCTGTCAAAATGCTGACACCGCTAATTTTATTTACAGTGAAAGATACAAATTGAATACGGCATGACCATAGAATTGTTCATTTAGAGCTTATTGTTTGCCTTCAAATTGTTCTCTACAGGGAACACTTATTGATGGCAGAGTAATTGCTGTGAAGCAGCTTTCAGTAGCATCTCAGCAAGGAAACACCCAATTTGTAACTGAGATTGCTACTATATCTTCTGTACAACACCGTAATCTTGTGAAGCTTTATGGATGCTCTACAGAAGGAGATAAACGACTTCTTGTTTATGAGTATCTGGAAAACGGGAGTCTTGATCAAGCATTATTTGGTAAGAGCATAAGATTTTGTTGAATTTTTTATCTATTTTTCTATTAAGTACAACATTGCAAATTTTATAACAAACGGTTTGCATGAGGCAGAACAAAGAAGTTTGAATATCGATTGGCCAACTCGTTTTGATATATGCATGGGAATTGCAAGAGGTATAGCTTATCTTCACGAGGAGTCAAGGCTTCGAATTGTACATAGAGATGTGAAGGCCAGTAATATTTTGCTCAACTCAGAATTTATCCCCAGAATTTCAGATTTTGGTTTAGCCAAACTTTACGATGATAAAAAGACACATTTAAGCACCCGTGTTGCAGGGACATAGTAAGATTACTCAATGATTTTTACTCTACTTTTTGCTTCAGATATATATGTAATACCTCATCGATTAATTATTGTTTTAGTGGGTATCTTGCGCCGGAGTATGCAATGCGTGGACACCTTACAGAAAAGGTTGATGTGTTTTCCTTTGGTGTTGTGGCTTTAGAGATTGTAAGTGGCAGGCCTAATGCTGACTCAAGCGTAGAAGAAGAGAAGCTATATCTTCTTGAATGGGTGAGAAGAATATTATTGTAATCTTTATTAGAGTCTTCTTTTTTATTTTTTTATTGGTAAACATTGACCCATTCAGAAGTTCCAAATCATCCCGACTCTAGCACTCACATTAGACTTATGATCGTTTAATTCAGTCTCACCCAAGTTTATTTTGGTTAAAAAAAAAACAATGAAGGGCCTTTGAAACAAAGGTAGCAACAGTGGATTCTTTATGTCCATAAGAAATAGTATCAACTTTATTTTGTTTTCCATATAAACTACAATGATTTCTGTTACTCACATGATAGGGTATGAAACAAATACGTTCCAATGGTAATCCAAAGCTCTTTAAGATTTCCAAGATATGACATCTATATTTTGTTTGTCCTTTAGTTTGTATTGTTTATATTTCATGATGACCCCAACTTTTGTCATTTACACTATTTTTCTTTCTCATTAACATGTGAATCCTGATGTAATTCCAAAATCCAGCTGCCATGTTTTCTCAAAAAAGAGAGTTTTTTTTTTTTTTTTTTAAAGTAAAAAAAGAGAGCTTGGTCAAGTAGAATGCAGTAGTTTTGTTAAGCAGCCGCTATATTGATGTTATGTTACATATATAAAGGCTAGATCAAGACTGTATTACAAATATTTAGGTGTATATTGTTCCCCATTTATTATACTTACCATATACAACTTTCAAAGTATATTTATGTCTCAATTGATATGAATACAGTACATAGAAAATTCACACTCTTACATGGTATTAGAGTTCTTGTAACCTAGCCCATCTTCTGCTTCCATTCTTTTCGTTCAATTTTTTTTTTTTTTTTTTTGAGTCGAGGTTCAGCCTTCTCCATCGCTGCTGGCTAATTATGATGAGACATTTATCCCTGGGGTTTAACCTACCACAATTTGGATTTTTCTAAACTTTATTTTCTCTTCTAATTGGTCTCTTCAGAAGCTAGATATTAAGAATGTGTTTCTGCATGGATTTCTTGCGGAAACTATCTTCGTGACTTAGCCTCCAGGCTGTTCCATCCTAAACTTCCTCACCATGTTGGTCAGCTTTGCAAGGTGATCTAATGCCCCCAAATAGGCCCTTCGTGCCTGGTTTCCACAGTTCAATTACTTTATCCTTCAGTTTGGCTTCCAGATGAGTCAAGCTGATCACTCCATGTTTATGTACTGCCACTTCTCACAGATGTTGATGATCTTGTCCTAAGAGGCAATACACCATCTCTGCTTGCCTCCTTTATTTCTACGCTTGGCACCTCTTGGCACCAAGTTTGAGATAGAGGACCTTGATCCCTATCATTACTTTCTGGGTCTTGAGATAACCCCTTATGCACTGGCTCCATCAATCTCAAACTTGATATACTATTTGATGTCTAATGTTGCAGTTCTATGGTTGATGCAAACCCTGCAGCACTCCCTTGAGCACCAAGTCATAGCTCTTTGCTTTAAAGGATGATCCTCGTTTTGATCCTACTGAATATTGTTACCAAGGGCCACTGCACCCCGAGAGTTATCTTTAACAAACTGCCTTAAGTGGCATTCCTAGTCATATTTCTATTATGTGCTGAAACATGTGATAAATGTCTTCATAATTTGTACATATCAAAGTGAATATTTCTCTGATGCTACTCCAGTGAAATAGACCTTAAGAGTTTCTCATCAAAAGTATTCCACTAACGATTGCCACTTATCTGCTTCTTAGGCTTGGCACCTACACGAAAATGAACGTGATATCGAACTGGTGGACTCGAAATTATCTGAGTATAGTGAGGAAGAAGTGAAACGAGTGATTGGAGTAGGTCTTTTGTGCAGTCAGGCATCACCAATGCTAAGGCCATCAATGTCACGTGTGGTGGCAATGCTTTCAGGAGATGCTGAAGTGAGCACTATAACTTCAAGGCCAGGATACTTGAGTGATTGGAAATTCGATGACAAAACCAGCTTTATGAGTGATGTTAAGACCGACAGAACTGATACTGGCCTATACAACATTGCAACAAGCACAAGCATGTTTGGTGATTCACAACCTTCACCAGTGCTTGCAACTGTACCTATGCTACATGATGCTGTTGGAGAATAGACCACAATTGGTTCTTGCTTTATTTTCTTCTTTCTTTCTTATGTATCCTAGTTCTTTTTCTTTTTGATGATAAATAAAAAAAAAAAAAAAAAAAATTCTCATATTCTTTAACTCCGGATCTTGTATGTCATATCATATGGAGATCCAGTTGCTTGTATATTACAAATTCTCCTTTCTTTCTGTTTTTGTTCGATTTTGAAGTTATTCTGAACAGAGTCAAGGCAATATTAGTCCCCAATAAATTCCCGGGGTGACTGAATTCTTGGAATCTATAACAAAATGTAGTAACAATGAATGTGTAGAATGAATTGTGTAGTCCTTGTCCCCTGACAAACAAAAGTACCTCGATGCTCGATAGTACAACAAGGTCATGGGACTTGCCTCTTGGGGCAAGTCAATAGAACAATTGTTGAAAGCTACATCATTATAGGACTGGGTATGTGCACACAAGTCTCTGTCCATTAAACCTGTATTCTAAATCGACAGGTTGAACGTTTTAATGAGTTTGAATCAGCATTTGTCACCCTGTCCAAAAAAAAATGTGTAGTTTGTTTGTACCATGCAAGTAAAGTGATTTAATAGACAATGAAAGGTGTTAGATATATTATGGCTCAAGTGGCCCAAACCATTTGTAGGCTCATAAGGTCAATATGTTTGTTCTATAAGTACATGAGCCTACAATTGGTTTGGGCCACTTGAGCCATAATATATCTAATATCCTCTCTCAAACTAAATGTGAAAGCTTGAGTTTGAAAGATCTTGAATGTATAGCTTGGTGTGGCACATATGCTACTCGACTGACATGACAAGATTTTGTATCGCTGACATGGCATTGATGACAAAGCTGAAGCTGACATCTGGTTAGCATGACAGAACTGCTGAGGTAGATTGGATCTTGTGTCAATATCTTGCATAGAATTATGTCTCTAAAAGGAGAAGCTATATGTGAGCATACTGTAACACTATATGTTTTTGTTTTTTTTTTTTTGGTTAACCCACCCGTTTATGAAGGAACCAAAGAACTATTTCGAACCCTGTATCAGTGAACTCATTAAGCCATGAAGAAGTATGGGTCATGTGCTAGCTTAAGGTATGCCATCAAGTAGACCAATTCATGGAGCCCATCAATATGTGTTTACACCTAATTGTTGGTGACGCAACTAAGGTTGACAATCAGTGGCCCGTAAGGGTACTACTTCCGTGATATGGGTTTGCTACGGTCTTGACCATGGTCACCCTTGACAGTAGCTGGCCAATCTCGATGATGGCGTGATCTTAGTGGCTTTGCAGTTTGGCTTGGAGATGAGATCTCATGTGGCGTGGAGGTGGAAAGAGATGTGGGTTTCTCTGGCTGTGTTTCACAGCCTCGGTAAGATCCCACTGTGTTTGAAGATCCCACAACCACCGTCAAAATCCTAGTGTGATGAGGAATACGGAGAGGCCGGTGTTGATCTGCGGCACTGCTGTTGATTAAGTGGGTTTGTTGATGAATGCTAAACCAAATCATATTTTGGCTTTGATACCATGTGAAAATTGTTGTGTAATTGTGTGTGATAACTGAATAATTAGCTGAGTTTTCCTTGGTTCATTCTAATGGCTTACATCCACAATGATAAAGCCTTTAATGGTTACATATTATATTAAGCACTTGTGTTACAATGAACCTAATTTGGGTTTATGTACTAAAGAATATATGACTAATCCTACGTTAATCATAGACTAACCTAAGGTTAATATGCTTGTTTTATAAGTACATAGGTCTACAATTGGTGTGGACCACTTGGGCCATAATATATCT